>NC_139949.1:29976443-30508943 GCF_963454915.1 Gymnoscopelus microlampas
TTATTTTTATTTTTTATTTCTATTTTTTTTACACTTGTGTACCTTTATTTTGTAGTAATGCTGTAGTGTCTCTTGGTTTCCTCTGTTGCTGCTGTTACTGTACCTGTCTTGTCTCACCAGTCCTGTGATTAGCCAATGTTTTGCACCTGTCTCCCTTTAGTTGTAGCCTATCCCTGTGTTGATTGTCAGTTAGTTAGTTCACCTGTGTCTAGTTAGTCCTTTTCTATTTCTAATCCCCTGTGTTATATATGTTTTACTTTGTCTGTACCTGGACTGATTTTGCCTGCTCCTCCTGGTTTGGGGATCATATAAAAACTCTTTAACTTGAGCTGTGCTGCCTCTGCCTCTCATCTTGCACTCGTGTCGTACTCTCTCCTGACTGGACATAATGACCAGACTCCCTTGTACGTTTAGGTCATGACGTACAATGTGTTATACTTAGTCTAATGAACTGGGATTTTAAGTACTCAAATCCTTACTTAAACATAAACTCATATAAGTAGTATTTCTAATCCTTAGATAACATGTAATTCATGTGGAGGCCAGTAACCGTGGACTCGCTGTATTGTGCCCACATGGTATGCGCCCTTCTGGATCAATCAGTAATTGACGAGGCAAGAGATCCAGACAATATTATATTTCTAAGTGATAGATATGCTTTGATGTACATGATATCATGGTGAGAAGTACAATAACACTCATGTCGGTGGTATGGTAGTTCTGCCAACGAGCACAGGGATCAGACCATAGTTGCAGGCTAGTAGCTATAAGGACAAGCTGAGCCATAACAATACAGGCTGTACCAAAACAATAGCTATCAGGCCTAAATTCTTCCTCAACAGTAGTACTATATGCAATAAGCAAAATGTTTTTTAGAAAGAAATCATCTCTGTAATCTGAAATCAGTAAGTAATTAACTAATTCATTCAATAAAAAATGAACCAAACCAATGAATCAAAACCAAAATAGTACCCTTTATTGACATTAAATCGCAGCAGTAGCCAGGTTTTGTGAAATGAACAAAAAACAAATCCCAGGACCTCTTTGACCAAGATCGAGTCGAGACAAGATTGCTGGCAAGACCAAGACAAGACTGAGACCAAGACCGGTATTGAGTACTATAGCCTAAATCATCTTATTCCGGGGGTGGGGAGTGTGTGGATTATCGACCATATTTACACGGCAGCCATTTTGTTAATACATCATACTTCGCACAACCTGACAGGGTGGGGTTTCCTATCCAGCGATGACCTAACCAACTTGTCCAACTTACTGTAATAAAGCCATTATTTGGCACATGCATATCTGACGCCATCAGTATGTGGTAATCTGATACTAAATCAGTTGGCTGCTTTGTAATAACTTGAAAAGGAAAGAAGCAAGCACTCATGAGACGAGTATTCGAAGTACAAATGTACAGGGTGCAAGGTTCAGGCGGATAAAGTTCACAGAAAAGAATACCAGCACTCACTTAAGTCCATTTAGGCTCTTATTTAATTAGGTCATAGCTCCCCAGCAGCAGCGTCATATGGACGTTTGCTTTGTAATAAGCAATATTATATTACAGTATATAACAATATGTCTTATATTGTACATGTCACGACAAGTTTTCTGATTGGATGTATTTGTTTTATCTAATCAGTCAATAAATAACATTGAGGTGCATTTTAAAGTCACATTGTCACCGTTACAACTAAGGCATGCTGTTGATATGCTTGAAGTGACTCCAAGTTGATGTTATACTGTTTAGGTGTTTAGGTGTGTGTGTGCGTGCGTGCATGCGTGCGTGCGTGTGTGTGTGACTATATATAAAAAAGATATTCTTATTTTTAAAAATCACATATTCCAGTATCTGTGGGTCATGGTCTCCTCAATATTTCCAGGCAGGCACTGATACCTCTCATGAGAACATGAAGGAAGGTCAAGCTAATCCGTTGAATCATACTTTACAGTGTGTTGTGTTATTCAGTCAGCATGTGTTGCGCTGAGTGGCTTCAATTCCAAAGATCCAGAAGACTGACTCACGACCATGCTGTAATGAAGTCACCCTCACATCACAGCAACCCCACCACTGCATCATGTTTCCATGGTTTGGCAGCAAAACAGCCATCAAAGCAAGAAACCACATGCTCTCACAAGGACTCCAAACCCTCTGAAAAGCCCTGATGGATCACCTCCAACATCGACACCCTTGGGAAGTAAGGGAAACACGTTGGCCTGAATGAAAAGGTTTTGGGTGTGACTGATTTTTTTTCAAAGTACTGGAGTTGAACTATCAGCACTTGGGGCAAGCATTTGAAGACCATTATCTGAATTGGTTATGTAGTTCAATCCTGACAACTGTAAAATAATAACACAACCTGGGCCATCATTTAGGCACGTGAGAACACAATAAGGCTAGCTACTTAGTGTGCTGACTTCAAGTGGTGGACAGTGGAGCAGTAGGCCTACTGTATATACTGTGTGCAATAGTATAAATGTCTGCAGAGAGATTTCTACCGCACTAGCTATCCATTTATTATCTCTGGCCATGTATTTGGGCATGCTACTGTATGACGCAAATCAGTTGGCAGGACTGTTTCAGATGATTTGGGCAGGATTGCTTTAGTTATTTCTTCATGAAAGCAATGAGGACGCATGGAGGAAAATGAAATTATAAATACAGCACTCCCTCAACTATCATTTTTTTTGTTGAGCAATCATCTCTCCAGGCCATAGCCTGGACAGCCTCACTACAATGCTCCTGTCCCTCTGGCTTATGGGATGTACCAGAACTAGCCAATCGCAAGCCAATGTTGGATCAACACCAAAATATACATTTATAAACGTGATAACATACCCCACAACACCCAAATTACGAGTCTTGATGTCCGGGCACTTTCAGCTCAGTACGAGCTGTCAAGTCAGTCTTTAGCCACTTACAGAGTTTCGAGTGCAGACGATCGGCAAAGCAGAAAGAAAGATGAACAGGAAGATAAGCAATGTGTATGAGAAGCAGGAGGAAGACTAGTGATGATCTACAACTGGTAATCACATGCCACACTATTGTAGGTAGACATTTAACTGCATACAATGTTATTATGGTAACAGGAACGCTCGCCCCAAAACACACTCGTCCCCATTTTTTCCGCTGACCGCTCGCCCCCAGTGTTTTTTGTATTCTTGTATTCATGGTAAATGGTGCATTTATATAGCGGCCACTCTACCCCTGAGCCACTGCCGCACCTGTACTGAGGTTAATGTTAGGAATATGTTTTGGGTTAGGGATAGTTTTACTGAATAAGGTTAGGTTTAGGCATCGTTTTACTGAGGTTACGTTTACAAATACCTGGTGGCGACCGTTGCGAGGTCGCTGGATTTGACCCAGGGCGAGCGTTCTTGTATTGTTATATTATTATTAGGTCATACCACCTGACAGAGATTTGCGCTCTAATGAGAGCATCTTTTTTTTGTAAACATTTTTTACAGTGCAAAATTGTCAGACTATATTAGTTCATTACAGCCACTGTTTTGTTTCAACACTCAAATGTAATTGTTTAAACAAACAAGTGTTGTGTTTGCTTTGTGTTTTGCATGTTCCCACATAAACAATACTGTATTGTTTTATGAGATAATTTGTGCCTCCTTAAAAAGAACAATTGAATTGGAATGGACTCGCTGGAATGATGTGGTGGATTGTGATAGAAAAGCAGCATGAATCCCATTTCCCAAACATTTGTCGGCCCCAACTCCCTGTTTTAGTGAACCAGAGGGCAGTTTCCCATGAACTAAATAACCCATACACAGTAATCACAAACAGAAATAATGCCTAAGGCTTAGGGTCTTCACATGTAAGTATATTACAGCAGTTAAGAAAACGGGATCTGGGATCTGTTTTAAATGATTATCTACACCAGACTGAAGGCTGTGGACAGAGACAATTTTTTAGTTTAAATCGACCTCATGGTGGTGCTATACCAGACCGCTTGTCCCTGGATTCCTTGGATAATTCATCAGGCCACACCCAGTAGTTTTTGTATTTTGTCATTTGTCTTTGGCTGGGACGGAAACATTTTATGTAATTTGTATCAAGATGCTTTCAGATCTTGTATTTTCTGTATTATAAATACATAACGCGTGCATGCGTGCGTGTGTACCCATCTATGTTCATTAAACAAAACAAAACAAAACAAAACAAAACAAAACCTAAAAGCATCAATCAAGGCTGACATCTCCTCCCACCTGTCCACATGTACATCCTCTGACACCACCCTGCTCGTCAGCGTGCCACTAAGGCCATTTTACGGCTTAAGCGCTACTAGATAACACCTGTACCATAAATCAGCAGCATGCTCCTAGATGTTACATAACCCGACACGGGTTTGCTGACGCCAAACAGCAGAAGACACCGCAGTTCAGAACACCCTTCTGGGGAGGCCTGATGAAGGGGTGGTTGAAGGAAATGGAGCGTTGTCATGTTTTGAGCAAACAGCTGGAAGTCCAGACCCACACTGCCACCGCAGGTGTGACTATGAGGGAGGAAGAGAACATACATAAAGTACTGAAAACAAATGACAATTAGATATTGAAATCTGGCATTGTCCCAGGCCCAGCCTAAGGTGTTCCTTTAACCACTCTTTAAGCACTATGTACTTTGTCGCTAAACAAATAGCAAAAATAGCCGCAATTGTCACACGTTGTGAACTTGTAGATCTGCTTTATATGTTGCTGATAGTTTTTGTAATTTCAACATTTTTTGCATTTTTTGCATTTATTTATTTTGTGGAAATGTTCACCAATAATGACATGCCCTGGAAGTGGTTCATTTCATTCTGCATAATACCTACAGTGTAGCCTACAAGCTACACTGTATATCACAGAAAATGGTGTATATGCAGCATACACAAAACTGTATCCCTGCTGGCAGTTTGTTCTTCAGATGAACTCTGTGAGGACAGTGGAAAGTAGACCAGAGCAGTGTTTTCATCACTGACATGCTGCACTGATTTAGTTTATTGTCATTTCTAAGGATCATCTGAGATTGACATAAACTTTATTCTTGGAAATTAATTCAAGTGAGATGCTTAATGCATGCTATGGCTGCAGCCATCTGGATAGTATTCAGAATTTGACAGGAAATGCTTCAGAACATCCAGCACAGTATATGGCCATGATTGCACTGAATATGTCTTATACAATCATGTCAGGATCTGAAGTAACACGTATGGATGGGCAAACATTTGATTTTGCACAATATTTTGCTTACATATCGTTATGGGAATTTCAGTATCAGATTGTAGAGTTTGCCAAGATCACATTGTGATCAAAATATTACAGTCTGGATGCAATCTAAGGCTGTGTTCAGCCTGCAGGCAAATCTGATTTCGTTTCTCAAATGTGATCTCTAGTATTGACTGCAATCGTTAACTTATACTCTGTCATATGACATTGTCACTTGCTGAAAATAGCAGATCTACAAGCTCACAGCGCTTCGCATCACGACACATTATGAGCTTGTAGATCGGCTATTTTTGGCTAGCGGCACCGCCTTACGACAAAATATATCTGGCATCGGAGTCCGAGTACCCAGACTGAGACATATCTTTAGAGATCAGATTGGAATTGCATTTCAAACCACCTACAGTAGGAAAGTGGTTCAAATCTGATTCACCAAAATCTGCATCCATGTGTTTTTTTTCTACTGTTCAGATTTGATAAAAAAACGATCTGTTTTCAATCTGGATTGGCCAAAAATCTGGTTGGGTCTGCCATTTTGAACATAGAGTAAGTACAGAATTGGTAAGAAATAGTAATGTGGACATAATCACATACTGTTAGAGGGCATCGTGATAGGTAGTAAAGTCCTGAGTGTCAATTTAACTGAAAGTCACTCTCTGAGTTAAATTAACACACAGTGTATGCCACTGGGGAACAATCAGTATATGTGGCAGGAGATCAGCACAATGGGCCAATAGTAGATCAAATCTTTCTTTAAACATGCATTTTGACAATGACAAAAACATGATCAAACGTCTTTGCACAGATGCTCAAAAATAACAGATTTTTGTGAGCCTTATTATTCTGTGCAAAAAGGCTCCCAGTGCTTTCGTCAGGGATTGGTTGGGTCAGGGTAGAAAGCTGGTCTTCCAAAAAAACAACTTTGAGAAAGTCCCTCTGTATGGAGCCAAGACTTAATGCAGACCCTTTGTCTCTATAGCAGTGAGAAGAGTGGGGGCAAAGCCAACACTGTGACTCATGGAGCAGTGCTCTCTCTCTCTCTCTCTCTCTCTCTCTCTCTCTCTCTCTCTCTCTCTCTCTCTCTCTCTCTCTCTCTCTCTCTCTCTCTCTCTCTCTCTCTCTCTCTCTCTCTCTCTCTCTCTCTCTCTCTCTCTCTCTCTCTCTCTCTCCATGATTTGTGGGTTCACAACGACCCCACAAAAGTAAGTTAAGTGACGTGTTGTGTCTTTTAAAGTTTTGTTATCACCCTCTCCTTCCCCGTTAACTCTGAAATGCACAACCGCAGCAAAATGTGTAATTCAGAATAGCAATGTACCAACATCGCCTGCCCTGCACAGAGATAAAAGTCAGCACTTTTTACTCCTCAGAAGCAAGCCGTCTAGAAGAGGGTCCGTGTCTGTTTCTATGTCGGTCGTGTCCGGAGCTAATCATGCAAACTGCTGTACCGATCGGCGCCACATTTCTTGTGCACACTGCCAGTAGGCCACAGAAGTGACTCCTCTCCAATTATTTTTTAAAATACTTTTTAAAATATTTAACCTTAATTCTATAATGGATGTCAATGGGGCTCTGATCGAGCTGAAACCTTGCCAAAATGTGGAGTCATACATCATAGATAATATGTCATAGATGACTGCAGTCACAGGCTGGCCACATTGAATCGAGATCCACATTGGAGCCACGGCATTCCCATGTGGATCCCAAGATCCATATGATTTTATGTATTTATCATTAATTTCTTAATTTGAACATCCGTACATTTTTAAGAACATGTCACATGACACTTACCGAAATCAGCCTTACTACAGTAAGTCAAATCCCACTTGGTTAAATCAAACAACTTCTACCATTGCTTTGCAGGAAGAGTTAAGCATTCTAGTCTTTCTGATGTTCTGCGATTTCCATTCGTAAATGTTATGTATATCATGCATTCAACAGCACCAAGGAAAATACTGTATGCACAGCTATGCACGGACAGAGTACCCTTTAACTGTATATTACAATATACAGGTAACTGTGTTTACCAGCCCCACTTCAAACACCAGTTCACAACGTGATTGCAGAAAACACAATAATGGCAGTTTGTGACTTTGCTCTGACACTGCAGGAGAACATTTAAGAGTCTGAGGCCAATTAAAGCAATTTCCAAAAAGCCCCAAAGCTCCCAGGAGGCAACCTTGTTCAACCTAGGTCACTTCACAACCAGGTCCTCACAGGCAGCATACAGAGGCTCACACAGAAAAGCAATGATAATTACTAAGTTAACCAATTAAGCTCAAGCCCTATATACTTAATTATTTTGACAAATAGCTAAAATAGTGATCTATAAGCTTGTGAGCTTGTAGAGCAATGGTCATCTAGTAGAATATCCTTATGAGAAATACATGTACTGTAGGTAAAAGTGATATTCAGTGATGCTACTGCTTATTTAATTTATGAAGATCGAGTGTCCTTTTTTTGCCACAGGATCAGGACAGTTGATAACTGCAGAAACTGCAGCTCCCACCATCCCATTGCCTTTATTCATGATTTGCCATGAAAAACAATGTTTTTGCTTCTCTGTTGTGTTGAAGAGAGAATGAGAATCTGAGACGGGTGCTTTGACTCACATTGTATCCAAGGCGACAATGAAGAATTAAAAACAAAATATTTGATAATACATCCTCAACAACTGGGTCGACCACCTGCCTTGTGGTCACTGTGTGAGAGGATATCCCAGAATGTCTTATTAATGCTTGAGTCATGACTCAAGGGGAAAGTGCCCATGGACTAGAGACCAGCCTAATGCTGAGGGCAGATACAGTAGACCTATATTTAACTTGGCATTGATTCATTTTGGCCCCCTTGTTTCATCTGTGTTATCCTAACAACCAGAGATGTTGCTTCTTGCTTTGTTACTGTGCCTTATCGGCCTGAGGGCACTTGTGCAATACCAGCATTCCTGCATTTGATATGTCTCAGCTACATTTTAACAAAACATTAATCAGGACAGTATAGGGAATGTCAATACAAAAAATACTGAAAAGTCAACAAGCTGAATCCCTTGAAAATGCCCATGGTGTATCATAATAATCAACAGCACCATTACCTTATCAGCGTTACCCGTTACCCCTTACAGTATCTCTCATGGCTTTGTTACAGTACAGCAGTAACAGCCTATCTGACTGCTTATCATTATTTCTTTAATCCAATTAAGCAAATGCTTGATTTACACACCGTCATACAACAAAGTATGAAGAATCAGGATTCATTGAGCAAATACAAACAACCTACACAAGTAATAAGCTCTATAGTACCATTCTACCTTGACCAAGGAATGTTCCTTTTGTGAGTGTTGGCATCCCATGCAGAATATCTAGGCTCATATACAAGTTACAAAACACTATCATTAATTATCATGAACTGTACAAAAGTAGAGAATAAGATTAGGCAGGTGATCTTTTGCAATGTGTGTAAATCATTCTGCAGAGTTTTGCCAAGGAACATTGTGAAAGAGTACATTGTGTAGCTGACTGTAGATTGTGCCAGCATATTTCCAGCATATGGCGTGGTGTTCCACTATAGCATACTGTGATTCTCATTGCTTGACTATTGGTTGTAAAGCAACTCAAGTTGTGTATAGGAAACGCTTGCAAGAGCAGAGCTAGAGTATTGCCCCATTGTCATTTAATGAATATTTCCATATAGTCTCCTCCTTTAGTATATGTTGCACAAATAACATTTCTAAACTCTGATAAGCTGCTCTGTACTCTTTTCGACATGAATATACAGGTAATGTACATGCAGAGCCCAGTGTCTTATCCAAACTCCAAGAGATAACCTCATAGGAATGTTTGGAGCCACCCAAGGAATCCCACTCTAACCCTAATAAAATAAAAAACATTTCTGAAAATTGTAAAAACATATAAAAAAATGTCAACATTTAAAAAGATATGGCCAGTTACAGGCTGGATGCAATCTAAGGCTTTGTTGAGACTGCAGGCAAATCTAATCTGTTTGTCAAATCTGATCTTTATTACCGACTGTCCACAGAGTTATTTGTAAGTGATCATATAGCTTTGTGTATGTGTATACACTATAGCAAACAGTACATCAGTAAATTTACTGATGACGTTGTACCAAGGATTACTGTTACAAACATTCCCTAACCACAAGCCGCACATAAAGGTGAAACGTCATGCCGTACTTAAAGTGCAGAAATGCAAGTCTAAGTCTAGAGAGTGAAACTCCATTAAAGGTTACGGTTGAGTCACAATACTATGGCTCCAACACCAGGAACATGTGAAATGGATTGAAAACCATGAAATCCGGCAATGTAGTATGTAGTAAGTGTTGCATATTTCTGAACTGAACACCTTCTATACATGCTTTGAGGATATAATCACAGCCATGGCTATGCAGGACCTCTGCCCACTGGTAATATCTAGGGCAGATGTGTGTAAAATCTTCAGAAGGATTAATACTCATAAGGCACCTGGCCCAGACAGTATCCCTGGCCCAGTCCTCAAGGCATGTGCGAATAAACTTGCATTTACAACCGTTGCCTGCTCCAGTCTGAAATCCCTGCATTTTTCAAAAAGACCACCATTGTTCCTGTTGCTAAGAAAACATAAGTTCTCAGTCTGAATGCGCTGTAGCAGACACCAGACATCATGAAGTGCTTCAAGCAGCTTGTCAAAGCCCATCACCCCCTCTCTGCCTGACACACGTCTAATGATTAGACCCACTACAGTTTGTCTCCAGACAAAACATGGATGATGCCATCACCCTATAATGCTCTACAACGGCCTCTCTCACCCTGAAGCTGAGGAACCTGTAAGAATGTTGTTCACTGACAGTTCGACATTCAACATCATGAACCTCAGAGATCCACTGTAGGACTCAACGCCGCCCTGTGCAGCTGGATCCCGACTTCCTGACAGACAGACAGACCCCAGGTGGTTTGGATTGGCACCAGCAACTCTTCTGTCTCTTTTGCATTGGAGCCCCCCCAGGGCTGCGTGCTCAGTCCCCTCCTGTACTCCCTGTTCACACACGATTGTGTGGTGTGGCCACACGCAGCTCAAACACCACCATGAAGTTTGCATACAAGTTAACACCACCGTGATTGGACTATTTACAGACAATGATGAGAGCACACAGCCCTATTCACATTGACAGGACTGCAGTCTAGAGAATGAGCTTCCTGCAATGTTGCTAGCAGCTGTATTGTAAGCACATGTGATAATAAAACACCTTGAAACTACTATGCATTGCAATACTGTATCTCATGCTATCCATATGAAAGTTTTTTTAACCTGTGCCTTCTCTGTTGGTGAACATGGTCATGATCTACAAGTTTGTAGATCGGCTATTTTCAAATAGCTGAGTTATAGAGGTTAAACTGAACGTAATGCTATATTAAATACTTGCTGGGGACCCCCTGGAATCCCCCCCCCCCCACACACACTTTGAGAACCACTGCATTATACATTTTCTCCTACAGTTGACTCCAGTATAATTCACACCGAGCACTATAACAAAATAGTAACAAAAATAAGTCAAGTTGATGGCAGAGTTCACACCACAAATATAACAAATACAATATCGAACGATATAGTTATAGTTATCGTTATAGTTACAGAGCTCAGTGCAAACAGCCCTTTAATCCTGGCAGCGTTTGTGCCCCCCATCCATGTCTGTTCAGGTGGGGTATAGAGTTCAAGTCAAAGCTGCATGCTCAGCCCACCCATTTTGCTCTAGGCTTACATAGGCTACTTATTAAAATGACAGGTGGAGTCACTTTTTACACTTCCTTTGAGCTACACCCCATAACTACTACTATCATGTTAGGAACGGGTCCTACGGAGAGACAAAACTTTACTAGCTTGTTACATAATGGTGAATCTTGCAAGGCACCTTTCACCCCTGTCGTCAGAGTAAAAGTAAAAGAGGGAATTCACACAGACATGCTTTGTTTTATCACTCTGAGTGAGCAGTTATAGCAGTTAGGGGTTCCGTGTCTTGCTCAAGGACACTTCGTCGTGAAGTCAGGAGGACCCGAGATGGAACCCCAAACCGCCGCTTCACCACCTGAACCACTGCTGCCCCTCCTTGTATGCAAGATCATTCTTGGTACATAGTCATGGCTGCATGGCTAGATGTCAACAACCAGCAAAGCAACTTGATACAGTACACTGCTGGCAGAACAGAAACAACATGACAAATATGGTTCTAGTACATGCTATTCTAGCATCAGGGTACTGAGATAGAAGTATAACACAGCATTGATTATCACATGGTTCACTACGGCTCTGAAGTCCTGAGCTTACCAGGACAGGCTGTGGCATAACAAAAAAAGAACAACACTTCACTCAGATTCAGGAGACTTAAGTTCTTGTTTTAAGTTTGACAAGTGTAATATATTACATCATAAATCACTAGAAGCAAAGGCCTCTTTAGTGAAGCTCTTAAACTCTTCAGCATGTTCACAAGGATCAGAGACCCACTGAAAAACGGATTTCACTGTAGTCACACCTGCTGGAAGCCCACAACTACCATTGGGAATTGCACAACAATTATTACTACTATATTTACTACCAATTTTACACCCACTGTATAGGTGTCCTGACACAACACGATTCTAACAAAAGCAGCATAATGTGCTGTAGTTCAGATACCATTGATATCCATCATGTGGAGATAGGATTGCATACATTTAATTGAATTTATCTATCTATACAATTTCGTTCTCCGTGCTGTTTGTATGGGGTATGGGACAACCTCTTCGTTCTCCGTGCTGGTTGTATGGGGTATGGGACAACCTCAGAGTTGCCAGATTGCGCGCGAGCAACAAGCAACCAGCTTGCTGCAAACACACAGAGCTGCGCACTGCGCATGCGTGGACGCACTTTCCCAAACCGACTACACGCCACTTCGCGCTTACAACTCCTGGACATGGCAACCCCCGCCAATCACCGAACGCCTACAGCCCCACACAACGAAGCGACGGCCATTGAAATCAGCGGACTGCGCCCGCTCGCTCCACACACACACATTCTTCCACTATGCTCCTCACCCAGCCAGCAACAACAACAAAACAATATTACGGCCTACCTTTCTTTGTGGTAAACTGTGAAGAATAATATTGCAGGACTTCCGGTTTAGCGAGTAATGGAGTAGGACGCAGCTCGCGGGAGTCGCGGCCTACTGCGCGAGCAGAAGCCTCGGATCATGGTAGTGGCCCTGTCCCCCAATCAACGTGCTTTCAGCATGAATGACAACAACAAATCTACCGGATGTACCATCTCAGAGTGTTATGTAACACGGAATGAATAGCTTAGCACTTCCGGTGGTTCCTTCACAATAAAGGTTGCAACAAATACACACACCATGCAATGAAATAATTACATGCGTTTCTTGCAATTGCAATTACATTTATTATATATGAAATGAATCACAACACCCCCTATAACATAAAAAAACGGTCAGTGGTGGAAAAAGTCCTCACATTTTCTACTTAAGTAAAAGTATCAATACTGCAATGTAGAAGTACTCTGACACAAGTAAAAGGCCTAAAGTACAAAAGCATTGCCATCAAAATATACTTAAAAATTCCAAAACTACAAGTACTAAAATGTTAGAAAATAGCAGATCATCAGGCTCACAACGCGTCGCCATGCGTTGTGAAAATAGCAGATCTACAAGCTCACAACGCCTCGCGATGCGTTGTTAAAATAGGGAGATGGAGAGAGAGAGAGAGAGAGAGGGACGGAGAGAATACTCAAATACCTTGAGTAAAAATACTTCAGAGTACTCAAAATGAGTAAAAATACTTAAAAGTACTGAAAATGAGTAAAAATACTTCAAAGTTGAAAAAAAGAGTAAAAATACTTAAAAACTGATAAAAACACTAAAAATACCTAAAAGTTGATAAAAACAGTACAAATACTTAAAAATTGTAAAAATCTGTAAAAAATACTTTAAAGCTAATAAACTAATTAAAACACTTTCAAGTAAATACATTGAGTAACAATACTTAAGAGTACTTCAAATGAGTAAATACTACTACTACAAATACTCTTTTAGTACCGCCTCTTTTACCGCCTCAATAGAGAGTCGCAGTTCCCGCCCACTTCCTGGTGCCTTCCTATAATATTAAAAAAACAGCCGAAGGGGTCCGCCATGTTCCACAGGGGTCCGCGGGCCCCCAGGGGGTCCGGGGACCCCCAGGGAAAAAAAAAAAAGTAGAATCTTTTTTTTTTTTTTTTTTAACTTTAGGAAAATTTTGTCCCACGCTTTTGGAACCCCAAAATAAGCAAACGAACCTAGAGCCCCGTGCACGGCTAGGGGCCCGGCCGCCCATAGGGCGGCCGGACCTCTAGTGATGTACAGTACTGTGCTTTAGTTAGCTCTTTCACAGCATGTTTAAATCACCAAAGAAAGGATATGCCTTATTCTTTGGTGATGTGAATTACTATGGATATCTCTCCATACGTACATTTACGGAAAATTATTGAAGGGTAATTCTAATGCCTCTCCGATTATGCAATATACCTGTTGTCCGGGTACCTGTTGTACCTGTTGTCAGAGGACTAGTGCAGTACGGTAGTACCCATTTACTTAGAGGCCTGTCTATGATGTCGGTACCGAGGTGTCATATTGATGACGTCATAGAAACCCCATTCAAACTTTAAAATGTTCATCCTAATATGGACATGTTTGCCTGAAAAGGGATCTTTGAAACGTTTAATTGTTTTAGAATAGTACTCCCTTAAAAGTTCAGAGATTTATAATGGCGGTCAATGGAAGATTTTGGGACCTCAAAAAATACGTTCACCTAGAAACTCCATTCACAGTTCAAAAATCCCACCTTACTGTGGGCATGCATCCTTGAGATGTTTTACTTTGAAATGATTTGTAGTTTTTGAAATATTTAACTTTAAGCGCTCAATGCATTGTCAATGGCAATGGACATTTAAAGGGGGAAAAGTACAAACTTTGGCTTTTACCGTTATCTAATCTGTCATTGAAGACCACACAAGTGAACAGTTTGAGTAAAAACCACTGTGGTGCAGTGGTTTAGATACAGGGCTTGTAACCAGAAGATTCACGGTTCAAAACCAACTAGGACATTTTTCCAACTTCTACCTGACTCTTGCACCTTCAAATCCCACACATGCTGATTTGCCATTTCCAGGATTTGATTTCCAGGATTTGAGTCTTGAGTCCCAAGACTCAAGACCCAAAAGAGTCTTTGAGTCGAACCAATTACTCCCGCGGAGACATCAAATTTCTCTTTTGGGCCTTAAGTCCCAAGACTCAAGGCCCAAAAGAGAAATTTGATGTCTCCGCGGGAATAATTGGTTCGACTCATGACCCAAAAGAAGGTGAACTGACTGTAATGATTCAAAATGTCATATGATCATGGATCTCCATGTATGGGTATAAAAGGGACACAGACAGACAGACAGATACAGAGATCTTCATATATGGGCCTAAAACAAAGGGACACAGACAGACAGACAGACATTTTGCAGAGATGTGTGGATTTATAGGGAGTCCTGGTCAACCACTGATCTGACTGACTTCCCAATCGGCACATCTCTCCCTCGGGTCCTTGGCCATACACACGGCAAGTTCGAAGTCAATCGGTAGGAAGGTTCTAGGGATATGCAAGGGACACACGGATATGCAGAGATTCCGTGCATCTATAGAAGGATAGATGTTATATTTACACCCCTGGAAACTATAGAATTCTTGTCAGTTGACAACACTGTACTGTATATCACCACCTTGTATCCACTTGTAGTTCATTATGTGCTCCATGATTTGGATCTCAGGAACATTTACCAGAATTAGCTTCCTTTCTCATGATATCATGGGAACATCCTGGCAGACTGTTCTCCTGGTCTGGGATTTCCCTGGCAATGAAAAGACTCAGCAATTGCTGTCTGCATTGATGGTAGTCCATATAACTCTTAAGTCAAAGAGTTTCAATATTTTCCATGCATTTTGATTTTGCCATGTAACAAGCGTCTGTAAAACGTAGTAATAAATGTTGAGTGACAACGGGATCTTTGCCAGGTAAAGGCATCGTCCTACACCCAGGATTGTGAAGGTTACCTTTGAAATTAATTCCATTACAGATTACAGATTTCTCTCCTAAAATCTTTGATTGCTTTGCTTTCTGAATAAATGTTTTTAAAGGACAACTTTGTTTTTTTTCCAACCAAGGTTTATATTTTAGCTTGTAATTAAAGTAAATAAAAGATGAGTGTTATTTTTTTTTTCAATTACTGCTTTCTATAGTTTAGCAATTTTCGCGATATTTTTTTACAGTGGGCGTGGGGCATTCTGTCCGGTGGCTAAATATGCCTTTTTTACACAATAAAAAAAGGTCCTGTGGTCTGTGATGGCCAGATGTGAGTTATTAGGGGCTAGAAGAGCTACTGTAAATAATAATAAAGAAAACGCTGGGTTATTGTGTAAAAAAATACATATTTAGCCACCGGACAGAATGCCCCCGCCCACTGTAAAAAAAGATCGCGAAAATTGCTAAAACTATACAAAGCAGTACATTTTTAAATTTTAACACTCATCTTTTATTTACTTTAATTACAATCTAAAACATAAATCTTGGTTGTAAAAAAACAAAGTTGTCCTTTAAGTGAAGTAGCTTTGATGATTGTGCATACGCACCCAATAAAACAGGAATCTTTTACTAAGATTTCTTCAATAACAAGGTGTTTGTTTATTGTTTATTAAAGGCACAACAATGTAGCCAGTACATAACATTATCTAAATTAAAACTACCTGCTTGGATGTATTTGCTCCCTGCACACTTCTCTGAGCTTTGGCTGCAAGATGCAAGCATCTGATGATAGACCAGGTAGAGCGCTGTTTCTCAAATAGTGGTCCACAGACCACTAGTGGGTCCACAGCATAATTACCAGGTGGCCTGGTGGTCCATGGGGAAATGTTTAAAAATAATTTAAAATACGTATTGTCAAAAAAAATGTAATAACATTTCAAGCCCATCAAATTTAAGAAACATTTTGAAGTTGATGTTACTCGGATTTTCATAAACATCTGTGAGAATCATCAACTGGCTGTCCCAATAAGTTAACCACTTTCAAATTGGCCTCCCTATTTTTGGCCATATTATGGTGAACATTTTCAAAACACAATTTTTACAAAATTCTCAAAACTTTTCAAAAATACAGAAAATAACAGTTTTATATGCATAACATGTTGTGTGCTTTATAGGCTATTTTATTCAATACTGTCATATGACGAATGCTATATTCGAAAAGGTCAAGGGTCACGGTCATAATCAAGGTCACGGTCTAAATTGCTTAATTGGACATATAACAGGAACAGAAAACAATGAATTAATGAGAATTATTAAGACAAGCAACTTGCATAAAACTGTAGAGTCAGCACTATTATGAGGAATATGGTGCACAACGCATAGTGAGCTTGTCGATCGGCTATTTCCACACAAAACTGTCAAACAACAAAGTGTAAAATACGGCTTAAGTGGTTTAAGGGTTGAAAAGGCCAAGGGTCAAGATCATAATCAAGGTCACGTCAGAAAACAATCAATCAAACAACCAGAGTGTTGCATTGCAAGAGCTGTTGTTGCGACCGGGCTTGCACCTCCAGATGCATTTCATTAAAAGTGAAACCCCAGAATCTAAACATTCTGCTGCACATCTGGCCGAACTGCTGCCAGAAACAATGCATGAAAAAAAAAACAATAAATTACAGAAAAACAAGCATCAGGGACAAGCTACTATTTGTTGATTTTAGGTTAGTGAACTACGAGCATGGCTAGGACCGTGGCTACACCCAGCCCAAAAACAACATACCCATCATATGCTGCTGAGTGCTGACTCTACAGTATTATGCAAGTTGTTGGTCTAAACATTGTATGATGGAGAATGAGTTCAAAGAGTCCTTTGGTGTAGTTATTTTGGATTAACCCTTAACTTATGTTTTTTTAACTGAAGATATTTCGCTTAATACCACATCAAGATTAATAAGCGATTACAATGACATTTTGTGTATTATCTCCACCAGGGAGCTAAGAAATGCTTAAGGAATAATGCCGTTCAAGTAATAATCCTGAAACTGGAAAGGACACTGATATCTGGAGTATGGTTTTGGTTGTTGAAGCTTACCTTGCATCTCTATACTGTCGCACTGACTACAGCACTGGTTTGGAGACAAAACAAGACTTGCCTGCCAAATCTGGAGGCATGTATCATAAACAACAGTGTTGTGAGTCAGACTTTAGTTAACTAGTCATACTGCAAAAACAACAGATGTCTTTTATTTGAAGGGACGGGTCAAGCCACGGTACCAGTCAGAGATGATACTACGCTCAGTGACCACAGTAATGCGACTTATAGAGTCAAGCTAAACTAGACCACAGCTGCAGCACCAAGAAGTGGGGGAATAGTATGGGGGAATTCCATTCCACTTGGAGACCAATGTATGCACACATCCACGCAGAAACGTTTTCCCAGATATAGCGAAAAGTCAAATCATGAGATCATCCTCACCTGGGGGTTTAAGTTAACAAGGATGACTGCACCACATCTTAACATAATATTCGGACTCTCCAAGCTTTTGAGGTAAACCTCTATTATAGCGCCCATGTTGGATGCATTATCAGTGAGCTTAATTAAAAACAGAGTACCATGCTGCATTTCTGCAGGTTATTAGAGTGTGTCGTCATTAACAACAACATCCAGCAATACTACAAAACTGAGTTTGACACAAAAAATGCACCATTGTGCACAAGTATTCCCAACCCCTGCTTCTAGGATTTGACCTTTAGATCAAGCTTTGTGAGTGAATCTGGTTCCTGTTAGTAGTGTGGCCTGTATTGTACTGTGCAGATGTGCAATGAGAGGAGGCCTTCAAGGAATTCTGACACCCCTCCTCAATGCCCTACTTCCAGCTGCGTACAGTGGAAAAAACTGGAGAGCTTCGAGGTCTGGAGAACAAGAACACATTTCAATCACAATACTGTATGACTTAATGCAGTAACAGTTCTCCCCACCCACTCATGTGCTGCCCTATTTTACTCGATGAGGGGGCACAGACGTTGACTTCAAGCACTAGCTAGAGTTGGCATGAGAATGAACCATAGGCGTTCAACAGAAAGAGACAACTGAAACATGTTAGTAGACCTACGGGATCTGCATTCTACAGTTGTAGATAATTCTAAGTGTAAAGAGCTGAACAAAACCTTGTTGGCCCTGGTAAGTGGAGGGAGTAATATGATACTACAAGGTTGGGAGGTGAATAAGGGTTGATGTTGACCTCATTCTCACCCCTCCTTGGGACCACTGTCTGAGTCCAACCATCAGTCACTCTTAGGTCTGGCAATTATCTGCTATTTCTGACCATTGACCCCTTCACAAGTTCTTGCAAAGTTCACCCTGCATTTCTGCCACACCAAATGAAAATTGTGACCAGAGACGTTGACATGATCTGATAAAGCCGCATTTCATTTGTCTACACAGATTCTTGGACGAATGGGAAATATTGTGGAAAGAATTGAAACTTTATTATGCTTTATCTGATGAAGGCCTTATAGTAGGCTGAAATGCTATGTCTGTTTTTAATGTATTACAGTACGTGAATGAGATGGTTTTAGCTACCGTGGCGTGAGCAAAATGTCTTTCACTTGGTTGCACCTGCTCACAGCCAGTTGATCGCCACCTCCTCCTCTACAACTGACTTTAATGCGCCATAACACACAATATACTGTGTACAGTACTTTTATTGGCATGTTTACACACCATATCAACTTAATTAAACGTATTATCATTGTCTAACTGCAACTAAAACGCACCTACAGTACCATTGGTCAGCTCAGTCAATCAATGAGTGAAAACAATGGATCAAACCATGTGCCACAATGCAATAACAGATTGCAGTTTGATGAAGATCCATAAAGTAAAGGGATTAGGAATGTTCATATTTACGTATCACTTGTATGGATATATGGAGTCTGCTGTCTTGATAAAATAAAATGGATTCCAACCACAGATGGTTTAGACGTTAAGAGTATAATGTATACATTTTCATGGAACCTTGTGTGGAAATGGGGGTCATTGTCTGTAAGACACTGCTATCATATAAATCCTGATAAATAAATAAGAAATAACTTTGCACCTGGAAATTCTGTACTGGTGGTTTTACTTATTTACCAAGTCAAACATATACGTACAGCCGAAAGAACATTAATTTGTATAATTTTGTCTAAAGGACAAATACTGTCAAATACTGTCAGGTGTAAAGGCTAAGGTGCTGTATTTTTGCGTGAAAACGTTGCTTGCTTTTGCAGCATTCCATGGTGTCTACTGATTTACTGAAATGTAAACTTACACTGAGAAAAGCAAACTGTTTTTGTCACCGATGGTCAAGTAAGGGATTAGCAACAGTAATACCATTACTGTAAAAATTAATCTGTCCATATCCCCAATAGATCATTTTATTTTTCACAACTTCTAGCAGTACACCAACAGCACTGATCCTATGGAAACTTGGTCTACAGCTCCCTCTGTAGGATGTCCAACAATCACATTACCGAATAACATGACAAACTGTTACCTGACAAGAATGTGGTTTGCTGTGTTGTGTTTGTGGTACGTATATAGTCTGCACGCATGCACTGCACGCACGCACGCACGCACGCACGCGCGCACGCACGCACGCACGCACGCACGCACGCACACACACACACACACACACACACACACAGACAGACAGACAGACAGACACACACACACACACACAGGATGGATGTATGGTACAAGTTGTGTTGGCTGTAGGCCAAATAATAATTAGATTAAAATTATACAATGCATCAAAAACTAACCAAATAAGCTTGTGATGCAACACACAAGGAAAACAACCACACTGCATGTGAGAAGTCTGCTAACCTTCTGCTGTCCTTGAATCTGTTGTCTGGGACGCAGTTACATTCTCCCAAGCTACATCTGCACTCTCTCCTGCACACTCTCCTTAATTTGTTTTTATTAGACAACAAATCAAAGTTAAGTACTGGATATCAACTCTTTATTCCAGTTTCCATTGATCAAATAATGGTAAAAAACAAAAACAAAAAAAAACAACGACAAAAAACACAAGTATATGCTGTATAAGTAATTAGGTTGACTTTCTTTTTCCCAAGTTGTGTTATATATGTTCTTGTGTTATACCTGGAATTTTCTTCAATTAGACAACGATTAAAAGTCAGTGCTCAGCTTCAATAATTCATGTTAAAAACCATAATCCAAGTCCGAAATCTTGTTTTAATCATGGACTCAGACCTGACTTTCATCAGACCCATTAAGACAATGAAGACAATTACAAAGTCAGCCTACTATCACCTTAAGAAATATTAAGTAATAAGGGACTTATGTCAGTAGGATTTGGGAAAACGTGTCCATGCATTCATCTTCAGTAGACTCAACTATACTGTAACGTAACGGTGTCTTTACATGTCTCCCTAAATAATTGATCAAACAGCTGCAGTTGATTCAGAACTCTGCAGCTTGAATTCTCACTACTAATACCAAGAAATTGGCTCACATCACTCCAGTTTTTAGATCTTTACACTGGCTCCCTGTTTGAATTGACTTCAACATACTACTGTTGGTTTATAAAACATTGAATGGTTTAAATATATTTCTGATCTTGTGAAACATCATGAACCGTCCAGGCTGCATGTCTGCTTTCTGAATCCAGAGTCAGAACCAAACATGGAGAAGTAGCCTTCAGTTATTTATGCACCACATATCTGGAACTAACTCCCAGAAAACTGCAGGCCTGCTACAACTCTGTTGTTTCAAATCAAAGATGAAAACGTTTCTGTTTGCTGTTGCCTTTTACTGAGGGTTTATTCCCAACTTATTTTAAATAGTTTCATTTAATTGTATTCACATGTCCTTTTATGCCTTTCTTTTGTCTGTCTTAATGCTCTGTGTTAAAGCTCTTAATGTTTTGTATAAAGCACTTTTCCAGTGGAAAACACATCCAAAGTGCTATGGTTATCTTAGGTTAGGTGTTGAGGCTTTCTGTAAATGAACCCTTTTTTTGTGGTCATACCTGTATTACAACTTGGCCAGCCTTGGCACTATCTATAGAGGTCAAAGGACTAATGTCCTGGTCTGGTGGTTCATTGACCTGTCTGCCAAGTAAGTTGATTGTGCACACATCTGATTCTTGCACACACTTAACTGACAGATACGCCATCCTTAAACTCCTTGTGTCCTTCATGGTCCTTCTCTGCATCTTTAGACAGACTGCAGCAGGAAATTCTGGAATACCTCATCAGAAGACTCTGGAATCAGGAACTCCAATAGCAGGTCACAGATGCAGAAGATGAGATGCCTACAGTACGAAGCAGTACAGAGACGGGGTTAAATAGATTGGCATCTATTTTAAACTCTTAGTATTCAATTAACTCATTATTTTGCTGTGTGTACATCTCACTTGTTAATGCGATGGTCCTGTAAAGACTCTAGGATGGTCTCCAAACTCAGTCTGTACTTCTCAGTACCCAGTATGTCAGTAATGGTCTCTGTGTGGGAACATAGAGGAATGTTTGACTACAACTGGACCATTTTCCAAAGCATACGTGTTTGTATGATTTTTCAGGAAGCCATTGAATTCTGTTATTTTCGGTATGGTATGAACATCAACTTGCAGATACTTGAAACTCGCTTGAGATACAGTAGGTGAACATTATGTTATCATTGCATTTTAATGCATTGTAAAGCAAGGAATAAAATTCAATCCAAGACTTCTTAACCAGGAATGTTGTTTGGTCAACATTGACTCAATTATTAATGACTAACTAAGGACAACATGTAAACAAATGTAACATTTGTACTCTCTTAGGGCTAAATGAACACTTTGTAAATACCTGGGAGCAGCTGCGTCAGGCAGTCCAGACACTGTTTCTTGGTCTCAGCTCTCTGTGTGGCGCTGCGCTCTGGCCGGGGATGAGCAGGCAGCATGCCACCAGGCCACACAGCTTCCTGCATCACCTGCAGGTAAATCACCCAGCAGGGAGCACTGGTGAGGTGGGCCATTCCTACATCCACCCATCTGAGACACAGATAGTGGCACTGTAAGTTAACAGGTTCAACACAAGAGGACGCTTGCATGCAAGTGTCTATACCTTTATCTGCTAGACATCAACAGCAATGGTATGGTGCACTGTGCACTGCACACGTTAACAACAAGAGAAAAAATGCTCCTGTCCTCGGATCACAGGTCTCCGCCAGATCAGGTAGGTTATAGTGGGCCAGTAATGTTTGGAATGCACCATCACTTGATCTCTTGACTATAGAGATAATGTGTACCGATTTGCGTGATGTTTGGACAAAATTTGTAGGAGTAATATAAAATAACTGGTGGCGCTATAATAGGGCAATGTTAAGAGGGTGGCATTTGGGCCCGTACGGCTGGTGTAGCGGTCTGGGCACCTAGGCGTGTCGCGGGTTCGAATCCCGATCCCGACAACCTTTGCTGTGTGTCACTCCCCATTTCTCTCTCCCCATTTCCTGTCAGTCTACTGTATACTGTCAATAATAAGTAGAAAAAGCTAAAAAAAAATATCTTAAAAAGGTGGCGGCCCATGTGAAAATTTTGGGGCAGAGGTTCTGCTCTGGCATCCAGGGAGTGTGTGTGCAGTTTCACTGTGGTCAAGACAACGGTGCCAGAGATAAGCTGTTCACAGACACACACGGGCGGACGGACGGACTAGCTGACAGACAGACAGGGCACAAAACATAGTCTCGGTATATATATATGTGTGCTGTACATGCAAGGATACATGGAAAAGGGACGTGCACAAGGTTAAGCAATAAGAGAGTTCTTGCATGCATGTGCTTGGTCTTTCACTCACTCACTCACTCAAAGCACAGAAAAGGTTTTAGTGCAAAAAAATGTGAATGTTTTCATATTCAGTAGTGTTCTATTTATCTTCACTCCCTTTCCCTCGATGGAAGATAGGACTGCTGAACATTAACACAATGTTATGTTAACACGATAGACAGGAATATCCTAGATATTCACAGACATGCTCAAAGAAAGGATGAAAAATCAAATTTAAAGTGAAATGAGTTCTGTCCATGATGTAGGTACTTGGACAAACAGAGATTATGTTATGATACTACTATTATGATTCTACTATTCCTCTTATTATTTATTTATAATCTTTTTTATTCCTTTTATTGTTATATGCCTTATTATGAGCTTAAATTCCTTGTTATGCCTTATGTACTTCTAATTGTATTTGTGTATGAAATGTACAATACAATACAAATAAACCTGCCTTGCCTTAGTATATTAGTAAATAAAAAATAATATTATTATTTTCCAGACGCTAACATTATAAGCAATTGGATGTGGCCTGTTCTCCGTCACTAAGCATAAGCAATCGTACCACAACACTTAACACAGACTAATGAGACTATATGTTATAACATAAACTTTTTTTGCGATAAGAGGAAAATCTGCCTTGTTAATAGACACATTCAGCAGCCAAAGACACACAAGAATACAATTGTAAAAATAGAAATAGTTGACTTCTGCATGCAGGACAATGGGTGCTTATTAGAGGTGATCTGAACAATGATCATGCAGCACGTGCTACAAACCTCTTAGCACCTCAGGACACTCTTCCTGTAAAAATAACAGAGGGGGCAGTGTCTGAACACTCAGCCTTTGAAGATAATTGAATACCTGTTAAGAAGTGTCAACTGATAATCAAATAATCCCCAAAGGAGCTTGTTGGAAACACTTCAGTATGCATTCTTTATATTGTACTGTATGTTGTTAGGCGTCATTCAACAAATCAATCAATCAATCTCATCACTTATGTCACCAGAGAGCGAGGCAACAAATAGCAAATACAGTTTGTATACATAAATAGGCAGTTATCAGGACGACACTAAGGGTTAAGCTATTAGTCCTCTGCCGTTTGTTGCAAGAGGCTGATGCAGCGTACAGTATAAATCAGGTGCAACGTTACCTTTCAATGAAGGTGCCAAAGAGTAGTCTAATGGTCTTCTGAATGTTTTCAGTGCATAGCCAGCTCCACTGGTCCTTCATCAGCAGACAAAGGATGTTCAAAACCACATCTGCCACTGCTGTGTCTGTAGATAGACAGACAGACAGACAGACAGACAGACAGACAGACAGACAGACAGACAGACAGACAGACAGACAGACAGACACAATTGAGCCGGGTATTGAACCGGGTACCATCTCATTTCCAGACGGCTCCTCTATCTCCTGAGTCACTGCCACCCCACAGATGGCATATCATATAGATAGATGGAAGGCGCAATAAAATACATAATATGGCCGACTGGCGGCAGAATAAAAGGAGATTGTCAATGGTTCACATTTAGCCATTATCTCCACCGCAAGTGGGCTGATACTGTTATTCAGTTGAGTGCTACTGTATTCCATCTTCCTGTATTGGTTACATGTGAGGCAACGTAAAAGATTCAGGTGAGCCAACAGCTACATACTGTGATGGAGACCAGTGATGATCAACCATGTTAAATTTTATCCTATATGAATTGAATACACAGGGCCCCAATGGAAACAATCCATAGCGCTTTCTTGGGTTCAATCCTTTTATCATTGTATTTGTATTAAACTGTACTTTATGTGCTTTCTTTGCAAACTGTTAATAAAGTATTCAATCAATCAATCAATCAATCAATTTCAAAGACCCTCAGTTTGATATGTATTAGACCACAGACCTGATACAAAATCTACTGTAAAGTGTATTTTAACTTTGAGAGTGTAAATATGTACCCATAAGGGTCAATGTGGTTGCATTTGTACATTCTACAAACAGACATGTAAGGTCCCATTTGGTTTCCAACTATCAAACTTTAGCTGGGGGCCCACTGGAACCCCCTCAAGGACCCCCTGGGGTTACCTGGACCCCACATTGAGAAAAACTGACAAAATGACGCAACCTTTTCCAGATGTCTTCCTGTCTTTGCCAAGCTGCTCACAGTTCTGCTTCCCATCCCTAGTCTCCCTCCCATTGGATCCGCCACACACCAGCCTCTCCTGGTCCTTGATGAACCTCTCCAGTCCAGAGGGGGTCAGGCCATTGAGCACCTGCACGGCCAACCACCAAGCAGACGAACATCATTTGTATCTGGCATTGGTGGACAGTAACTAGGTACATTTACTTGAGTACTGCACTTACAATGAGTCTTTTTTTTTAGTATCTGTTCTTTAGTTTATGTATTTTTGGATAGTACAATATTTGCTCTGAAATGTAGCCTAATTAATGGACTTTCACTCCACTACATTTCAAAGCAAATATTGTACTTTGACTCTTTGACCCACATTTGAAGTCAGCTTTATAACATCCACTGAAGGACTGTAACTTACAGCGCTGCCTTCACTAAAGCAGTATGTCACTTTAGGCTGCAAGTCAGCTATGTTGAGAGAGGGAGCAACTTTGCTGGGGAAACGGAGCCTCCTGCTGCATGAAACATAAAATGACACCCAGACAGCAGTTCAAATGCAACACCTTAATATAAAACGAGACAATACAAGAGAAAACAGACAGTAAAATGTGTCCTTGAGTATTAGAGTACTTCCTTTAAAAAAGGGGCTACTCAACTAACTCAAGGCTGATTTTGCCTATTTTTATCTCTAGTATCTAGTCTTCACTACAGTATCTAATGTGGAATAAGAGAGGGACTTTAGACAAAGAGGTCTCACCTGTATCTCCTGCTATCTCCTGCTCTGGCAAAAGGCTCTCCCTCGAGGTCCTCTGTCGGGCTCTGAGGCTCAGGCCGTGGGAAGGCCGTCTTCAATGTGTCTAAAGCATTCACCACCATCTTCGGAGGCAGTCAGGTTGGATAATATATGAGACAAACAACCCTGCCTAATAATCTGACATTGATCAAAGTCCACACCTTGCAATTATATAATAGTAACACAGTTGTTGTGTGCTGTATAAATTCAATTAAGATATGTTAGTACACATGAACCTTTGTCTCAGCATTAATCTGAATTTGACTGACATATAAAAGCATACAGTGTTTAAACAGGTGGTCAAACCGTTCTGTCTTTGTTATGAAATACATATATACTTTCTATATAATAGAATGATTTGTAATTTGATCTGAATGCCTAGTTTCAGCTTTTTCTCTAATGTTCTTCTAATTACCATGGCATGGAGCATTATCTTCATTAAACCTAGTTAGATTGTTTTATTTTTTTACCTTATCAATTCTTGACAAACTTTTTTCAAAAGAAGAGCATGATTCTGCATTGAGACCTAGGAACTCCTGCATCTCCTCGCTGTTGGCTGTTTCAGGAATGCTGTTTAATTGCTATATAGAGAAAATACATCAGTCAAACTACAATAACACAAAAAAATATTATTAATTTAATTTATTGCGTTGGTCATACTTTAAGAAATGTATCCAGCTGGCCTTTACGAGCCTCCACCTTCTCAATATCTGCGTTGCCAAACAGGAGGTCAGGAAAAAGCTTCTTTGGGCCTCTGACATCTGAAGTGCATAACAAGTAATAAGGAAATCATTTCTGAAACAATAATTAATCAGTCTGTAAAAAACATCAATATAGAGAGTGAATTTTGTCTTACTTTTCATGACCTTCTTGAGTTCTGGCTTCTCCTCTAAACGAGCTTGCAAGTTGAGGAACTCACTGTATCGCCGGTTGACAGTGTGATGAGCCACAGGTTGCAGGTCCATTACAGTCTCATACTATGAAACACAGCCCCATGCATTAGTGCACAGTCAAGTGTTCAGTGAATAATATATTAAATACTATTCTTAAACACACAAACACAAAATTATGGGCTTTAAATAGTATTACCTTCACAATGTATAATGTATAGGGGTGTGAGCCAGCACCACGTGCCTCTTTGGAGGTGAGCGTGCCAGAAATGTGGACATTCTGTATGTTAACAGGTGCAACTGGAGGACTGTTAGAGGCATCAAAGTTATATGGCGGAAGACAAACTGAGGGTTGCTCTTGGCCTATGCCTGCTGGCCAATGGGAGTCCTCTGTCACCACCACTTTGGGCCCCAGAGACCTTAGAGGGCCGAAGCAGCCAGAAGCGCCATCGTCTGTTAAAGACATCACATTACAGAAACCGCCTGGAGGAGCACAGTTGCAGAAGCTTTCTGCCTGCTCATCTTCTGAGTCTGACTGAATTGAAGACTCAACAAACAACTTCTGACACTCTGACGACTGGGGGTCATGGTCGGGCTCTGGGCTCTGATAAAAGCAGTTAACTCGGCATGGCATGAGCAGACCTTCATGGCAATTTTCGCCTTTACAAACACTAGTTAGGCTATCCATGCTGTCCAGTGAGGAATCTATCTTCCAAAACAGATCTTGGCTGTACAGATCAGTGGGATCTGAGAGGGTTTTGGTGCTAAGACCTATTTGGTTAGACGAGAGTGAGCTGCAGCTGACCCAGGAATCATCCTGGGTCTGACTTCTGTATAGAGTTGCTCCAAAAAGCTCATCCGTGGCAGTTTCCTGAGGTTCTCGGGACTTGGTGAATATGTCCACAATGGTCTGGTTGAGCCAGTCAGGATCAGACACCCTACTTATGAGGGGCAACAGTACATTGCAGGTGATGAGCTCTGCTACCATGCATCCTCCACTCCTCGTTTCCATGTTGGGATACGGGACAAGCACGTGCAAGACAAGATACACCAGAGCTCGAGAGTAGCTGAGCTCGGCGGTTGCACTCCTCAGGGCAGGATGGGGTGCATCAGCTCGACTGTACAGTTGCCAGAGGCTGATGCCGCTGTCTTTCTGTGTCAACGCCGCTCCCGCCTGCGTCTCTCTTGCCGTCATGTAGCTCTGCAGGTGGCATCCGTACAGCTCGAGTACCCTCTGGAGCAGTGCTTTCCTGTCGACGCGCCGCGCACGCTCCTTGAGTTCCATTACCGACTCCAGCATGGAATCACGCACCACTCGCTCAAACTCGCCCTCCTCCTCCTCCACCACGGTGCGGTACCACGAGGACACAAAGTCACGCATGGCTTTGTGGACGGCGCTGTGGATCTCGTGGTTCAGACGTCGCTCGTGTTCGGGCGAGGGCAGCGGTGGCTGCATGTTACCTACAGTGGTGGAAAAAGCACTCAAAGGTTTTACTTAAGTCGTATCAATGCTGCAATGTAGAAGTCATTTGTTACATGTACAAGTCCGGAGTTCAAAATTTACTTGAGTAAAAGTACAAAAGTTTTGGTATCAAAATGTACTTAAAGTACCAAAAGTAAAGTACTGAAATGTTTGAATCTACAAGCTCACAACGTGTCACGATGCAACGCGCTGTGAGCTTGTAGATCGGCTATTTTCAAACGGCCTAGGTATAAAATAGGGCTAAAGTGGTTAATGTATGTTTTATAATGTAATATATTTATATCTGCAAAGTAACTATAGTAACTAAAGTTTTCAAATAATTGTAGTGGAGTAAAAGTACAATATTTGCCTCTGAGATGTACGTCTAGTGGAGTAGAAGTAATTGGATATACTCCAGTAAAGTAAAAGTACCTCAAAATTGTACTTAAGTAAAGTACTTTAGTAAATGTACTTAGTTACTTTACACCACTGGTTACCTAGTGGAACAAAATGCTCCAAGTGCAG
This sequence comes from Gymnoscopelus microlampas, assembly GCF_963454915.1. NCBI lineage: Eukaryota > Metazoa > Chordata > Actinopteri > Myctophiformes > Myctophidae > Gymnoscopelus > Gymnoscopelus microlampas. Next base: position 30,005,346 of record NC_139949.1, read on the forward strand.
CAAGCTGTTAGCATCCAGCAGAGCACGAGACCCAAGCCAACCCCCGAGAACCACCAGGAGACTGGTGAAGATGCAGAGGAGCCAAACGTTCACAAGGAGATGGAAGAGGACCAGCCATGCTAACAGAGCTCCAAACCCTAAGAGCCTTCGCTGGCCAAGTAACTCTGAGAATGCCCAGTAATGAGAACTCTTGGAGGAAGACATTAAAGTGTGTGGATTGCTGTGTCCTGAAAAGAAAGAAAAATAAATTATAAGTATGCTATATATAGCCTGGACAATTAACCTGAAAATATAATGAAACCGATATTTAAGAGCAATAACAGACTTGTCACCAAATAATCAAGAAGCAAGTTTTGGAGGTGCATATTTAAGAATTGACACCAAACTGTTAAGTCATTTTAAAATGAACTCATAATTCATGTTGTATCATATCCATTGTTCAGAATAAGCATGATGTGTTCATCTTCCTGGATCCACCAGTCATTAGATTTAAGATGTCCTGTGGGAGATGGGTTAGCCCATGGTCACCTCAGTTACTGTGTAATATATTACACAAATATATTTGCGTTATATGCAGAGGAGAACCTTAGACAAAAATAGCAGATCTACAAGCTCACAACACCTCGCAGAGCAAGGTGTTGTGAGCTTGTAGATTTGCTATTTTTGGCAAAGAGGTTTGGTGCTTCATCTGTCTCTTAGGTGGTCCTTGGCCTGAAAAACGTTGAAGACCCCTGAACTACACCCCCTAATTGAGTTGAACATAATGTTGTCTAGGCCTACTCATATCCTTGAGTAGGCATAGACAACATTATGTTCAAAAAATGATAGCTTAGTTTAGTCAAAGGGAAATGCTTGTATAGCATATTAAATGCCTATAGTTTGGTCATGCTACCAAACTATAGATACAGTAGGCCCATTGCAGCTAAAATTGAGATAATAATGAATTACCTATTTATTTGATCAGTATGCAATGTAGGCTAGGCTATTCACATTTTAGTGATGCTAAGGATTCTTCATAGGCTATTTCTGTCGCCATCTGTTGTCCTAAAATGACAGATACAACCTAGATAAATCCAAGTCCACTGGCCACCTATAGCCTATATAGGTTCAATAATTAGCCTATTAACATTAACCTTATCGAAATATGATGACGAGGGCGCTAAAAGTAAGAGCGGGGATAAGCAATGTATATAAAAATTACGGTGATAAGGCTATAGCTTATTTTTGGAACGACATCATTGGATAAAATACCACGTGCACGATGCACATACTGTATAGTGTTATAGCCAGCAGAGTTAAAAGATCATCAGGAGGAATATCCATAGCTAGTTTATTACACACAGTAACGAAAGCCATCGGCCTATGATTGGGACATTGACACATACCTGACAACAATCGATAGAAGTATGAAAGATGGAATAGTAAACAATTCTGCCTCAAGAATCCTCATGGACAAGCTCTGACTAATCTTGTAGAGGAGATTATCTGGGTCCAGATGGAACCCTATCGTTTACGGCCCATAGGGGGCGGTGTCTGCTTGACATATACCGTAGCATGAAAGCACCTGTTACTTAGCCTACCGAAACATTGATCGATTTTCAAGACTAATATTAATCTAAAATATTGGATTTTAAAACTATAACAATTACAGATGTAGGCCTATAAGATTTTGAAGAAAGAAAGACAAATAATTAGCCTATCTGGTTCTGGGATCATAGGCTGCAGGCTACATAGGCTACAGGCTAAAAATCAGCATTACTGTTGTATAGATCATTTACTAATTAGACCAATTTACTGCATGGGTTAGATGGGATAAATAACTGACAACAGCAATGTTTGTATTTTACACAATCTTAATCATATTTTAATCTATTAATAAATATGATAAACAAGGATAGGTAGAGATAGAAAATAGCCATTTCTCTTACAAAATCAGCCCTTTACATTTAAAAGAAAAAAACAGATTTTAACAAAAATGAACAATTCTGCATAATCTAGAGAGAGTTAAACAAATATTTATTTGTTTAACTCTCTCTAGATTATGCAGAACCTAATTATTTTTTAAACTGCGGGGCAGAACAACAAGTGGGGCAAGGGGAATTTCACTTTCACTAATGCCAAACAAATGCCCTAGTTAAAAAAAAAAAGAAGAAATGTGCCTTAGGGAGATGTTTCAACACCAATTGGGCTACACAAGAGATCAGACATTTCTCAACCTTCCAACAGGAGGCTATGACTAAAGATCATACAGGTCAACAACTGCCTCTCTGACCACAAATCAATCTGTTCATCTCTGTTCATGGAGAGACTTTCCCTATCCATTGGGTGCAGAAAGAACCAGGTGCGTTTGAACTAAGAACCATTATACCACTGACAGTAGCCTACCACAAGAGATAGGTCAGACAGATAACTAACCACCTGACATCCTATTATGATGCTTTCAAAGAAAGAAACAACAAAAAAAACAGGTCAGATCATTATCACATGTGCATTCCAGGTCTTTGTTCCCTTGACAATGCTGTACTGAGCTAAATGTGTACTCAAGAAAGTATGTGTCCAACTTCTCATTCATCTCTCAAGTGTCATAAAGTGTCACTTACCACAATACAATTAGCAAATTAATACATTGTAGCCTACTGTGGATTTAAACAAATAAACCTGGATTTCACCTCACCAATCACCACCACACCCACACGTTAACTTGCTATTATGGCAGCTATTTATTGAGGCCTGTGTTATTGTTTCTAAAGTTAAATATACACATTCAAGCAAATAGGCCTATTTAAAAAAAAGTGATATGTGTGCTTTTATTCCAGAAATCAACATAAGCCCAATATAAATTAAGTTGATTACTATTATAACAAATAACATACATCCTATAAGGGTTATGGTGGTCATGTCCACTTGTTTAGATATGTCATATTTTGTTTATTCAGCCTGTAGACGTCCCTCTGTCGCGCACGTGTTACGTAACAACAGGGTTATATAAAATTTCTCTGCTCCCTGAAGAGGCGTTAGAGGGGCGTGGGTCAGTGTTGCCATGTCCGCTTATTATAAGCGATTTTGGCCTGTTTTTTTCTGAAAAGTTGCTTATAAATATTGGTAGTGGGTTGCGTTTTTTTTCTTGTTTCTAAAGTGTAGTTCCTTATTTGGGCTTGTTTCGAAAGTGTAGTTGCTTATTTAGGCTTATTACTAAAGTGTAGGCTACTTTGCTTATTTGGGCTTTCCTCCTATGTCTTTTAAACCAGTGTTTCTCAAGCCAATGACCCCCAAATGAATATGTATTTGTCTGCGGACCCCCATCTGAAAATGTTTTGTGCCAGGGATAGCCCCATGCAAATTTTTCACTTTTTCCCCCAACATTATTTTGGTGTATCTCCCCAAGCTCACAATATAGGTGTAATTTTGAGCCATATATATGATTGCTTATTGATGATGTCACCGCAGGTCTTGGTCAAGGCCAAGTTGCCCAAGGGCGATAATCAGCATCAGGTGATGCCAGTGGCAGAGGCAAACAGCTTTTGACTGTGTTCAGAGGAGCTGGTGGACTAATCCTGTGCGTTTAAGTTTATTTATTTATGTCTGTATTCAGTGTATTGTACACTAAAAGTGATTGTCACTAAAGCTATAATAGAGAATAAAGCGTTTATTTATGAACTCACGGACAAGTTTTGGACCTCCAGTTATTTTAGCACATGTCAGAACTCCCTCGGCAACCAGTAGCATCTAAGTATAGGACTTGGGCGCTACAATAGCTTTAAAGTGCATGTGTGTTAGTAGCTTGTTTTGATATACTTGGTTGCTTATTTCTCTCTCAAATTCTGGCAACACTATCGTGGAAGCTCTCAGTCTCTGCTGCTGAAGCCTGGAGATCGAGGCTACTGTGTACGATAGGAAGTACACTATCTATCTTTGTTGTCATCTGATCTGCCTCCCATGGTGAAATCATGGCACCGGTGAAGCTTGAAATCGAAGGTAAGACTCGTTTGTCCTGATCTCCTGTTCAATGTTGTTGCTGTTGTTGTTGGATGTTTTTCTAGTATGCAATATTAAAACTACCGTTTCCCCTCTACCTGCTCATCAACACGTATACAGTACATGTTCGGCTCACATGCTCTGTCACACTTGTTTAATTACCCTCATCTGTCATCTCTGTGGAAAAGTCATACGTTTGCGTTTCCAGTACGCGGACGTAAAAAAAAACCCAGCCATGCATGGAGTGTTGAGGACTAAACTTCCAAGATACCGAATTAAATTAATTTTAAAAAATCTTATTTTTTACTTACGTAAATGTATCAATGCAATGTAAATACTCTGTTACAAGTAAAAGTTCGGAATTCAAAAATGTCTTGAGTAAAAGTACAAAAGTATTGGTATCAAAATGTACTTAAAGTACCAAAAGTAGAAAGTACTCATTATGCAGAATATCCCATTTCACAAGTTTTCAAATGTATGAAATGTATACAAATATTTTTGTGTGCTTTTTTTAGTGGAGTAAAAGTACAATATTTGCCTCTGAGATGTAGTGGAGTAGAAGTAACAGTACTGAAAATTGGAAATACTCCAGTAAAGTAAAGATTGTACATAAGTACAGTTAAGTACTTGAGTACATGTACTTACTTTCCACCACTGCAAACTTCCAAGATGTATTGGTAGGGCAGTTCTGTCTGTGGGATATCAGCTTCAGTTTTGTGGCAAACTCTTTTCTTGTACATATTTCTTATGTTTCATACCAGTAACCTGTAAGCTGATCGTATGACGTTCTGTATAGAAGTGTATATCTGTCTGTCTCTTATATGTCATCATGATTTGTTTGCGTGGGAACTCATTTTAAACAAGCTTAGTGCCTTTATGAGTTATCCAGTTTAGTAGACCTTCTGACCTTGTATTGTTAATTGTACTTCCATGTACTGTTTCTCATGTCTTAGTCTTACTAAATAAAGTACACCTATCAATCAATCAATCAATCAATCAATCAATCAATAAAACCCTGTATGTGGAGTGGACTATCAAATGTCAGTCCATGTTGCAATCTGATTGACTACATGAAATAAATCAATAAATCAATATATTTGTAGATTCGATAACACTCTGTATACGGCATGTTTAAAGGGTTAGAGAAATCATTTATATTCCATATGGTGTACACAGACAATAGGATATGGGCAAACCTCTGTCACTTTAGCCACACCACACACAACCTACATTATGAAACACATACTGTAATACTCCTTTATGTGAAACACTACAGTAAGCCTACTGTACATATTTAAATATTTTGTAAAATATACATGTTTTTGCGCATGGAAGTAAATGTATATAGTTCTAATTACTAGCTTAATTAATCCAGCCATTCAACAATACTGTGGGCTTTCCTTTGTTCAGTTTCAGAAACTTCTCTAATATGAAAAACACAATCATAAACTAAGCAATTGTCCTTATTAATACTCACCAGACTGGTTCTACATAAGCTCAAATTTACTAGTTTATTATGATCTGTTACTCTGGTAATCAACCATGGTATACTTTTTTGCATTAAATACAGCTCATCTTGGCATTTGTGTCGCGGTCTTGTTACTGGGTGACATAATTTTGTCTGCCTAAACATTCATTCACCTATTTGTGTCCGAGGTGTACTGTATATCTGAAATTCTTCTACAAATGATGGATAAGAATGCAGTCTAAAAGGATGACATAGTTTAGTTTTAACATGGGTATGACCTCAGACTGATGCCAGTTGATATCATAGCCAGACAACTGTGAGAATGTTTTAGTTGTATCTGTAAGAGAAAGGTTTGAAGAAGCAGGTTCAGAGGCAAGCCGAAGAATATTATCTGCATCATTTAATATCACAGTGCTCTCTATGTACTTGCTACAGATGGATCCAAGCCATCTGACTGTGCAGATGTGACAGAATGTCTCACTACAGTGGTGAAGGGGCTGGAAAGTATTGCCCCTTTGGTCCGTTCTGTAGAGGAGACCCCTGAACCAATCTCCACTGAAGTGCAGGGGACCATTCCTTCGTGGATCTGTGGCAACTTCCTTCGCAATGGCCCAGGGAAATTTGAGTTTGGAAACACACAGTGAGTCATACAAACAACATACAATATAATAACAGGCGAAAAGGCGTTGAGACAGTTATAGCTAAATGAATTATCTGGCTTGAATCCCCCTACATAATTGCTTACATATTAAAATGTCAATTGAAAAGATGTCTTCAATCTTACTGTAGTGGGAGAATTGCTTTCCTTCGTCCTTTTACAATGGACATCAATGACATGCCTTGATGTGCTAACATGAATTGTGTGCTAATGTTGCTGAGCTGTGATTGGCTGGCCCTTTCTGTGCCACTCCATAAAAACATTGAGACATTATTGCTCAAGACAGATGATACAAATAAGTGGCATATGGTACTGTGCAGTAGGTCATGACATTTAAACATACAGTAGGTGTAAAGAAGCTCAGACACCACTTGCAGGTGCATCAAATAAACGTAATGTCTAAGAAAAAAGGGGGAATTCACTAACCTTATTTTTTTTAAACAATTTCTACAGCTTCTTCTCGTGGTTTTTAAAGATGTCCTTATTTATTAGCGACTAAGCATTCACCTGTGTTATCCACCATAGCTACAACCACTGGTTTGATGGGATGGCCCTGCTGCACCAGTTTAAGATCGAGAATGGCCAGGTGATGTACAAAAGTCGTTTCCTTCGGAGTGATTCCTACAAGAAGAACAGTGAAAGGGACCGCATTATGGTGTCAGAGTTTGGTACCCTCGCCCTGCCTGACCCCTGTCAAAACTTCTTCCAGCGCTTTCTCTCTCGATTCCAGATGATTCGTAAGTGACTGATGAAAGATGGCTGATTCATGATCATGTACCGTAGTCTTGGTTCAAGTAAAGGGATGTTATGTAACTGTAATCACATTTGGTATTTTAAGTGTGGATTCCTGTTTATGTTAGGTTCTAAACACTTGAACCCCAGCATCCATATTCTGTGGGAAACCTAGACAAAAGTAGAAGATCTTAGAGCTCACAATGTTTCTCAAGGCAGCATGTTGGGAGCTTGTAGATCAACTTTTAGGGTCTAAAAGTGGTAAATGAATTAAACATGAAATATAGTTTAGTATAGTTTACAATGGTTAGTCTTTCTAGTAGCCTAAATTACATGTCGTATAATCATTGTTGTCAGTCATTTCCATATTTGGACAAGGTTTCAGCCCAATCTGATCCCTTTGAATTACAGTATAAAACATACTGTATGTGAAAAATATTTGAGGGTGCGACATCCTTGGCCAACTGGCAGCATGCACAATAAATTTGCCACTGATCGCTCCAGCGGTTTGCGAGACAGCCACACACAGACCCTCTTCTAGACGTCTCGCCACGAGGAGCTACGCCATAGATATATTTTTAGAAATGTAGAAAGTAGAAATGTTTCTATTTAGAGAATTATCAAACATTCTGTGAACATTCCATGAAATTAAATTAACAACAGCATACATTGGCTGCCAAAAACGCAGATCTGCGTTCTATTGAGTCGTTAGAACGCAGGCTGCCAAAGACGCAGATCTGCGTTTTATTTAAAAAAAAAAAAAAAACAATTTGACCCAAAGACCAAGGAGATATGATTTTTCGAAGATTTAGACTCCCATCCACTTCCTTGTTAACTTAAAACTTAAAAATTCTGTATCTCGGCTCCTAAGTACTTTTGTTTTTTCATTGAAAAAGTCTGGCAGTCTACTGTAGAAAATAAATAAATAATTCTGTCAGCCAATGTGTTAAACAAAGAGTGAACTACAGTATTCAAAAAAAAAAACTGTGACCTCTGTGAAAATGACTGTCTCAAATTAGTTGTATGTCTTTGTACAAACTGTTCAAAGACCAAATCCATGTTTATGTCATTGGTGGACTGCTGAGGTTATTGTCGCTGTCGGGCAGAAACTAGTATGTCCGACACTGTTACTTTTAAGGAAATGGAAAAAAATAACCTGTTTTGTTCCAGTACTGTAGATATTTTGTCACAAGCTCATTAGTTAGTTTTCATTAGTTCAATATTTCTAAAACCCTCAGACACACTTTTTTTTCTTTTTTTTTTCTTCCAAAAATAGCAGATCTACAAGACAAGCTGACACGTTGTGAGCTTGCATGTAGAGCTGCTATTTTTGCTACTTCTGTGTGACACTAGTATGACGAAATAGGGCATCGATTTACGGGAAACAACATAATATGTTGAAATATTAAGATACAAGGTTTCTACCCGACCGCAACGTTATATAATGGATATCATGTGTTTATGTGTGGAGGAATGAGCAGGGGGAGAAAGAATTTCATTAATGTTTTCCAGGCACACGTGCGTTTTCACTGCAACTGCAAGCTAGAAAACCACATACTGTAAAGTAGATCACTGTTCACCACAGTTTATCACGACTGTGTTCAAAGACTTTATGGAACACAAATTAATTGAGTGTAAAACACCAGATTGACACGATTTATTTTGCAATTGCAGAGCCCACAGACAATGCAAGTGTCAGCTTTGTGAAATACAAGGGTGACTACTATGCCAGCACTGAGACCAACCTCATGCACAGAGTGGACCCGGAGAGCCTGGACACTGTGGAAAAGGTACATGTACTATCATGCTCATCATATTGCAGTACACCAGTAATAGTCATTTTTGTCACTACGTTTAAGTAAGTAAGCTTAAATAATTTGACTTTAACACGCTTCTGTCTTTAAGTTGCTTTTAAATATTTGATATTCATTAGATCAGACACGCCCCCCTCTTATACACAAGCCCATACAATTTCAATCCCCATTAGACTAATTTAAAATACACTTCCCTGGTTCTGGTGACTGATATTGTCCTTCTAGAGGCTTTTCAAGTGCAATACACCTTTACACTAGCAGGCATGAACTGACAACTTATAGCACCACACCACAGACATCATCAAACCAGCCCGATATTCTTCAGATAAATGGCTTCAGTTTTATGTCTGTTTGCCTGTATAGATTCTATGCTATACGTTACAGGTGGACTGGAGCAAGTTCATAGCTGTAAATGGAGCCACTGCTCACCCACACTATGACCCTGATGGCACCTCCTACAATATGGGCAACTCCTATGGCAGCAAAGGTTAGTCTATAAATATGTCCTCCAGTACAAGGCAAGTTTATTTGTATTCCCTACACGCACAAAGGCAATTCAAAGTGTGTTACATAATGCATAGAAAGGCATTTATAGGGAAATAAAGAATGGAGGCAATAAAAATAAATACAACAATCTTTACTTTCTACACTTAAATTGCATACTATCAGCAATAAACCCATGTTTGTCAGGAGCTAATGAGTATCCAGACACCAATGTATTTCCTGAATGTAGCCTACAGGTACTTTGGTGAATTTATTAAAATGTAACCTCAAGACAGATTTCCCTTTTTTAATTGATGGTTTCCCAGATTGATTAAAATGTTATCAGATGTGAACAATAATAACAGTAGAGTAACTGCCAATGACTCTGAGATCATAATCCTTCTCTTACACATACTAAAACATAATCTGTTTTTGTACTTCAGTTTTTCCAAGCAGAAGATGGCTATTTTTATCCTTCCTTATAAGATTGTAATGGCAACGCACTTTGTGTATGAATCTCCATGTTAAACATAATGTGTCACTAATTATACTTTTGTTAGGTCTTATTTTGTTGACAGTAAAACATGACGTTACTGACGTGTTTGTATAGGGCATAGCAGTGGCGGACATTTTCTGGTTCCACCCCAAAAAAGCCAATGCATTTTCCCCATAGAGATTTCCAAAAATATTTGTATAAATTATTTTATGCCTAGAATCAAGCCATGATCATGAAACATTTGATTCTGTGAAAAAATATATTTAAAAAAAAAGTAAAACAAAGGGTATTTAATAAATGTAGTATATCATATAATTAAATATTAAAAAATAAAAATAATTCACCGAATAAAAAATCACCATGACCCTGGATGGCTTAATTCTAGGCTTAAAATAATTGATATAAATATTTTTGAGTGGAGTGGAACCAGAAAATGGCCACCACTGCTATGCCCTATAAAGATGAAATTAAAATATCAAATGATGAAAATAGAGAGGAATTGTGTAAAAGCTTGTGTAAAACAATTGAAATAAATGTGGATAACACAAGAACAGAAAATAATGTGCAGATAATGATATTAGAGTATACAGTATGTGGTCATAGGGAATATAGATTTCAAATGAAAAACACAAAGTTCTTGCTAACTCAATTACATTTTTACCTCAGATTAGGTGTGTGTGTGTGTGTGTGTGTGTGTGTGTGTGTGTGTGTGTGTGTGTGTGTGTGTGTGTGTGTGTGTGTGTGTGTGTGTGTGTGTGTGTGTGTGTGTGTGTGCTTTTTTTAACCTAAATATTCAGAGGCTAATTACATAACTTTGTGTTAGATAGCTTGTTATTTAGACAGATGCTCATTGTTTACCTGGTATCTTTTACAGATGTACAGGTACAGATCATTTGTTTTTATAGTATATTGTTTCGACTGATGCTAGGTTCTTGGTTTACCAGTGATCATAATTTACTGAGGCACTACACTGTCTCTGCATTTGATGTATGTGTTTACCTTGCTTGTTGTAAGTCGCACTGGATAAGAGCGCCTGCTAAATGCATAAAATGGTAATTGTGCCCTGTTCTATAGGTGCCCTTTACAACATTATTAGAGTCCCACCAGAGAAGGGAGACGGCACGGACACCCTACAAGGAGCTAAAGTGCTGTGTTCTATTTTGCCAGCAAACAAGGGTCATCCTTCTTACTACCACAGCTTTGGTAATCCAACACTCTTCATTAGTGATGTTTCATAGCCGTAAGCCATATCATTCAGTACATAGTGCAATAGTGACTAGTCTTATTCATTATATTATATATTACAGATATTATGAACTCTGACTTTGTCTTGACTGCTGTCTCTTTCGTTCTATTAGCGATGTCTGAGAACTATGTGGTGTTCATTGAGCAGCCAATCAAGATGGACCTGTTGAAGATTGTCACATGCAAGCTAAGAGGAAAGGGGTTGAGTGAGGGCATCTATTGGGACCCCCAGCAAGAAACTGTCTTGCACCTTGTTGACAAGCGTACAGGACAGGTGAGATCTACTATACTGTAAATGCCTTAATTTGACAAGATAGGTTGATTTTGCGATCTACAGACTGTTTTTAACCACTTAAGCTTTATTCAAAAATGTTCACAACACGTCATATCGCAACATGTTGGGAGCTTGTAGATCTGAAACTGAAAATGTTTGCTTGTAATGAAAAGCCCGGGGATGCCAGGGTGAAGGTGGTTAAGTGATGATGTAATTACTGTATGTTGTCACTCACTACCCCAGGCCAGTCCAGTGAAGTACCACACCAAAGCCCTCGCCATGTTCCATCAGATCAATGCCTTTGAGGAAGACGGTTTCTTGATGGTTGACATGTGCTGCTCGGACAATGGCCAAGCCATTAATAATTACCTGATCCAGAACCTGCGCAAGTCAGGAGATGCACTGGATGAGGTCAGCATTGTGCACACACACGCACGCGTGTGCACACACACACACACACACACACACACACACACACACACACACACACACACACACACACACACACACACACACACACACACACACACACACACACACACACACACACACACACACACACACACACACTTCTTCCTCTTACTTAGACATCAATATTTGATCTTTATTGCAACATTGTTGACCAATAACAATAATCAAAATTGTCAAAATACATAATTATTTGATAATTTGTGTTAACTAAAGTGAAAAGTAAGACCATAAGTAGTTAAATGAAACAAAGAACAATTTGCAAATAAAAGCTAATGAAAAATGCAAAGCTATAATTCTCTACAACTGATGTTCTCGTTTGTTTGCGCAGTGGCTGGACATTGAGTTAATCATTAAGCCAACCCTCCATAATATACCAAACAAGAGCACAATGGGCCTCATTCACAAAACTTGTTAAATTCTTCTTATTTTTGTTCTTGATAAAATGGCTTACAAACTAAAATCATCAATGCAGACTGGACCTGACAGTGCAGTATTTGATTGATTGAATACTTTATTAACAGTTTGCAAAAAGTACAGAGGTACTGTACAATTATACAATAATGCTAAAAGGATAATACAAAAAGCCCTGATGGCTTGTTTCCATTGTGGTCCTATGAATTCAATTCATCAAGACATATAATTAATTGAGACCCGGCCCCTTCCCTATGTCCTGCCACTCTCTCTGTTTGTGCCAATAACACTTTCTGCCCTTACGGAAGTGACTCCCTCTGACTGCATTCCCCCCCTGCCTTCTCAAAGATATCTTTGGTGCGGTTGGTCCTAGTGTCCTCCTATTGATTAATTCTTGCCTCACATCCGGATGTGTCCCTTCCGCTTTTAAACTTGCTGTGGTACACCCATTATTGAAAAAGAACAATCTCGATGTTTCCACCCTCTCCAACTTTAGGCCCATTTCCCAGCTCCCCCTTTTGTCCTAAGTCATGGAGAAAGTTGTGTACTTCCTTCCAACTGCAGTCATTTTTACTGTCGCATGGCCTTCACGAGAAGTTCCAGTCAGGCTTTAAACCTGGCCATATAGCACAGAGACAGCTCCTCTCAGAGTTTTTAATGATTTTATTATCGTGCTTAGAACACCATGTTGGCATCTCAGGCACCGCCCTTACTTGGCTCCAGTCCTACCTCTCAGAGAGAACCTTTTCTGTTCACAGGGGAATTTGCATTACCTGCGGACGCTAATTTTCTCACTCTTAACGAAATCAAAACAGAAATTATAATTTTATAATCCCTACCCTCCAACTCCCTGGGCGTTTTTAAATTCTAACATCCGTTCTTCTGTTAGAAATGTTGGTTTTATTATTGACAACGATTTTAAACTTGACAAACACATCAGCTCCATTGTCAAATCAAGCTTCTTACAACTAAGACTTACGGTATTGCCAAGGTCAAAGCCTACCTCCCGCATAAACATCTGGAGATTCACGCTTTTATTTCCTCCAGAATGGACTACTGCAACTCATTGTACACTGGCATCGATCAGGCATCACTTAGGCGTCTGCAGCTGGTCCAGAACGCAGCCGCCCGCCTCCTCACTGGCACTAAAAAACGTGAACACATTACCCCAGTTCTGGCCGTCCTTCACTGGCTCCCTTTTAATTTTAGAATTGATTTTAAGGTTCTTTTATTCGTTTTTAAAACCCTTCATGGCCTGTCACCCTCTTATCTTTCGGATCTACTCCAGTCCTATATCCCAGCCAGGGCTCTAAGCTCTGCGGACAGAGCAGGGGAGGACAGTGCTTTTGCGGCTACGAGCCCCAGGCTCTGGAACATGTTGCCCCTCCCCATCAGTTCCGCCCAGTCGATTGGGGCCTTCAAATCCCTACTTAATGTTCTCTCTGGATTTTAATTGCACTTGAGCTTACCTGAACTGTCTTAACTCTGCATATTTTATTCTTTATCAATACTTATTATGTGTTGATGTTTCTTTTGTTTCGATGCTTTGAATCGTTTTGTTTTTAACTATGTTCAGCACTTTGGTCAGCCTTTGGTTGTTATAAATGTGCTATATAAATAAACTTTGATTTGATATAAAGACCTCATCAATACTAGAAGCAGTAAAAGTATATTTACAGAAAAACTGTGGGGGGTAATTTATTTTTGCCAAGCTTGAAGACATGTATAGGTCCAGTTGCAAATTGCAAATTGCAAGGTGCTCTTTATGGTGGTTTTGAAGGACGGTAGGGAGACACTTTTTGATGGCTGGTGGTAGGGCATTCCACATTTTGGTGGCATTATAGTAGAATGAATTCATCCCCATGTTTGTGCCGATTCTGGGGGTAATGAGGTCAGTATTGATTTCAATACTGAAATGGTGTGTAAGACAGGTCAGCAGCGCCTCTTCTGTTTAAGGAAGCTAGCCAAATTTCAGGTGGATAAGTCACTGATGATTTTGTTCTACAGAGCTTTCAGAGTGTTATTTCATTTGCTGCCATTTGTTGGTATGGAAACCTTGGCGTTAGACAGAAAAATGCCCTTAACAGGTTTGTGAGGGGGGCTAGCAAGATTGTGGGGGTACAATTCAGCTGTCTGAGTCATATATATGACCAGCAGGTGCTTAAGAAAACATCATCTATTAGAGCGGACAGCTCTCACCGCCTAAATCCTGAATTTGAATTCTTGCCTTCCGGCCAAAGATTAAAGACCACTGCAGCTAAAACCAATAGGTACAAATTCTCATTTGTACCTACTTCCATTCGTGCCATCAATAACGGAAGCAGGAGGAGGTAGCTATTAGTAGCTATTATTATCTGGATCTTGTGATCATGTCTATGTTTATGTCTTGTGTAATGTGTATGTATGTTTACTGTGTCTTGGAGTTTCTTATTATCTGCTGTAACATAAATTGCCCAGTTTGGGACATAATAAACTTGAACTTCAGAGCTGCCTCTGGGGTTGTGCTCGTGGGTGTTTCTCACTCTTTTGAAGTAGTTTGACAGATATACGGGCACTGTGTGTCCCTCGAGTATCTTGAAGACCAGGCCCATTGCAAGTTGCTGTGCTCTCTACCCTGAGCCATCCCACCCTAGCATAATGAGCAGGGGTTAGGCGAGTCCTAGGTGTGAGGTCTAGTACTAGTCTGACTAGTTTGTTTTGAGAGGTCTGTAGTTTTTATTTGAATGTCTTTGAGGTGCTAGAGTACCATGAGGTGCACGCATAGTGTACTGTCGGGTTGCCCAGTGGTAGATAAGAATACTCTTAATATTCTGTAATCTTAGACTACACAAAACATGACAGATAGCATTCTTGGGCGACTGATTTCATGTCTAGGCCTAAAAGGATATGCATATAACATGTCATGAGAGTAAAACCTTGGAGGATGTAATTTAATGTACTTTGTCCTCTTCAAGGTGTACAACATGATGCAAAGGGCCTTCCCGCGACGCTTCGTTTTGCCTCTTAACGTGACCAATGATACTCCATCAGACACAAATCTAAACACAAGGCCCTCCAGTCAAGCAACGTGTGTCAAAACCAGCACAGATAAGGTAAGTTAGAGAAACGACTTATGTTATATCTCATGAATTTCAAATGATCTACTGTTCATTTACCTACAGTACTTGTATACTTTTATAGAATACAAGAATGCTCGCCCCAAAACCCCTTTACGCCCCTTTTTTCTCCCCAATTTAGTAATTATGCCAATTAATTCCTCCCCACGCAACATTTCTGTGTTGTCACTGCTGTTGTATCCTACTACTGACTCACTTGCCAGTAAGGAGCCCACACCAGGAGGACGTAGAGCCTTCGTTCTACTCCTCCCACCCAACACTCCCTGCTGACAGGTGCCGCCCCAGCCCGTAGGAATACATGCAGTGACACCCTTCCCGCCTGGCTTCCCTCCCCCGAACACGGGCCAATTGTGTTCGTATATGCTCGACAAAGCCAGATGCACCACGGTGGAATCGAACCCACAACCTCCGCGGTTGTGGGCATATACTTTACAGTACCCGAGTGCCCCTCCCCACGTATTTCTGGACACCAAAGTCCACTCGCTCCAGTCTAATTCGGCGACCTCGGAACGGTCGGACCTCCTGGTATTTCTGGCCACCAGAACTTACTCAGCCACGTTTGACGTATCGGCGGTACGGGACGTAACTCAAACGGCGCTGAGCTGTTTGAAGAGGAGTTCGCAATGTTCGGCACGGCAACTCGCTCGCCTGACGGCTCGCTTCGCGGTGCCTCTCGTGGCTCAAGTCCACTTCAGACGCCGCGCCTCCGTCATAACTGTTTTTTGCCTAACTACTTCCTAACTTAATATTAGGGCCTGTAGTCTGTTGTCACCAAAGTGGGCCGAGTGGTCCGCTTCGCTGGGGGCGCAAAGTTGGGCGAGTGGTCCCCCGTACAGTATATGGCCTGGCATTAAAGTTTGACAGGTACTAATGCAGTAACCGTCAGAGGTTCTAGTCTTTGACGTCAGTCATTAACAGTATAACGTCAGTAATATGACTGCTGCTCACACATAGAGACAGACAGAGATTCCTGGAATTTATTACAGATAGATCATTAAATAGACTGAAAACAACATACAGTAATGTATGTAAATCATGTTGCCAGCTTTCATGCTACATTATTTATTTGTAACTATAAACAGCAATGGATTGTTAATTCTCTCGTATCATCAGGTGTTCTGCCAGCATGAGGATCTCCATGGAAATGACCTTCATGAATACGGTGGCTTGGAGTTCCCACAGATCAACTATGGGCGAAGTAACACCCGTCCATACCGTTACTTCTACGGCTGTGGCTTCAGACACCTGGTGGGAGACTCTCTGCTCAAGATGGACCTGATGGACAAGAGTCTCAAGGTGGTGGGGGGTTCCCATCTAAATTGCTGTGCAATTTTATTAACAGTTATATACTGTACATCTTATTGCACTTAGGGATGGGACGATATGAAAATTTCATGTGACCAAAATATGCTTTAAAACTCTTAAAATGCCACTATTGTTAACCACTTGAACCCCAGCATCGATAGTCTGGGGTGGAACATTTGCCAAAAATAGCAGAGCTACAAACGTGTCGCAATGCGTCACAACGCTTGTAGATCTGCTATTTTTGGCAAAGAGATTTAGAGAGTGAAAAAAAAGACTGTATCGACAAGTATGTTTCTTTACAGGTGCGTTTTACCAATTCTAGAGGGTTTAAGTGGTACCGGATGTGCAGCTCGGCAAAGTGAATTTATCCCAGTGTATGACGGAGGACAATTTCACACTAAATTAAAATCTGCATTTTTTTTTTCTAATAGAAGGTACACAGACAGATTGATGACACCAGGGATCTGGTGTGTGTGTGTGTGTGTGTGTGTGTCTGTCTGTGACTGCAGGTGTGGTACCAGAAGGGCTTCTACCCATCTGAGCCTGTGTTTGTCCCTTCACCTGATGCAGTGGATGAAGATGACGGAGTAATCCTCTCTGTGGTTCTCACACCCTCAGAGGTAAGATTCTTACACTGTTTATGATGGCGAATACTACATCGACATAGTAGCTGCACTCATACTGTATGGAAGAATTTGTCATTCTCCCGATTTTAAATGTTATGTTAGCAAATCTTGCTGCTACATTTTAGGAAAAATGTGAGCGATGTCATTGATGTCAAGCTGACAATGTTGCATCATAAGAACCAATGCTCCAGACATTCTTAATGGGTGTTCTAAGGTTTTGCATCATCACAGTCACTAGACCAATGTTAGAAATAAAACATAAATCGAATCATGTGTATCCTGGGATCCACATGTGAACAGCACTCCAATGTGGATCTCTGACTTTGTGGTCAGCCTGTGACGTCAATTAGTTGTCTATGACATCTATGACGTATTTGGGCGAGGTTTCAGCCCAATCAGAGTCCCATTGACTCCTGCAGAGCCACGCAATACTTTATTATTATAATTATTTTGTACTGTGTACACCATAATGTAGATCATTTCACAGAATTCCTCTCAATTTGTATAGAACATAACTAGGTTACCCATTAAGAATGTCACAATTGAGCATTTAATATTGATTACATCATACTCTTCTTTCAAGGACAAAGGCACATTTCTTCTGGTTTTGGATGCCAAGACATATGAAGAGCTGGGAAGAGCCAATGTACCGGTGAACATTCCGTATGGCTTCCATGGAACCTTCAACGCCTCATGCTAAATCACTCGTTCCCATGGCTGTGAGAATCTTGAAATTGTACAACGTGAAGAATAGCAGATGCAATGTTGCAAATATAACAACACTTGCCGGTTGCTCAAAATGAAAGAGAAAGAAGCGCTGCAGGGATCATTCAGTGGCTCTGAGATAGGTGCTCTTTGGTGACACAGGTAGGGTCATATAAGCAAAAAGGATTTCCAAAGAAGTACTGCTTGCCAAAAAGGTGTGAAATGCAGACTTACAAAGAAAAGAATTCCAAGGCACGTGAAACTTGCCGGTTGCTGTTTCAGGTCAAGACTTAAGTTCCTTTCCTTTGTTAAACATCACAGTGAAAATAAGGCAGTGAACTCTGGTTTCATCAGTCCCTGATGGGTCACCTGCATTTTTTAACTCCTTGCCATAGACTAATTAATAAAACGTATTTTCCAATGTGATGTTTAACAAAGGAAAGGAACTTGTCTTGACCTGAAATTGAACCCTCTCCAAAGAGCACCTGTTCTCAGTTTGGCATAATTACGGACCCATGGAGCACTTCTTCATCTATTATCTAACTTGTACTTGTTTATGGTCCATCAATGGTAGCAGCCAGAAACCCACTGCTGTTTTATTGTTCTGACTCAAGTTATTGAGCAGTGGTGCAGAGGTGATCTCTCACTGTCAGAATGTTGCCAAACTAGCAGATGTTGAAGATTCTTAGATAATGTCAACACATTTAAAATGACTTTTTTTGTAGTAGCTCTTTTTCTATTGTTTCACCACTACAATTATTTACTGCACATATACGCTTCCACACTTCTATGAGATCATGGTATTCATTTAGCATAATATGCAGTGTAATTAAGGATGTGTTCATGACTCTAAGAAAGATGCATGTGACCTAAAGTATCAGATCAATTGTTGGGTGTCCGGGTGTGCAGGAGAAAGGTTCTTGCCCACTACCGCTGAGACTAGGGATTCAAATCCTCAACCGTGCTTCCGGCTTGGCCGGACACGCCAACAAACACAATTGGCTTTGTTCGAGGGTGGGAAGCCGGGTAGAGAGGGTGATCTCTGTCACTGCACTGGCGTAACGAATTCTACAGGTTGGTCAGGGCGACTGACTGTCCCAGGAGAGGAACAGGGTCACATAACATGTTCCTCCAGTTGCATTACGTCCTCCTATAGAAACTCCTCACTGTCAGGTGAAAAGTAGTAGCTGGGGACTTCATGTGTACCGGAGGAGACACATGCTCATCTAAACCCTCCCACATGACGAACTGCAGGGGTTAGCAGGGACTACACAGGTCTGGAAAATTGGTGGGAAAACACAGTGTCTTGAAGGATGCTATGATGGAACGGACACATTCTTTGGTTAATGTCAATGTAACCACTGTTTTTGTACTGATTTTCTTATTTTTACATTATTTTACAGGTTTTCTACCGCCTGTAATGGCATCAATATTTTGTCAATTTGTAATACAAATACAGTATATTTTCAAATTGATCATCTTTTCTGTTTCTCTTTTTTGTTGTCATGTCATGACATAACATTGTCTAATCTACTCGGAGAACACTATTGGCTGACTGGTGTCTGCCCTCAGAGCCACCTCATAACAATCAATCAATGCTGAGCCTGAGGGCAGTGGATTTTCTCCTGAACAACATTTTCACACAAACCACTAGAGGTCAGTACATGATGGAACTTAATGCCAATCTCAAGATGCATAAAGGCATGGACTACAATGAGACCGATCTGTTGCCGGTTACAAATATGTGTGAATACATTCCAATACTAATTGTCGCTTTACTACATGGAAAGAAAAGTGGTGCGTTAGTGATTTACAGTAACATTTGCATTAACTAGCAACACTTATCTTTCAACAATCGGTAGTTTCTGCATTGTGATAAACTGTGCCCCTCTTTGATTTAATATAAACACATGGAGAATGTAACTGAACCCCTCACAGTAGACACAGTAGTCAAGAATGTATTTCTATTCACATTTCTCTTAAACTAATAGCTGCTTCTTCTTCGAGTGGATAACCTACTACTGTATACTATCTCAATGCCTACTATAGATGTTTGTATTTCACCAGAGGGGGCAGTCGAGAGGGAATCCCCTGAAATGCGTAGGAATTTAAATGTCATGCTAAAAGAAAACTTTGTCAAGAATAGTCACCAGGACCCATGACCTGTTGCAGGGATCGTAAGAGGTGAGATATTTCAATCAGAGGAAACAAGCTAATCTTCAGACATTCAGACTTGCTGTATGCTGGAAAAGGTGATGAATCCTCTAGTCCAGGCATTTTATTTACAAGTTCACTTTAACAACTGCACCACTGGAGACACAATGTCTCCTTTGGAGAGAAAGAGATGAATGAAGAAAATATGCAAGGAGGGAAAAAAAGTGTTTAAAATGTAAAGGACTTGATTATAGTTGAACTTAACCTTCAACCTAAATCACAATAGGTCAATTAAAAAACTAAGAAAAAATTAAATGGGATGAGAATTGGTAAATTGGCTGGCCCTTTTCACTGTGTGTGTGTGTGTGAGAGAGACATGCGTATGTGTTACATGCTCTGAATTGAAGCTCCAGCCTCCAGTACCCAACAACCACTCAAAAAGAATGCTTTAATGTGGCTATTAATGCAGAGTGCATTTTTTCCCTTGCCAATTTACACATTTTAAAGCATCAGAAGTGCTTGGATTGCAGCTGAAAAGAAGTGTAAAACGGTTAAAGCTGGGAGTAGGATGCTCATGGGTTTTAAACTGTATAGTAATGCAGTCTATTGTTATGGTAGATAGCATGTGAAGGTCATTCAAACAGCATGCGTGGGAGGGCTCTACGTAGGATCAAAGTGTAAAACACAAATGAAAAGCAGTTTTGTTTATATATGTATGCTTCCTCTCTCACTGGACAAACTAAGATGTTTAAAACATGGAGTTATCGCTACAGAAATTACAGTAATAACCTATAACTTCCAATGCTTAAAATTCGACATGCTATAATATCCAATATCAAGTCCTAATTAATCATTTATAGTAGTGTGCTTTTGGGGAGTAGGCCTACAGTATGTATCATATATATATATATATATATATATATATATATATATATATATATATATATATATATATATATATATATATATATATATATATATATATATATATATTTATATATACAGTGTTTATATATGTACAGTATGTGTATATGTATATATATATACACACACACACACACAAACGCACGCACGCACGCAAGATCAGACTTTTTTGATCATACAACTTTTTGAGTGGGTAATAAGCCCTTGTTTTTTTTTACTTTCATAAAATGCAATAAACTAAGGAGAAGCTATCAATTCATACAATAAGATAATTCAAACTGTCGCTAACACATGTTATAGGTATCTCTGTTGTACACAAGATTCTCTCGATGACCATGTACTACATCTGTTATCCACTTTTACTAGTCTGGTTTGCGTTTAGTTGGTTAGGATGAGTGTGTGTGTGTGTGTGTGTGTGTGTGTGTGTGTGTGTGTGTGTGTGTGTGTGTGTGTGTGTGTGTCTGTGTGTGTCTGTGTCTGTGTCTGTGTGTGTGTGTGTGTGTGTGTGTGTGTGTGTGTGTGTGTGTGTGTGTGTGTGTGTGTGTGTGTGGGGGGGGAAAGAGAGAGAGATTAAAGTACATAGATTGAGACCTCACAATACAGTCTATATGTCAAAGTATGGTACTTTATGTTCTCCTGGCTCAATCTGAATATTGTGCGAAGCGTACACACACACACACACACACACACACACACACACACACACACACACACACACACACACACACACACACAAACAACCACAACTCCACATACTAAGTCCCTACCGCAGTCTTTTCAATGCATCCAGCCAGATTCACTTTAACCCATAAAACATGTCTGACATATTAATCAGGTCTGCATGTGGGGGTAGCTCTACCATTCTATTGCTTCTGGGGGAGGGCTCTCATTGGGCCATCTTACGCGTCCTAGTGGCCAATAAGAGAAGGCTGAATCTCTCCTCTCCTAGCAACAAGACTCCTTCTCTCTTAGCGGTGCAGTGAGAAAACTGACACCCATAATATTACAATATGAGTAATGGCAAATTAACAACACTGAAGCTGGGGCAGGGGAGAAGGGGGAAAAATAATTTCCTCCATCCCCACTAGATGGTCCCTCTCTTGTTTTCTCTCTTTCTCTCCTTCTCTCCATCTTGGCTGCTGCTCTTTCTCTGAATGCATTCAGCTGACGCTTGTCTCACCGTCTTAAAGGAGCAGTCCTGCATGCTTAATTATTTTTCTTTTTTTCTGTTCAGGAGGAATTGTGGGTAATGGTCTGCACTCGTTGACCTCACATTGTTGAATGGCAGGGCCTCTCTCAGGAGGCAGAAGGAATACTTTTGCGTTGGGCTATCGCTTCCCCGAGATACTACCAACACTCAAGTACCGGCCTAGAAACATTTTTTTTTAGAAACATTTACTTTATTTCTTTTATATACATAATAACACAGTAGTAACACTACTCTATTGAGAAATTGTAATAATTAAACAATATTTTGAGATGTGCTTGCCCAGGGAATCTAATGGGGGGGGGGGGGAGGCAAAAGGTAAGGTTTTATTTTATAACAAAGAAAAAAAGTTTTGAAAACATTCGACAAAGGTCAAATTTGGTTTAAATCAAATGGGTTTGCTTTCAGTCCTGACTCCTAAGTGACCACTTGGCTAAGGCTGTTGCACGGCATCTGTTGCAACTTGCAAGCCTGCAGCAATGTACATGAGCATATGTTTGACCCCTGACCTCCTCCTGGTGTTGACGCAAATCAAAATGAACAAACAAAATATACTTAGCAATCTTCGTTCATCTACCCAAGAAAACGAGGTAAACTGTCTGTCTGAGACTTTATGGGATATGAAGCGGATGACGTCTTAAAAGGACTGAACTTGACACAAGTGCAATAGCAGCAGTTTAGCACTGTAAAGAATGGACTCAATGCATTTTTCATTGTTAATAAGAAAGAATGTGATATACGAAAGAGCACCCTTTAACATGAGGAAACGACAGCCCTGTACACACTAGTATTGCAACTGTGGAGCTCTGCATGATGAATTGATCAGAGAGGCTAGGTGTTGGACAAGCAGACATAATACTGTCAGAATGTATGCAGCTGGATAAAGACCTCACATCAGACAAAGCAATTAGCATGGCAAGACAGAGCGAAGAAATAATACATCAGACAAACGGTCAAGGTGATTCAAGTACTAATTAAGAAACATGCATTTAAAAGCCAACAGTATCAGGAAAAACTAAGACGGCAGAAGGAGAATAGGCCTACCAACTATGCCAATACTGAGAAACGCAAGCAGAAACAGTATCACAAATATGGAAAGTCCCTCGCATGCTAAAAGCCAGCACCCTGCTGACAACGTCATGTGTGATGGCTGTGGGAAAAAAGGGACACCTCAGGCACGTGTCCATCTATCATTTAAAACAATGAATGAGGTTCAGGAAGAGGATAATAGCCTATTTCTTGGAACAAAAGCCGCAAGAAGAGACCCTGATCTGAAGACGGAGAAGTCTAATTCAATATAGACACTGGTGCAGATGAGATTGTTCCAGATTACAGTGTACAGTAACAAGCCTTCTACAAATAATCATCTAAACCCTTGCTGGGTCCAAGAGGTGCCCCACTGGATGTGAGGGGGGCACAGACATTCTGTTGCAGAGGGGAGACAAAGATACAGTAGTATTAAGTGTATTAAGGAGGGAAGACAACCACCATACACCATAAAGATAAAACCAGGAGCAGTGCACTAAAGACCCCATGACGGATCCTTCTTCCATTATTGCCTAAAGTCAATAAAGACGAAGGGAGAAGATTAAGATGGGTATCATCTAGTCGAGAGGAAGAGTCTACAGACTGGTGCTCAGGCATGGTAGTGGTTAGCCTCATCTGTAACCCACCCTCCGCAGTAGCTCCAGGACACTGTCACATTACCATGTGGCATAAGGGGGACGGCAAAACTATAATATACATTTTTTAAAAGGTAGTCTCAGGATCCTACAGATATCTATCTATAGTTTCTACATTAGCCCACGATCCACTATACCCAGAACAATATCTGGGAGACAAATAATGAAAGCAAACAAATATGTCATTTGTTGATTCATATCAACAAACAAATAATCAATTGTTATTTATATTCTTTAGGTAGGCTATGTCAATGAAAACTAAATAATGTGTGTGCTACAGAAAAGAAACATACTTCACTAAAGTTGTTCATGCATAAGCTTGAAGAAAAACATGGCTAATATTTATTGTTTTACTTAAGGGGGGAAATACGGTGTGATCTGAATACATACGCTACATTGAAATGATTTAGCCTGTTAGATATATGATTAGGGCTGAATTTTCTCTGCTTGACCAGTAAAATTGTTGATTCACTCTCGTCTGCATAACATACACTGATACACTTGATGCCATGGCCATCAACTGCTGTATCAGATAGACAACGCACAATGATGCAAGATGCATCTGTTGTTTTCATACTCATTCTGTTTGTTTGATTGATTGAATACTTTATTAACAAGTGTGTTAACGGTACAGGTAGTACAGTCAAAGGTTATGCTAAAAGGATAACACAACTAGAAAATGTGCTCCTCGGAGCACAGGGCCCTATTTCACAAAAGGTGAATTAGGGCTTAAGCCTGGCTTTAACACCTATCATGGCTTAATTTAGCCAGGATTAGGGATGAATCGGTTTCATGAAAGCTGAATTATCTTGCCAGATTAGTTTAGCCAGTTCACCCTGGCTAAATTTATCCATGACTAGATTTCACGAAAGAGAATTGAAGCAATCCTACCAATCCTACCATGGCAATTTAGCTGTGAAGTTAGCCTGGCCAGGAGCAGGCTAACAGCCAAGCTTCCTTAATCCAGTGCCTTGTTCTTCAAGTTTTTCCACAGTTATTTCAACACATGTGTTTGTATTGTATATGGACTCATTTTAATGACCCTGCATTCAAATAAAATGAAATAAATACAATAAGATATAATCAACTTAATTATATTACTGAAATATTGTGTGACCATGAATCAATTGTTTCACAATGACTCATGTGATATGTCATTGTCACTCTGTTAACACTATAGTTCATATTGTTGTTAGATGTTTGATAATATATTACAGATTTTTTTAATATTATAAAAATATCTGATATATATATATACACACACACACACACACACACACACACACACACACACACACACACACACACACACACACACACACACACACACACACACACACACACACACACACACACACACACACACACACACACACACACACACACACACATAAATTATTAGTTACGGGTTTAAAAGAGCCTCTTCACTGTACAATGTAAGTCAATGAGGAGCATATTTTAAATCATCGATCTAGTCAATGGAGAAATTATTTTTGATTTCAACCCAAACCTCTACCAAAGTGGTCTTGCCCTTTAAGTAGTGGATTCCATGTCATCTCTACATGCATGCATGGCGCATATAATAGGCTATCGCGTTGTAGATTAGTAGGCGATAATTCCAATATTCACTATACAGTACACTCCTCATGTTTGGACTTGTATATACATTGTATTGTATATATTTTTGGACGACTTAATTGTGCATTTAATTTGTCGGCAATACTTTGCTTTCTCCCTGGATCCATTTATTGCAGTCGCGTTTCCTTTCTTGCTTTATACATTTTACTTCCTTGTATGATTCCATGAGCTGCTGCAGTGCTGCTGTTCAGCCACAGAGAAGAATGCCGCTCTGGTTTTGGGCTCCATGATTGGTCAAGTTCAAGGATTCTGCTATCGACTATCATGGTCTTTTATAGGAATACGTGAAGCCTGGCTTTACCATCCTGGCTCAACACAGCCTGGCTTGACAAGGCCTAGCTCGACAAAGTCGCTCCTTTTCAGCCTGGCTTGGCGTTCATGGAACGGAATAAACCAGGCTATACGGACCCGACTTTGTCAAGCCTGGATTTGACTTAAGCCCAGGCTTATTTAATTCACCTTTCGTGAAATAGGGCCCTGGTCTCCTCTCCGCCAGGCCAGGATGAAATATGAAAAATCGGAAGGGTCGGTCTCGATGACATGACAATAGAGATAATCTGTGATGTTTGGACAAAATCTGTAGGAGTAAAGGCAAAAAATGTGTTAAGCAAAAATCTGCCTCCTGGTGCCGCCATAATAGGCCAATGTGAGGTTTCACGTCAATCAGGCGCTGCGTTCATGATTTGAGGCATTTTGTAGGAGGATATTTCTTCCTTGGCCTAGTGGGAAACGTGCGTGCAAAGTTTCACAGCAATCGGATGCTGCATATATGATTTGAGGCATTTTGTTCAAACCGGACCAATCCTGCAAACTTTGGAAGCCAATCTTAGCTAATCTAATAATTGAAAAATCGGACAGAACTGTCTTGAACATAATAGGAACATACTGTATGTTGAAGACTGTGTGACTGTAGAGATAATGTGTATTGATTTGTGTGATGTTTAGACAAAATCTGTAGGAGTAATGATAAAAAAAAATCGGCCTCCTGGTTGCGCTATAAAAGGCCAAAATAAAAAATGTGGGGCAAGAGGTTTTTCCTTTGCCTCTAGGGAGTGCAACTGCAAAGTTTCACACCGAATGGTACAGTTATAGGTAAAAACGTGAATTGGCCTGAATCGCCACCATGAGGCCGATTTGAAAAATGTAGGATGGCATTTCTTCCTTGGCCTAATGGGAATGGGAATTTCAAGGCAATCGGATGCTGCGTTGAATGATTTGAGGCATTTTGTTCAAAACAGACTACTCCTGCATACTTTGGAGGCCAATCTTAGCCAATCAGGATGGACTATGAAAATCGGACAGAACTGTCTTTTAACATATGACTATAGAGGTAATGTGTAACGATTTGAGTGATGTTTGGACAAAATCTGTAGGAGTAATATAAAAACAATTGTTTCGCCAAAATCGGCTTCCTGGTGGCGAAAGGAAAAGTGGGGGCATTGAATGTCATTGAATGAGGGCTCCAGTTAGAGTCCTCGATGCACTCTTTCCAGCTTAAGTCCTCAATGCACGCTTGTTCTTTTCCATTTCGGTCAGGCCATGTGTCCAGTACTGTATATATTATCTAAGTGTGTAATAAACTTCAGAACTCTTGTGATACTGCATGTTGTCTAGTGTTCTCCGAGCCCGCCACTCAACTCAACCATCACTCACGACTGAGGGAGACTCTTAGGACCACATCGAGGGTCAACTAAATTCAGCCTGCATGCCCCCACAGATGGTATCACACACTAGAGGTATTCTGGGACGCAAGGGAAAATTACAGTCTTTTCCTATGTGATGGTGTTCTAGGAAGCCATGCTGGCTGTTGCCACATAGTTTGTATAAGCCTGTACCATTTTCCATAAAATTACTAATTAAAATCAGGGTGCCGATGGCTGAGAGATTATGGCGCATACCCCATATGTGCTCTGATGCAGCCTGACAGCAAGTCCCAGGTTCGATCCCCTTGGCCAGCTGACCTTTGCTGCGTCTCTCTCCATATATATAAATCCTTATATACATAAGGATAAAAGTTAAAATCTTAAAAGCCCTCTTCAGTGAGTTTGAAGGCATATTGATAGACTTATTACAGAGTATGGTCAAACCAAGGGCCAAGGCTTGGATATTTACGATGAGGCCAACACGGAAGCTTATGAATGGCCAGAGTGGCGCTGTTTTACCCTGCGCCGACCTGCGGTGTCAGAAATAATTTATTTTAACGCAAGTGAATGGGTTTTTTGACAAACTTTAGACTAGATTTTCTTACCGTAATAAAAATTGCCATAAATTCTATATGCTTCCAGTCGCTAGTTTAAAGTCTCCTTTCAATCATCATGATGTGCGTTTTGCTAAATTGTGGTCCCATTTATTTGAAAATTGACGATAAAGTAGGCTATTCTCTAGGAGGGGCGGGATGATTTGATTGACAAGCTACACAACCAATAGCATTCATTCCCCGCCCCCACTCTTGATTGACAAGCTACCCAACCAATAATGGTCTGGTCGCATTCTGCAGGATATGACGCGATATTGAAAGATGGCGGACCTACAGTCTTGGAACAATCGGCTTCATTTTCGGTCTGTAGAAAGCAGGGGAGTGGCTTTGTCCATCTCATTTATACAGTCTATGGGTCAAACGCGCAAATTCAGGAGTGACCACCAGAAAACTACGCCCAATGGGGTCAACCACACAAAGCAGAAGATGTGAATTTTCCCCGCCTTTGCTCGTGTAGAAAGGAAGTGGACGTGTTGAGAATATTTAATTTCAATTAATTACCTAAGTAGCAACTTTAAAGTCTCAAAGAGAATTTTCCCACATCGTTTCAACATGAACGGCAGTGAATGATGTTTACAAATGTAGGATGAGATCTACTAATACACTGCATACAGTACACTGTACACAATGGGTTTTTTTTAACCAGGGGCAATCTCAATGGCTAGAAGCCGAAATTAGATTGGTATGGTCCTTTGAAGCGAATAGAGAAGGAAGCCACAACATTCAAAGTCTAAAAAGACCATGCAAAGAAGATACAAAAACAAACTGCTTACTTGTTTACTTGCTGTGTTTCTCTTACCTGTATAAGCAGAATACCTACAGTCTAATTCTCTCCATCTAGCTAAATTTGATATCTGTCAAACAGTCCAACTCTACTCTTTGTAGAAATCTCAGCTTCAGCAGAATAGTATCAGGTTATCATTACAGGTCAATTGGGGTAACATGCAGAGAATCTGGGGTTGGGAAGCAGATCATTTACAGTGTTGCGTTTTAACTTGAAAATCTGTTATTTCTAGTGAGCTACACTGTCCTGCAACAATGTATAAATAAGGGTTAACAGTCCATATGACCTGCTGTCTCTGACGGCGTCTACTGTTCATTCTCTGTGTTGTCTATAAATGCAGGAACAAAAGCCCATACAAAGCTCATTTAACTCTCCTTGCAATGAAGGGAGACAAGGAGTAAGCATGCTTTCTTTGAAGTATGTTCCCCATCCCGGACTGGCCCCACGTCCTGTCCGGTACATCAGACCGCTACAGTACAAGCTGCTCCCCATAGCCACCATTCAACCTTAGCTGACCCTTGCTCCCATCAAAACCACCCTCCACAGCCAGGAATGCTGCTGATGGGATTTCTTTTTAATATTCCGCGGCCCTGTGTGCCCCCAAATTTGGTGGTGCGGTGTTAACACGAGCTGACACCATAGATTAGCCACAGACATCAGGAATGCTACGGTCTTTTCTGCACCACGTGGACTTTGGCCAAAAGTGCCTTTAGCTGGACGGACAACAGGAGATGATGGGGGGGGGTGGGGGGGGTGGGGGGGGGCTACCAGGGCAGGTCTTTGAAAGATGGACATTCCCCAGTGTGGCCATCTTACAGCCAGCTAGTTGGGATTCAACAGTGATCTGTGTAGATTAAGACACAGGTTGCGTCCGAAACCACATACTAACGTACTACATGCATACTAACTAGTGTATGCTATTTTCAGCCTACTATTTAGTATCTACTACGCAGTAGGGTCTAACTTCGGACATACTAAAAATACATAATGCAGCTGGCCCGTCCGAAATCACAGCATAGTAGTAGTAGAGTAGTATGTGGTACGTTGGTATGTGGTTTCGGACGCAACCAGTTTATGTTTGGTATAGACGCTTTGCCATGGATGTTAAATGACATAAAGCACTACTAACCATAAAACTAAATTAGAGAATGACTGTACACCCTTATCAACGGATTTACTGAGCTCTTAATTGATAGAGCTATAATTCACATTGCAAACATATTTATGGACAGAGCTTTAAACCTTCAGGTGACTCCTCCTTCACTACCACTAAACTGATGTTTACATTGTGGTGAGTCGATCTCACAATTTATCAAAGTACAGTGCATTACAGTCCATGATCTGACTGGAGCAGTACAATAGTTGTCAAGAGCCAAGGTTACAGCACAGGAGCTCCTTTATCTAGAGCAGTGAAACCCTGCAGGAACTTTGCATAGTCACCTTTTGTTCCTG
This sequence comes from Gymnoscopelus microlampas, assembly GCF_963454915.1. NCBI lineage: Eukaryota > Metazoa > Chordata > Actinopteri > Myctophiformes > Myctophidae > Gymnoscopelus > Gymnoscopelus microlampas. Next base: position 30,035,223 of record NC_139949.1, read on the forward strand.
GTCAAGGTTACTGTGGTGACTCTCTTAGCCTACCTTTGTCCTTTTAGACAAAGGACTTGTTGTAGACTAGAGGATCTGTGTGTGTGTGTGTGTGTGTGTGTGTGTGTGTGTGTGTGTGTGTGTGTGTGTGTGTGTGTACTGTATGTGAGAGAGAGAGAGAGAGAGAGAGAGAGAGAGAGAGAGAGAGAGAGAGAGAGAGAGAGAGAGAGAGAGAGAGAGAGAGAGAGAGAGAGAGAGAGAGAGAGAGAGAGAGAGAGAGACACACACACACACACACACACACACACACACACACACACACAGAGAGAGAGACCTGTACTCAGCACCACTCAAAAGTGAGACCAAGTCAAGACCGGGACCAACAGTAATACAGAGACCAAAAGAGTTTAGATCCTAATCGAAACATGACAGTAACTATAGTGTTGTAGTGGGGACTCAACATAATTCACATCTTCTCTGCTATATCAAAAGGGAAAAGTAGTTATGCAATACATATTACTATATAACTGAGGGCTGAATATTGTAAAATGGATTTGTGATCTACATTACACAGAAAAGTGTAAGGTGTGTTCATTTAACTCTGAGAGTATACAAATACAAATGTATACATTTGTATACTCTCAGACAGAGTTACAAATGGATACATTAACACTGAGGATTTTTACTGTGTACAATACTTCCACTCCCTTGAACCTGTCTCATTCATAATGCATGCGCACGCGCACACACACACACACACACACACACACACACACACACACACACACACACACACACACACACACACACACACACACACACACACACACACACACACACACACACACACACACACACACACACACACACACACAAAAGCACAACATTCATTATACTACATCCACATACACAGGCACGCACACACAAGTGCACATAGAAGTGCACATCCACACAGCACAATCCAACGCCTCATAACTACTCACTTTCTCACATAAGCATCCCATAACGATACTATACATGATATCAACACTTCAAAGATCATCTCAAACCTTCACATACACAACAGTGTGATATAACAGACGGGATCAATACTTTTCTGAGCTTGAAAGCAGCTGTTGGCAGGGATCTTAGATCCCTGGAGCTCGGCTCAATAGCAACACTAACAGCTGCACTAAGATGGTGAATGCAGGGAGGAGACCTGGACATCTTGTGTAGCAAGAAAAAAAATAGAAAGAAAGAAAAATAGAAAACCTCCATCTGCTTGTGGGACGCTTGGATGTGTCTCTGCTGCACTACACCCCACACCCACTGTCTGATTTATACTTAACCCTATGATGGTGTCCCACGCTGAAAATGACTCATCTAAAACTCCCAACGCGTCGCAACGTGATGCGGTGTGAGCTTGTAGAACGGCTATTTTTAGCAAAGAGATTTGGTGTAGAGGGAAAAAAAGAGTGCATCAAGTACAGTGCCAACTCAGGCCCGTTTTACTAAGTATAGAGGTTGCAAGTTTCTGGGCAAGGTCTTACAATTTCATCAATTGGATGTGTTTCTACAGAACAATAAGGTTCATAACAAATTCCAATATGGCTTCAGGAAATGTCACAGCACAGAAACAGCACTTGTAGAAGTAATTAATGATCTTAGGGGGTCTGCTGACGCTAACAGCTGCATTTGATACAATTGATCATACCATTTTAATATGTTTGGAGTACTGGATAGGTTTGTCAGGCACGGCCGTGTCTTGGTTTCACTCCTACCTAACATGCAGAAGATATTTTGGCAATCTAGCTGACTTTGATTCAGACAAACACGACATCTGTTCTGGTATTCCACAGGGCTCAATTCTTGGTACTTTATTGTTCTCCCTGTATATACTGCCGCTGGGAGAACTTCACGGAGTGAATTTCCATTTCTATGCTGATGATACCCAGCTATATATTTCTGTAGCTCCAGACAACCCCTGTGTTCTAGACCCGTTGTTGACCTGTCTGTCCAGCATCAAAAGCTGGATGAGTGAGAACTTTCTTAATCCAATATTACCTTCTTTCATCTTAGAAATATTGCACGAATTAGAGCCTATCTGTCATTGGACGATGCAAAAACATTGATCCACGCTTTTGTTTTCTCTCGGCTTGATTACTGCAATGCACTTTTTTCTGGCCTGCCGAAGATAACAACTGACAGATTACAAATTGTTAAAAATTCGGCAGCCAGAGTTTTAACTAAAACTAAGATGATAGAACATATTACTCCAGTTTTAGCTTCACTACATTGGCTCCCGGTTGTTTTTAGGATTGATTTTAACATTATTTTACTTGTTTATAAAGCTCTCAATGGTCTGGCACCTTCCTACCTCTATGACTGCCTGCCAAGATATGTTCCAAACCGCCCCCTCAGGTCTTCTAGTGCTGACCTGCTCGAAGTGCCTACAATGACATACAAAACACGGTGAAGCAGCATTCTGCTTCTACGGGCCGACGGCGTGGAATAAACTCCCATTACACCTAAGACAGGTAGTCTCTGTGGATAGCTTTAAAGCACAGCTCAAGACCTATTTCTTTGTGTTGTTATTCATGTCCTCACTGTTTTGCCTGATTCACTGCTGTTTTATGCTTTTGTTTTTTTTGCTTTATTGTTACATTATTTGTACTTTTTCTGTAATTGTATTCTTGCTCTGTAAAGCACTTTGAGCTGCATTTCATGTCATGAAAGGTGCTATACAAATAAAGTGTATTATCATTATTATTAAGTGGTTAACCAGAGTCACAGGTGGACGAGGAGACAACTGGCTGGATGGCTGCAGTGATATTTTCTCAGTTCATTCTGGCATTTTGGATAATTTTCTCCATTTATTTCGTTTTTTTACCACCCGTCTGAGATAAATCAGCAGGGTGCACAATTAAAAGTTGCAACAGATTGTAAAAAGGGGATATGATAATGACTATGGCATATCGTTAGAAGATGCTGTTGTGATAATAGAGTGAGAACAGGCCTGACAGTGAGGCTGGGAGCAGAGAGACTCTCTCAGAATCTTCTGCCATTTATGCTTGGGGGGGGACATACATGGCTCCTGTCTGGTTTCCATGGCAACCTGAAGGCTATTATCGCACCTTGCCATTCATTATGAAAGGACTTCAGTTGACAGAGAGAGAGAAAGAAAGAGAGAGAAAGAGAGAGTGGGAAGAATGGAGGATAGCATGATGCATTTTCCTACTGTAGTTAGGGGATGAAAACGAGAATCCACTACAATAGCATGTACAGATACGTACTGTAGGCCTTTTCATTTTCCAAACACTGAAAATAGCTGATTAAGCTTTCAATATAAGCATTCATACTTGTATTTACTACACAACAGTTTATTGCATTACATTAAGATCAGAAAATGAGGACAATGCCACTAGATAATAGAAGGATGTGAATCAGTTACAAAGTGCATAAACATCATACGGTTAGTACAGACACTACCATATCGTCGCTTTTGGGTGGAAACCTTGTATGTCCAAAACTCGTACTTTTCAGGAAAGAGAAAAAAATGTGTTCCTATGGATCGGATGTGGTTATTACTTAGTGACAAGCTCTTGTTAATTATTTTTATTGGTTAAATATTTGTTATTATCCACTTTCACTTATATACAAATATTATTTGTGCCCTGGTCCCCTTAATGTAGTGCTGGAAATACTTTTCTTCAATTCATCCTAGATTTTTTTTCATTAATTCTGCAGTCACATGAGGCGTGGTTTCTGAATTGTGTGTAGTTGCACTGCATGTCAGTATCATGTCAGTATCATGTCAGCATCATGGTCAGCATCATGTCAGTATCATGGTCAGCATCATGGTCAGCATCATGTCAGTATCATGGTCAGCATCATGGTCAGTATCATGGTCAGTATCATGGTCAGTATCATGGTCAGTATTAGGTCAGTATCATGGTCAGTATCATGGTCAGCATCATGGTCAGTATCATGGTCAGTATCATGGTCAGTATTATGTCAGTATCATGGTCAGTATTATGTCAGTATCATGGTCAGTATCGTGGTCAGTATCGTGGTCAGTATCATGGTCAGTATCGTGGTCAGTATTGTGGTCAGTATTGTGGCCAGTATCATATCAGTATCATGGTCAGTATCATGGTCAGTATCGTGGCCAGTATCGTGGTCAGTATCATGTCAGTATCGTGGTCAGTATCATGTCAGTATCGTGGTCAGTATCATGGTCAGTATCATGTATCGTGGCAGGGCCTGACATCCCTGTCTCAGGGCCTGTCACAGGGATGTCAGGCCCCGTCACATTAGGCCCCTCTCACAGCACTGTGACAGGGATGGTAACATGTTACAATGTTACTATGGTAACATGGCAGGGCCTGTGACTGGGCCATGACAGCCCTGCCATTCAGTGCTGTGACAGAGACTGACATCCATAATTTTCTACTTCTAATCGTAACAGGTTGTTTCCCTCTCCCTGGGAAGTAGGCTAATAATTACATACTAACAGTCCAGTTTGATGTAAAACTGGATATTTGGAAATCGATTTGATGTTTTCTTAATTATATATTGCAACACAATACAAATTTAATTGGGTGTGGGGGGTGGTAAGGTACCTGGATATTGGATAGGGGGTACTGGCCCAAAAAAGGCCACTGCCTGTTTATTTTTGGATAATTGCTTAAAAAAAAACTTCATGTAATAAATGTAGCCTACTGTACATGCAGGAGTAATCTATTCCCATTCATTAAGTACATGGGTCAGAAGTAGGCTACAGCATTTAGACTAGTTCTCAAACAAACAGTCATTACTGAATACAGTTCTTGGGCGTCTATCCATTGTCCATTGTTCACTGTTGATGGAACTGGTATGGAGCCTAGCTTCATGAAATGCTTCAAATGTTTTTGCAAAGTGAAACAATACACACAGAAAAGAAAAGTTCCAGCAGACACGTATGTTTTTATGGATATGAAGGCCTATCAGAAGAAAATATAGAGGCGTTGTAACAGATTGAGTAATGCTTAATTCATAGGCTAAAATAGCAGATCTACAAGCTAATGCGCCGCGATGTGCCGCAATGTGAGCTTGAAGATATTACAGGCGCAAGCGCAACAGCATTATGCAATGAAGTAGCGGCTACTTCATTGTATAATGCTGTCGCGCGCGCTACTTAGTAGCCTATAAATCAGGCTTAACATGTCAGCCTGATTAAATAATTTTCATGACCAACAAGTCAGAGATTAGTGCTGAGCTGGGCAGCTGTGTGGCCACTGTTGCTGCTCTGTGTGTGTGGCGAAGGAAGGAGAGGCCAATGTGCCAATGCATTAGCAGCCATCGTCCATTCCCCCGTCCCCAGAGAAGACATATTAACATTCTCCTCAGAGGAGCCATGGGATCTGCCTTCAATGCTGTCTGACCCTGAACAAAAGACAGTGTGTGTGTGTGTGTGTGTGTGTGTGTGTGTGTGTGTGTGTGTGCGCGCACGCGTGTGCGCGTGTAACTGTGTAAGACGAGGAGAAAGCGACAGGCAGAGTGAATGAAATCTAGGAAAGAAATCATTTCCATAAGGTATATGGATTTGCACTGTACCTGTCAAGTGTACCATTTGAAACAAAAACAACTAATCTCTCCAAAAGAATACTTTTCAAGGATTGAGAAACAGGTTGGTTTTACTGTCATACAGTAGGCACTTGGAGCCAATCAATCTGGTTCACCAAAGAACTATCACCTATATAATGTTTATAATGGCCATGAAGCTTTGTTATTAGTTCCATACTCCATAATTTGGCTATTGGACACAAAACCAGGTGAAAAGATAGAGAAATGGAAACTAACTTAAAAACTGTAATGGATTATACAACATCGTTTATGCTGGATATTTGTTTCAATTTAGTGAAACAATAACAAACTAGACCGGAATGTGAGATTTCTGAGATGGTTTGCAGGAAAACGAACCACAAACGTTCAACGCCAGATTTAAAGTATTGGGTACAGTACTGCATGGTATCACTGCTTTATGTGCTAATGAATATGGGCTTCAGGATGTCAGGGAAAAATATGGTCTTGAGAACTGTCAGGTACTGTGCTTGCAGTTAAGGGAAAAGAACAGGTCCTTCCATGGATGCAACAGTTTAATTAATCTACGGTATGCACTTCAACAAGAGCTGGTGAAATGCAGGGGTGAAACTAAATTAATAATGAAATCTCATTTCAAAATATTGGTTTAAATTATAACTCACATACATGAAAAGAGTTCTGTAAGTTTTGAAAAAACCTATCAAGTCTTTATGTAATGGAAGCTTAATGCACGTTTCTGTAGTCATCATGTAAATTCAACATGAAATATACTGTATTTAGCTTAGCATTGTACCTACTAAACAGTACTGTACAATAAAGATGGAAAGGCTGCATGTTCTCCCCGTATCTCCTAGGGTAGGTACCCTCACAAAAACATGCAGTAATCCTGGTCTCTATACTGCCTCCCCCTGAGCTAACAAGAAGGCTTGTTGGCTCTCATGCATTGAAGGAGGCATGACCTCGGCTCTGGGCTCTCCCTAGGCTGGCAGAGGGAGTGTAGCGCCCATGATTACTTGACAATTGGCACTGGGTGAGAAAAATGGGGTTGCAAATGGGATAAAATTTTAAGTTAAAAAAAAAAAAAAGATGGAAAGGCTGAAAGACCAGGTCAGTGTTAGAACAATACAGGCAACATATACAGTATGTTAGTTTGAAGCTGGCAAATGTCCCAAAAACCTAGGCATAGAGTATCCGCAGTATTTGTCAATCAAATGCGGTACAGCATGGGATGCTGCAGTGCTAAAGTACCTGCCCACCACCGCACTGTCTGGGGGTTCGAATCCATCGCAGTGCATCTGGCTTTGAAGAGTGTCTACAGTGTAGACTGACACTATTGGCCCGTGTTCAGGGGAGGGAAGGCGGCGTCGGGCGGGGCGGGTGGTATTAGTCACGGCACATACTCCTACGGGCTGGGGCGGCACCTGTCAGCAGGGAGTGTTGTGCAGGAGGGGCAGGAAGAAGGCCCTGCTACTACATCCTCCCGGTGAGAGGATGTAGTCGCAGAGCCTGTAGGATACAACAGGTGAGCCAATAGGATACAACAGCAAAGACAACACACAGAAATGTGTGTGGGGAGGAATCAATTGGCATAACGTCTAAATTGGGGAGAAAAAGTCAAATAAAAATGTATAAAAATAAAATAAATGTGGTACAGTATTTGTCAATTAAATGCATTATACTGTAAGTTATTGGTATAATTTGCTCAAGATGTGAGAGAATGACATGTGTACACATGCAGCTTATTACTTAAATTATTTTCCCCTCAATCACTGTAAGGAAACAAGTATAATTACAATCATTTCATTCAGAATGAGGAAACTCCCAGAAAGAGTCTGGTGGAGAGGCCAGGTCCTGCTTCACATCATCCCTCTCAACTCTCGTTACCTCCAAGCTTCCTCTTTCATCTTCACTTTACTCAGCTGACCCTGTTGTCGTTTCCACTTTTCTGACAAGGTTTAAACTGAATAGCTTCTGAATAGCTTCTCAATTCAGTCCTATTTGCCGTAGCCATCTATTTCTGAATAGCTTCTCAATTCAGTCCTATTTGCCATAGCCATCTATTTGTTCAAGCCAAAAAAAAGACAGAAACGTCTCCCTTTGAAAAAGTCATAGTTCAAAGGTCTGTATATTAACTTATTTTCATGAATTTGTACCTGCCCAGATCAAGCCTGTTCCATTCTTTTCAAGTTTACCAATGAACCTGGCTGACTGACAGAGTGGCTTGTATTAGAGTTGCTGCTTGGTTGCAGCTAAGATTCTGATCAGATCTCTGGTAACCAAAAGACTATCATTATGGTTACAAAAAGGAATAAAAGCCATAAGCAGCACCCAAGCACTGATAATTACAGTAAAGAAGTTAATCAAGTGCATATCGCCACAGTAGATGGTATACTGTAGCAACCATTGCATAGTAACAGTCAACATTGTTAGAAAGTGTCTTTGAGCAATAAGATTATTAGCTAGTTAAACTAATAATGTTGCAGACTTACATTTTGTCTCTGCACATTTAAACCATTACAACTGGGACAGCATGGGTGTCATTTTAGATCTGTGTAAATCTTTGAATATATATATTATTTTTTTAAAGCGAACATTTTTAAATCAAATCTTTGCTTACGGGGGTCCCTGGAACGAAATATTTTGAGATAGGGGTCCGCAGCCAAATACATATCATTTTGGAGGTCCTTGACATGAAAAGGTTTGAGAAGTTAGGATTGAGAAGACATTTTGTAGAATCGGCCTCAGGTCTTAATGGGTTAAATAGCAGCCTATGATATGTTTTCCTTGGCCTAACCAAAACCTGTCTCCTAACCTACTGGTGTTCCATTATGAGATATTCAAGGTAGAGTTGAATATAATTAATTGAAATTGAATTATGCTCACTTGTATTATTAATTCTGCATCACACATATTCACACAATTGGATAGCAGAAAAAGAATATGCCTGCTGTTTAGCTACTATATTATTATTCAGAACACCTGAACGTTCAGTTGTCAATTACAGTAAATTAGGGAATGTTTGGCATAAGTACTACAGGAAGCCGAAATGAAATAATTAAGCTGTATGTAGGGAGTTATAATTACCTTAATTGCCAAGCACAGTTCATGTGTCTAAGTTTGTTTTTCTGGTATTGCTGTACAATTTATTCAATTTATTATGCACGCAGCAGCATTACATAATGTAAATGATCACTGTGCAACAAATGAACAATAACTTCAGTGTCACAAAATGGTTTGAATTGAAAGAAATACCAACTCTTCACCACAAGAGAATTATGTGTTTATTCTGTCAACATTATCCTACAGTACAGCAGCCGAGTGTGAGATGGGCTTATGAAAATCACATTAATTTAAATCAGTCTCAAACAAAGCATTTCGGTTGAGGGAGAGATCATCAGTGCTGCTTTCATTAATCTCAGTCATATTTCGTAAGATTTGGTGGTCAGAGCGAGATCTGTACACTGCTTAGTAGCTCTGATTACACAGCTCTTTGATTGGTTCACAGCTGGTGGGACCAGGGCCTAAACCATCTCCACTGACCTGAAAATGGGCAATGTTAGACAAGGCTGGGGAAAAAAAATCAAATCTATCGCAAAACAGATGATTACATTAACAGAGGCAGACAAAATAAAAACTCAGTATAGATTAAGAACCGTTTCAATTTCTTAGTTATTTTTTATATCATTGGCAAAGGGTCTCTTTTGCTGGGTGTCTGGCTCACTCTGACAATACTCCCATCCGTCAGATACTGGATTTACATTTAATACAATATACAATAGTTGTTGACGCTTCTTTTCCCATGTTTAACCATTTGCACTTCACCTGAAACAAACATGACATTCTGTTAGTCCATAGTATTGCAAAAGAAAAACATAATCACTTTCACAGCAATAAACTTACAAGGTATGTGTCTGTCTGTCCTGAGCATAATGATTAAGTACTTGTCAAGAAGAGTTACTGTATCAGTTCTTCCTCTTCCTCATACACCCCCCCCCCCCCCCCAACACACACACACACACACACACACACACACACACACACACACACACACACACACACACACACACACACACACACACACACACACACACACACACACACACACACTATGTAAGCATACAGTATGAGAGTTTCACATGCTCCCAACATACACTGACACCAGAACATGACATATGTCAGGAGCCGGTACAGTGCATACAGACAGGAAGGCTACAGTATATCTATATCAAGGTTACTCGGTGACATCATCTGCAGTAATAGGTCACTGGTCTCTGTTCCATGACAGCTTTACTGTTTTAGAACAAGAACGGCTGCACATGGAAAAGTGTCAGGTAAGCAGCTTGTGGCTTAAAACTGTGGCCATTAGCCGGGCACGGAGAAAATAATGTGATCCGCTTGTCGTAGGAAGGCGTTGGCAGTAGAGAAAAAAAAGAAAAAAGAAAATTGTGGCAGGAGACAGGCTGATTTGGGTTGAGTGCGGCAGAGGCAGAAAGCCTGGGAGTGCGAAACGCACAAGATGGCGGCAGTCTGCAGCAGCAGCAGCAGCAGTGATGGGAGGGGGTTACTCAGCTCTGTCCGGGCCGGGGAGAGCCGAGGCTTGAAGCGAGAAGGTTAACCTGCACAGGGCACTTGGGTGCCAAGTATCACAGTGACTCGGAGCCAGCCCCTTCCCACAGCCCCCCGTCCAGAGGGGTGGGGCAGGCAGAGTGGCGCCAGTACCCAGAGAAACATAGCTAGGTGAAGAGGGAGGGTACAAGAACAATAGCATGCCTAGCGCCCAGACAGAAGCTGCAGCACTGCAGTGATAAGGGAGGGAGCAGGGTGGGGTGGGGGCAGGGAGTGGGGGGGGGGGGGGGGGGGGGGGGGGGGGGGGGGGGGGGCGGCGCACCTGCGACAGGCTGAATGAACCCAAATGGACTGAGTAACCGAGCTACATTCACAGACATGGGTTCAGTCTTCCAGCCAGGGAGCAGAGGGCATTTCAGGTCTCTTAGCGAGCATCAGAGTGGGCAGGGGGATGGTGGCACACAGTGGCTAATGCGGCTACTCTCACTGGTGTTACACTACTGTATACTCTCGCATAACGCTGTTACAGATGTGTGCATTCAAAGCAAGCAAACGAAAAGAACTGTAACTGTAAATGCATAAAAGATGTTTATGCAAAATGCGAAATCTATTAGTATTAAGGCTTCGTTGGGGAAAATGCAACTTTTTTTCTCTTAAACACTCCTGTTACCCGTCACCTGTTACAGATTGAAAATGTTCTGATTAGATTCTTAAGTACTTGCTTGCTGGTAAACCCCTAAAACAGGTTGTTACAAGGGTTAAACTTAGTAGAATGCTGTTAAAACTTACGAGTGAGTGAGTGAGTGAGTGAGTGAGTGAGTGAGTGAGTGAGTGAGTGAGTGAGTGAGTGAGTGTGTGTGTGTGTGTGTGTGTGTGTGTGTGGATAATTCCTTTTAACAGGTGTGTGTGTGTGTGTGTGTGTGTGTGTGTAGTACAGTAGATAGATAGATTTATATATACAGTAGATATCTCCACAAGTGAACATTAGTGAAATCTAGATCTCATTTTCTGAGCTTCATATTTCATCTGAAATCCAATTAAGGTTATTAGTTCAGACATAATCTAATGAGCAAATACCGTACATAATGTAAGTGCCAAACGTCAACTTCATAGTTTAGATAAGTCTATATGACCATCAGCATCTATACAAAACTTGAATGAAAACATGAAGAAAAATACTAATAAAAAAATTGCAACATGCAAAACAGTGAAATCCAGTCATCGTAGACTACTTTTTGTTCAACAAGGTGTCAATTTGCTTTTTCATTATCAATTGTCTCGTCCTCATGTGCACGACTGTCCTGCTTGGTGTTATAATTTATGCATCCCATTAATTCAAAAAACAACAAAAAAACAAAACCTACTGTGATTGAATTTAGTTCTAAATGAATATTGATGGGATTGTATATGTGTTAGTGTGGCAGAGTGGCTCATATCCTCTGCCTAATGACCAAAAGCCTAGTATCTCCCCCCGGGCAAGGGGGAATTCCCCTTTAGGCTAGTGGCTAAGATGTTGGCTTTCCACGCGGTAGACCCGTGGTCGAATCTCTTAGCACTTCCAATAACACCTGTTGCGGTGTACTGACACATGAATGTCACTGATGTTTGATGACCAAAATCACCGTTATACTATAGGTCTTTAAATTGCGGTTGCAGTTTAGATGGATGATCTGTTTTTACGGTAAATGACTGGCCAGGAACGGATCCAGGAAAGTTTGTGCCACAAAGATTTGTTTGTCAAGTCTGAGAGTGTACAAATGGAACCGAATGGACCCGTATGGGTACATTTGTACACTCGCAGAGTAAAATTAACATTCATGATTTTACTGTGTACAGTAAAGCATCTTGTTACAGCTGGTACATACCGAAAGAGGATATTAACAATGTCAGCATTTTAATGATGTCAGCAATTATTAAACAGCATTTCTAGAAAATATTACACCAGAACCAGTTTTTGTTTTCTTCTGAAATGACTGATTAAACCAAACAGTCAGGAGATTATTATATAATTTATGTAAAACATTTCCCATGCACGTTTAAAAAAAAATCCTTGCCTAGTATTTCAATTCATTTTATCCTCTCCCAAAGAAGGTGTACCAATTATATGACTGTATACCACACACTATGGCAAAGTTCATAGTGACAAATAACGTACTAATCAATGTTCTCAAACATTTGAAATCATCAAAATCTATTAAGTAATTAAAGGAAATGCCACTGGGATAAAAAAAAGAAAGAAAGAAAGTCTGACAATAACTTTAGAGATGTTCTAGTGTTTTTGTAAGGAAGCATTATGAGTTTTCACTTTGAGACAGTAGTTTCAAAGGTTGAAACGAAAGGTTCAGGAAAGGGTAAGTCAAAATCTCAAGGCACTCCTGTATTCATAACGAAAATAGCAACGCATTGTGGGCTTGTCGATCAGCTATTTTTTCTATTTTAAAATGACGGCCAGAATAGGGATTGGAGGTTGAAAGTGGTTAAAAAATATATTTTTAATGGTATATAATTTGTCTCTGAAAGGTCATCCATAACTTTTGTAAGGGTGTATTGCAATAGTACAAAATCCCAAGGCACACACAGACTTGTCTCATGGCACACCGTTTGAGAACCACTCCTTTAATACACAATGAGCTATAGTGCTGTGTCGATGGTCGGCCATTTTACAACTTAGCAAATATCTGGCAAACACTGGGTGGCAGTGGTGAGGTAGAAGGTCTGGTCTTCATTACTCTTGCGAGACACACACACACACACACACACACACACACACACACACACACACACACACACACACACACACAGGGCACATGTCATCCCAGTGTACCAAATTCAACCCTTCAGAATGACTCAAGTACGTTGGTCAAATATGTACTACTGTACTGTAGTGGTAAATAATGGCACATCAGCAGCAACACTATTCCATCACAGAAAAGAGATAATATTGCAAGCATTCTGGGACATAAACACTGAAATCGTATCTGTTATCAATCTACACATTTGCCATCTATAGTACTGTACGGTCTACACATGTCCCCATGTGCGTTCTCTCTGTCTCTCTCCAGCTACAATCCCTCCTTTCCCCCCTGTACTCACTCCCTTTCCCTTTCCCTCTCTCTCTCTCTCTCTCTCTCTCTCTATCTCTCTGACTGTATGTCTGTCTCGCTCTCCCCTCCATCTCTCTGTCTCTTCTCAGTCTTTGTGTGTGTCTGCTGGCTGAGGGAAACAGTGCCACACTGGCACCATCAGCAACACACTAAACTCCTCAATTTAACTTTGAGAGAGTACAATAGTAACCAAATGGGTTAGGGATGCATAATATATTGTTCACCATATTGGTATAGTTTGATGTTTACTTAAGAATGCAATATCGGTATCAAACCAATATCAAAATAATGCTCATATTTTTTGCCGATATTTTATTTCATATTTATGTTTGAATGTGAAAAAGCCTTTTGTGATGAGTCAAGGCAGCAGATTCAATCAGTGTTTTCCAGGGAAGCTTTCAAAAGCGTCTACCTGTAGAACAAATAAAAGCAAACAAGTTGGAAAAATGTTAAGCAAAAATAAAATGTTTCTGTATCTTAATTACATTCAAGTGGTTTGATGTGCTCATCTCTTTCAGTAGTGAAAGCATACTGTACCTTTAGAAACAGAGTGTAGTGTTCATCAGTAGGCCTAATAAATCAGGTAATAAGGATGCACTGTGTTTTAATAGTCTGCACTATACTATACTGTATAACAGGTGTAAGGTAAACCCTACCGTATTGCAATATCAGTATCGATCGATTCAACCATGCAATTAATCGGGTTCAAATTGGGTTGTCCATTTGGTTCCATTTGTGCACTCCCAGAGTTAGATTAACACATATTTTACAGTGTACTGCTGTATACCTATGCCTCCAAATGGGAAAGCCTGATGAGCTCAGATGGCACCACATGCAACCAGAGGACAGCATGCAGGCACGCACGCACGCAGGTATTTATGCACAGATTATCACAAATGGTACACAGTAAAGAGTATAGAACTGTGTTGCAGTACACACACACGCAAACTTTTATGTAGACACACTACATAACATGTATATACAGTAAAAGACAGCAGAATCACACAAAGTGGATTTCTGCTGCATCCAGTATCATGCACACTCACCCGCTCTTTACTACTATACGTACAAAAGTAATCTCTCTCTCACACACACACACACATCCATACCAAACCTCCTGCATTGAGAATCCAAGGATTGTGTGCACGATATTGTCGCTGTAACGTGTACTGCAGACCACTGCAACGGCAGATCATTAGACCGCATTCAGCTTCATGCCAAACTCCATAGCAATCACCACAACATCCTGTTGGGTTTTATTAGGAGGAAAACTAAAATGTATGTCATTTGTGTGTCTAAGTCCGTTGTCTCCCTCTCCCAATGGAGAGAGGAAACTGCAACAATGTCGGAACTACAATAAAGATGGCGACGCAGTGTCCAATCAGTTGTGCCGTCTGCTTCAAATAACTGACACTGACATTGTCAACCAGGAAGTGTATACCTGACACCAGGGTTGAACATTTTCAATAGAAGAGTGAGAGAGAGGGAAACCACCTCCAACCACTGCAGATGTGCTAGTTATATCGTATTAACATACTCTACCATACAGATAGCGTAAAATAATGTTTTATTCTTTATCTTTAAAATAAGTCCTGGATGATTTTAGACCGATTGTATAAACGTGTCTGTCTGTGATCGTGATGTTGGGGCCATAACAGAAAACGCATTTTCCATCAATTGTTCATCTAAATACAGCTGAAAATACCCTAAAATTGTAAACTAATGATCAGAATGTTAACCTCATAATCATGCCTCCATGTGAAGGGAAAAGAAGATTGGAGAAAAAACATCAAACACTATCATTATAATGAAATATGAATGGAGCTCATTGAAAGACAAAAGAGACGAACATAGTCGACACGTGAAGGGTTACATTCACAGAAACCATTTCTAAAGTGATATTTTCATTCACTAAAACCTCAGCGTGTTTTTTTTCAATGAGTTTTGAGTAGTGAAAGCACCACATGGCAGACGACTCAGGCCAAAAACCTAAAATGACCCGTCTCTCAGCCTTCCATCAATCACTCCATTTTATCCGTTCACACTTCCTCCAATCACATCCATTATTTAATGGCACACAACTGTCAAATATAAATTATTATGATTAAAAATAGATTAGATTAGATAGATATTTGGCTTGCAGCTTTAGATTTATTAACCACTTAAGCCCTATTCTATACTTCAACTAATCAAACAAGCTCACAATGCGTGGCATCGCGATGTGTTCTGAGCTAATAATTCATGATTATTATTAACTTTTTATAAAACATTTTGCCACAATGCCATGCCCAAAACAGGGATGCCAGTGTTAATGTGGTTAAAGGGCGTAGGGTCGAAGCTGCCCTGCAGTGCACAAGCAAAACTAGAATGAACTTAATTCCATCTAGGATCCAGTTTCACGATTCAGCATCCTCTACATTCAATAGTGAAGTGATAATGAGAACCTCATGTCTCATTGCACACAAGGGGTTATCATTGCAATGGGCCATATAGACATGCACTGCCACGGACACATGCCATGGCGTGCAAATCATATACTCAAACACACAGGCACAGAGATACCCCCCCCCCCCCCCCACACACACACACACACACACACACACAATGTTACACACACAACGTTTTTTGGAAATCGCATTGACTTACACATTTATTTCATATCTAGTTATCTTCAATAACCAAAAACCTTTACCCTCACATATAACCTTAAACCTAGCCTCAGGAAACTGCTGCAACGTCATACACCAATTTCATCCCATGCGTCCTCAATCAACTGATGTGATGTTCAGAATTTGTCCCAAAATGTGGTCTATGTCGGGAACACACACGCACGCACACACGCACACAAGATAGGCAGATGAGAATTTCCATGAGGTCAAGCACAAGTATACTGAGCTTTCAGTATCACGCTCTCTCCAGTACTTTGTGCTGCTCTCAAGATAAGGCATGCAGAGCTTCTGGACAGAGGGAGTGGAGTAAGTGGCAAGGGCCATTATTGGTGTGCCTTTTCTCTGGTTTATATGGAAAACATGTTCAATGCTTTTCAATATGCAGCCTCAATAAGATTAACGGTGCACTGGAACACTCTCAGACTCATCTCATTATCGTTTATCTCCTTAAAAATGTTTTCTTGTGCATACAGGAACAATGCATTACAGTGTACGACACTCACTAGTATGTCCTAGAAGACTGCTCACCGAAAGTGCGGTATTCCTATATTGCGTGTGTGTATTTGCATGTATGCATAACATATATGTCTAGATGTCCATGTCGCTGTCAATGTCTCTGGGCATTTCACTGGAGTCAAATTCTTTGTGCATTCTTTAACTACTTAAGCCAGACTCATACTTAGACTATTTTAGCCGTACAACGGTGTCGGGCGGCTAAAATAGTCGATCGACAAGTTCACGTGTTGTGAGCTTGACAATCGGGTGTATTCGCAGTGCGACACCAGCATATGATGGAATATAAATTAAGAATATACAGTAGTAGGCGTAGGTTATTTTGGGGAATATATGACATTCCCTAAACAGGGAGGCCAGGGTTAATGTGGTTAATTCAGGGCCCTCCCCAAAAGATTCAGTGTGGTTCTGCAAGTGACAGGATGGTGACGGTGTCACCTCACACATACAGTACAGTAGAGTAGCCACTGTCTGGTCATCCCTTCATTCTAGTCACATGTGCTTCAGGCACCAACATTCCACTCTCCATGTTCCCCCCCGTCTGTCCTCTGTGCCCTGCACCCTACCCAGCAAAAATCCTGAGAGTTAATCAAACTCCCAGAGTGTAGAAATGGACCTGCGAGCGAGCAATTTTACACTCTCGGAGTTCAATTAGCGCTGAGGATTTTGCAGCGTGTATGCCTCCCTCTGGGTCTCCTCATTCTGAAAGAAACTCAATGTTCTTCCCTTCTCGCTTCTCTCTATCCCTGTCTGTATTTTCTCACTATGGGTGGATCGAGCCAACATTCCTCGCTACCTTGCCTAACGGATAGAACTTTTTTTTTTTAATAATTATTTCCCTATTTATTTATTTTTGCATCTTTTGTTTCTCCGCCATTTTAGCTTAAAATACTTTCCCATTCCCCCCACACTCTTTTTACAGTTATTCCTTGGAGACGTGTGAGTGCCCCTCGCAGCTCCCAAGAACCCAACCCGTGCACATCACAGCAAAACGTCACAAGTTAGGGTCTCAGGGAATGAGAGAGGTACAGATTGTTTTTCGGTTTGGCTTTCCCCATAAGCGACATACAGTACAGTAGATAGGATATCTGCTGCTGTTTTAGAGTGCCATGCCTGTGTGTGAATGGAGCAGACAATGGAAGCTTCCTCCCTCGCTGGCTTTGTGCTCCAGCACTGTACAGTACATCTCAGTCTTCTTATCACATAGATACAGAGTCCAGCCTGGACAGGACAAGTCCAGACCCACACCGCTCTACCTCCCATGGACAAGTGTCCGTAACATTTGGTGTATAAATTGATATGCGTATATCCATACATTAGCCAAATACTGCTATACATACACACACACTCCAAAAAGCAGCACACTGGATTACTATAACACAACTATAGACCCACGATTCATGTGCAAATTGACCTGGACCTACACACACCTACACAGTAAAATCCCAGTGTTAATCTAACTTCAAAGAGCCTACAAATGGAACCACGGGTCCATTTTGGTTCCATTTGTACTCTTTGGAGTTAAATTGACACTATGGATTTTACTATGTACTGAATGGTTGCCACTGCATGCCAAGTCACACCCAGGCACACAGCACTTTGCTATTACATGATGTTCAGAGCCTCAATTATCTTCTGGCATCGCTGTCACACCTCCAGTCTGGCCTGGCCAAACTAAGCATGGGACATTGATCGATATCGGACGGCCCCTGCCTTCGATGACCACACAAACGATACCACAGACAGCAGCACAATACCGACTGCAGCAGACGGCCCAAATACACTTGATCATGATCCTACTTTCGTGGAAATGCCTCCACTCTGTTAAAACGTCCCGAATTCCCCCCACTAGAGTTCCACGATGCCCCCGTGTCGAGGGCTCCAGCCAGCATAGACAGCCTCCATCAATCACACCAATATAACCGCTAGACCGTACTCATTTATATGGTTCACACAGAACTGACTTTTAAGGAGATGGGGAGGATGAGGAGGTGGGGGGATGGGGGGGGGGTTGACATGAGAAAAGAGGTAGAATGAGAAAGAGAGAAAACTCACCCAGCTATCCATGGTGGCTGAGGCTGCCTGCCGCAGTCCTCTCTCCATGTCTAATGCTTGTCATTCTAACAGATGGATAGAGACAGAGAGCGAGCAGGAGAGGATGAGGCGAGAGGAAACGGCAGGACGTGATGGGGTTAAAAGAGAGAGGGGAAAGCTAGATTGATTAGAAATAGATTTCAGCGTCACTCGCTCTGGCTTTGTTCGCGAGGAATCCTACGGGCTGCCACATGAGGCTGCTCGAGCAGACTGCTGTCTGGCCGTCTGCTGCTCAGACATGCAACGGCTCCACCATGTGCAGCGAGAGAGAAAGAGAGGGAGAGAGAGCGAGAGAGAGGACGAGGGAGAGAGGGAGAGTGAGAGAGTGAGAGAGAGAGAGGGAGAGAGAGAGGGAGAGAAAGAGAAGGACAGGTGAGAGAGGTTGATACACTGAAATGGGTGAAACAGGGAACATGGAGACGAAGGGGGGGGGGACAAAAGGAACAAACTGGTGCTAAAAAAGAGAGAATGAACTTCTGAGAAATAAAACAGAATGTCTAAAATGGGAAGAGGATAATAACCGATGATGCATGTACCATAAGCCCAGGCAGCGGTGCAAACATTTTATGTGCCAACATTAGAGATGCAAAAAATAATTAAATAAAGAAATTAAACAATCCAGAGAAGATCAGTGGGTAAGTATGGTTAATATGGCTATCCAGACAGAAAGCATGCAAGCAGCAGGGTGAAGGCAGGAATAAAAGCACAGGGCCAAAATATTCAGTCAACCTAGACAAGCCCCGTCTCTTATAGAGACAGGCTACTAGACGAGAGCAATAAAAGCTGACACACAAAGCATCCTACAGACCTCACATATGATAACGTGTACCGTATAGATATTGTTGTGCCCATGATCTCAGCGCACTGCATGCTAAAGTTTCCACATTCGAGAAAAACAGACGGAAGCAGTGCATTATCATCCGTTTTTTTTCCCAGACAAAAGTTTGAGAGCTACGAAAACAGCAGGCAATGGAGAGCTGGAACGGTCACGCTACTGAATAATAGGAAAGAATGTGTCAACTCCTGTTGCTGTAGTCTCTCTGCCCTCCTCTCTCTCTCCCCTGTGACAGTGGAACCCATCTACAGTATGCCACCTCTTTCTGTCTCTTGTTTCCTTCTGTCTGTCTCTCTCCCTCTTTCTCACACACGCTCTTTCTTTTGCCTCTGGGTTTGCTGCTTGTACTTTCTTCAGTTTCAATATGTCTCACCTCTCTTTTTGTTCTTCCTTTTCTTCCTCTCTCCCTGAACGCTTGGTGGACCGCTGCAAATCTCTAGGGCAGAGGAGCCGTAGCGGACCATCTGCCTTGCCCCCTCGCTCAGCCTGCTAAAGAACAGCATCCGACGTAGCCGTAGCCTCGCTAGACAGAGAGACAAATAAATAATATCATCCATTCATTGCTCTCCCACAGCTGAAACGAGTTGGAAGCCAGCAAGAGCGACAGAAGGGACAGAACGACAGAGATGAACACAGAGTGGCAGAGAGAGAGAGAGAGAGAGAGAGAGAGAGAGAGAGAGAGAGAGAAAACGAAGGAGCTTGTTGAGCTTAGGAGAGGAAGCATGGAAGGAAAGGAAAGTCAGCCACATTTTGTCTTACACTGTCTCTCATCATGCGCCTTTTCATTAAAGGAAAGAAGAAAAAAATCTGAATCCTTTTCCAGTCAGTGAGTTCGGCATTCGGCTCCCCCCTCTCTCTCCCTCTCTCGCTCTCCCTCTGTGTCTCTCTTTGCCCCCCCCTCGCTCTCTCTCTGTGACTCTCTGTGAGAATGAGGCATTACAGCGTGTGTTTCATGGAGAAGAAAAAAAGGAGGGTGGGAACAAGAGAGGGCTGAAAGAGAATAGGAGAGAGTGAGAGAGCAGAGGAAATGTGGAGCGAGTGCAGGGAACGATGGAGGGAGACAACAGCGGGGGGAATCCTATGGCGGTCGGGACGTCTCTTCGCAGCATTTCGTCGCTTGCGGTCACGAGAACAGGGCCGGGGGGGATATGGTGGAAAAAAGCGAGACGAATGGGGTGAGAAGTGAACTGCCCCGAGAGGGTTCCTCTGACAGACGACACAAAGTGGGCTGAGATCAGCGACAGCAGACAAAGTGGCCTATATACAGTAGCACACTCACCCTGTGTTCTTCTATTATTAAACCATTCCCGTTGGTTTTCCTATAGGAAATTATTTACTTTAGAAAGCACAAGCAACAGCAAAGCACAGCATCCTCACTTCAGAGTCCCATTCATTAAGTCTTCCTTCTCCTATGCCTACACCGCTAAATCCTGAGCTTTCATTCAACTGTCGAGAGTGCAAAAATGGATCCTTACGGCTCCCGAGAGTTAGATGAACGCTCAGGATTTTGCAGAGTAGTATGTGCATTTCCAAAGCTGAAGTCTCTCTGGGTCACAGACGTCACATGGTGCATTGGCTCATCAACATCACATGCACTTCAGGCAGTGCAGTGTTGTTTCACCCCCACCATTCTGCACACATTCTCTTTGTTTCTCTTTCCCCACATTACTGTCACACATTACGGCCGACGACACACGACAGAAAAGCGTCGGATCGTCATCAAAACAGGAAAAACTATGTGTATAAATAGTCAGCGGAGAGACTCCATGCTGCATTGTCATCTCACAGCTCACACCACATATCACAGGAGAGCTAGAGAGAGATTGCAGAGGGCTTTACTCCTCCTGCTGTATACAGTAACACACTACGCTCTGGTCTCCAGAACCCACAGCTTACAGCCAATGGACACAAAACCAAACCACTTTTGATCGAACTTGAGAACGCACCCAAAAAGGGATAATTATGTCTTTTGAGACAGACATCGCTAGATTTTAATAGGCAGCAGTTGACTTTTCACCTCTTTCCTTCATGCTGTCCCATACAAAAAGCCCCCCCCCCCCACACACACACACACACTCCGTTCTTGCCTATAGAATTCCCTCCCACCCACAGTCACCTCACCCAGTGGCCTTGGGACAGAGAACAAAGTGTTAGAGCGGAAAATGTTCCTCATCATCACATCACTCCCTGCTCCACACCAAAGAACACTATGGTCCAACACATCACAGGAGGCCACCACTGCCATCTGTCCTTCAGAGGGAGGTATAGGCCATACAGTACATGCATGCAAGAGTGGAATAGCTTTAGACATAGCACTGGATGGGACAACTAAAGACACTGGTATTTTGTCAGAATTATGGAATTCCTATAGAAGTCAACTGGAAATCCTGTTTCCAGCAACTATAGTTCCACTTCAGCCAATGTACAGCAAATGCTGCCCCATTGCTAGGAAAGCCTCTACTTAGATCTGCACAAATAATGCAATCACTGCACAACACTAGCTTAACAGTGATGCCCCTCACAAGTCACATTTCACAGGAATGCACAATGGGTCGTTTGTTTGGAGCGGTACTGTAAGGTGGCATTCTGAAATGAACCCATAACTGGAATTCCAACACCTCAAAGTCAAGAGCTTAGAGAATGCGGAAGGGATTTAAATTTAACCCACAACAGAGATTCAAAATATCCAGCTAAATGTCATGCAGTCGACGGCAAAGCACAACAAACTGGCTTGGATATGCCTGAGAGTGCGATAAACAGTAACGGCAATATGTGATTCACACTACTGAGGCGGACATGATTTCAGGGATCTGTGATTCCCCTCGGTTTCATGTAGTGAAAGTAGTCATTGGCTGTTTTGTTCGCATCAGTTTCCTTACCACATAGTTGTGTAGAGGAAATATGTCTTTTTGGTTAAGTGAAACTGAACTTTGTACATAACTGGCTGCCAAGTCCAAGTTCTCCCCCTGCGGCCCAATGGTTTTTCCCCTCAGCTGCATCTCTTTCATTAGAACTGCCCACAATCCTCTCTGCTCCACTATGTTGCACTATATGGTGTTCTCTCGCGTCAACTCTTCTATATATATTTGACCTCATTGTCTTTCACTCTGTGACTTACATGTTTATTATGTCTTTACTGTTCTTAATCTACAACTAGAATAGTGTGCTCCTCTGAGCGCAGATCTCCACCAGGTTGTCGGAATTACATTTTGATCACATGACTCCAGAGAGTCGCAACTTCCCGACATTATTTGGAAGTACAGGGTTGTGTATATTGCATATGTCAATTCTGAAGTGCGATTCATGAAAGGGAGTGCAGAGCCTTGATTTCTGCGGATCACAGGTTTGTCTAATTTTTGTTTGTAAGTCACAAGCACGCCGCCGTGGAGATCATTTGCGATGTTCCACGCCCTATTTAAGACCATAAAAGGCAACCGGAAACATCCAACATCATCAACATCATCACTCTTCAAAATGAACTGATCTACAAGCTTACAATGTGTCTCGACCCACCGCCTTGACAACCTGTAGATCAGTGTATTTTTGGCAAGCGAGTCCCTCACGCGATCGATCCGCTGAACGTTAATAAAGTAATAGCCTATAATGAGAATAAGAAGTTTACAAAGTTTAAATCTCAAGACCAAAGGCTAATGAAACTTGGAAAGGATATTATATACTGTATATAAGCCCTTTCTACTGAACAGAACAATTGCTCAAATGAAACATGGAAATGTACGGGTATGAGCAAGTACAACTAATGTGCGGACCCGAGCTTAGTGAACGAGGCCCAATGTGTACGAATTTGTGTGGGTTTTGGACAAAATCAGTGGGAGTAGTAGCAAAAACTCTGTTTTGAAGAAAACGCAGAATGGCAGAAAATCTAGTCTGGCACAAATGGACGGGGCCTATATGGAGAGTCGTGTCATGAGCCAGGGAGTCCAGGGAAATTGTTTTTGACTGACAGTTCAAGAGTTATAGGCCAAAACGTGAAGCGGCCTGTTATAGTGCCACCATGTGGCCGATTTGAAGCCACCATGTAGTCGTTCCCAGACAGACTGACAGACAAACGGACAAACAGACGGACAGGGGTAAAAACATCATCTCTGGCCTTTGCCGGAGAAGAGATACAGTAACAATCTTACAATGTTCATCCTATACTGTGTGATGTTTGTTATAAGAGTATCTCTTCCTGCATCCTGGGGGAAAAAAAGTGAACAATATTTTAAAAGTCTGCCATTTCCATTACACATGAGTGAAACGATTTAAAACAATAGACTTAAAAAAAACTAAAAACAACAACAACAACAACAACGGTCCACCTGACGACACAGCCTCACAAGGCAGCCGGTGCATGCGATGATGTTGCTCGATCCAGAGCGTGAGGTGTTTCCTCAGGGAAAGCTAGGAGGCTGTACAGTTATCTCCTGTGATGTCACTCTGAACTATACAACCTACTACCTCAGCCTGTGGAACACTTTCTGGAGAGATTTGGAGGGTAGGATAATGACAGCAAGTAGCAGTGGTAGTTGGAACACATGACTTTAGGGTGGGAATGCCATGTAACCTATGTTTGCGCTCAAGAACGGAACCAAAATATGGTGATATATACTGTTTGGTTTAAGTGGGGGAGTCCAGGTACTGCATGTTCTGCTATGGTGCCGGTGCTTTAACCCATTCAGTCCGGGAACGCTTCTCTGTCATTTTAGATTTATTTGGCTATTCAAAAATAGCAGATCTACAAGCTCCTCGGTGCCGCGCTATGAGCTTGTAGATCTGCAATAGTTTTTTTAAATCGTGAAATTTTGTGCAAATCTTTTAATATATATTTTTCAAAGCGAACATTTGTAACTGTCAAATGTCTCAACAAAATTTGTTGAGACATTTGACAGTTACAAATGTACTCATTTTACTCATTTAATGAGTAAATCTTTCTGAAAAACTATCGTTTCTATATCAATGGTGCTCAAACCTTTTCTTGTCAAGGACCCCCAAAATTATGTTTTTATGTTTTTGGCTGCCGATCCGCATCAAAATACGTTGTTCCAGGGACCCCCCCCAGAAGCAAAGCTTTGAGTTAAAAATTGTGTTTCAAAAAAATATATGTATTCAAAGATTTGCACAAATGTTTTGCACAAAGATTTGCACAAGCTCGCACACCGAGTGCCACGCTATGAGGTTGTAGATTTGCTATTTTTTAATAGCCAAAGTAAAAAAATAATGGTTATAGCTAAAATCTAAAATGACACAGATGCGTTCCCCGATTGAATGGGTTAATGAACAGGTAGAGATGTACCTATAGATAAAAGCTTGTTGACCCTGTTCTGCTATGGCACTGGTGTTGCCAGGTAGACACATTCCTATAGATACAAGCTTGATAAGCACTTAAACCCACAGTCCCTCAGGGCTCTATAATAAGTGACTTCTCTCTATTTGCTTTACATTAACCCATTCGATCCAGGAACGCGTCTCTGTCATTTTAGATTTCTTTGGCTATTCAAAAATAGCAGATATACTATGAGCTGGTAGATCTGCTATTTTTGGATTTTTGGATGGAAAATGTGTGCAAATCTTTGAATATATATATTCAATATTTTACAAATGTTCGCTTTAAAAATATACATATTCAAAAGATTTGCACACATTTTCACGATTTTTCAAAAATAGCAGATCTACAAGCTCATGGCGTGGCACTCTGTGCAGCGCTATGAGCTTGTATATCTGCTAATTTTTGAATAGCCAAAAGACATTTAATGACAAGAGATGCATTCCCAGATTGAATGGCGGGTTAAAGATCTTCGCTGAAAATATTTGCTATTTTCTGCAAAGGTTTTTCCCAACAATATGGATGCTGGGGGTTTAAGTGGTCAACATTCTTCTATAGTAACGTGCTGTAAGGGTCAGGTCGATAAAATACCTACGGTATAGATACGAGCTTGTTTAATCACGTTCTGCTATAGTGCCGGGTGTTGTAATGGCCAGGTAGACACATACCTATAGATACGAGCTTGTGCAGCCAGTCACCACAAGTTCGGATCTACGGGTTTGTGACAGTTGGCATCTCTTCAGGAACAAATAAGAGAGGAAGTGGCACATGGAAAACTTTGAAACTAAAAATGTCTTTGTGTTCTTAAACGAGACCTAAAGCAGAGAAACCTTTAGGTTAATGTTCTACACATCTCCTCATTCAGTGTGTTTACTGTACACAAGCGTCACACAAACAACCACTCTCATTCACTGTTAGGCTACATCGATGGATCTCAAACTTTTTTCATGTCAAGGACCTCCAAATTGATATGTTTTTGGCCGCGGACCCCCATCGGAAAATGTTTTGTGGCAGGGACCCCCAGAGGAGGAGATTTGTGTTGAAATATTTTTTTAAATATTCAGCTATATTATTCAAATTATTCAAACATTTTCGATACTTTTCCAAACAATTTCAAAAATAGCAGAGGTACAAGCACGTTTCGTGCCGTGCTGCAAGCTTGTACATCTGCTAATTTTGAAATGCCAACATATAAATGGATGAAGTGGTTAAAATGATTGTGATGCTATATTAACTCCTTTAGCTGGGGACCCCCTCAAGGACCCCTGGGGGTCCCCGGACCCCACTTTGACCACTGGGCTAAATAACAACCAACATGCTACACTACTAACGCGATGAACAATGATTTATTCACTGTCAATGTTAATAAATATTGATAGCTACAATAAATGTTGATATTACGTGATGTTTACTGTTTAGAAATTAAAATACATTTCTATGTTTTAAGGTCAATAATTGTAATTTTTAAAAAAAGCTTCTTCACGATACATCCTTTATTTTATTTGCAGTAGTAAAAACTATTTGGAAATTGTGACTAGTTCAACAAAGTTAAAGAATATGTCTAATATTATCTATCTATACATACATGTAGCATTATTATGATAACTTATCATATAATGATGTACTTATTAATATTACGTTGTTGATAGATTTTAATTATTTTATATCCTTAAAAGAAAATCATATTCCATGATTACTAATGTCTCATTTGAATAACTGAATGTAGAATATAAGGCACAAAACCAAAATCATAGTGCTATATCATCTGCAACCAGAGGCAAACTGCTTGTTATTATATGATGAAATATGGTAATATGAATGAAATGTTGTAAGATTACCAAACTGTTCTTCCAGGTCAGATTGTTAAATTTGAATTGAGAAAAAGCCAAAGACCATTGCAGTGTTCACTAAAGATCAACAAGATAATTTTGCAACAAACTGGAAAAATGCAATCGCAACCAAATAATTGAATATGACATGGAAAATGTGTATTTAGTGAACTGCTACTATTCATCACTTATAAACTATTTTTATTACTGCACATAACACCATTTTGTTCCCTGTAACTATTTCACCAAAAATAAACAGTAAACAACATCATTTCATGAGGAGAGAAGAAGACATGGAGAGACACAGCAGTGACTGAACACCTTACAACATGTGCAGTGCAGGACCAAGAACCCATTCTTGGCATGAATGCTGTACTTCTTAAACTTTATATTAATAAGGAAATGCCAACATACCAGTGGGTCCCTGGACCTGTGCTGGTCAGACATACTCTGGCATCGAAATGGAGACAGGCTTAGGGGGGCAGTGTAGGCCGATCGTCCAGCAGAAATGTGGAAACCTAGACAGACAGATACAGTAAGTATCCCCATCATCACAAACACACAGTGAACATAACAGAAAGTCCTAAATCCTGAAATAAGATATCCACACGTACACACCCAAAAGCACACAGTCACACAAGCACGTGCCAGCCCAAGTATGCCCTTAAACACAAAAGAGGCTTAAAACTACAAGAAAAAAACAGTCCCGTTAACAAAAACGTTAAAAAGATATCGCTAAATGACAAATACAAGAGAAAAGAGGATATCCCCTCTTTCTCTCGCCTAGCCCGTTGTCCAGTCCCCATTTTTCAGAGTTCAACACCTCAAGATGGCTTAAAAAAAAAAAAAAGTACGGCAAGAGAGAAATGGCAAAAGGTTGAATGCGGTAAGATGTGGACAAGGAGGAGTTGCAGCACAGGGCTGGCTACAGAGAAAGTGGAATTTGTGACCAAGCAAAGGAAAGGGTGGTGATTTCTCTTTTTTTGGTGCTTCATTCTGCTTGTTTTTTCTTTTTTTTTTGGATCCCAGCAGGGTCCTTGGCTGTAGCTCTGTCTCTCCTTAGTGCTGCCAAAAATTTGGACATGTCCCTCTGTATCTAAAATTCCCTTGCATAAAATCAAATTGGGGGATAACAAAAGATATAACCTGAAAGAGGGGGTGAGAGGAAACCTTGAACGTCAAACAGAATCAAAGTTCTAACAGGAAAAGGATTGGAGAAAGACAGGCAGCAATACAAAGGCAAAAAAAAAAAAAAAACAACAACAAAAAATGGCCACGGCTTTAACGGCAGACTAAAGAACAAGAAAAAAAGTGTAGACCAAAAATGGTTGCTTTCAAAATCAGACTTTTCTCTGCAAACATGTTATCTCCCACGTGCGAGCCGCTCCGCTAGCTGCTTGACAACACAGCAGCCAAAGCCTATCCAATCTTTGCCACGTAGTGAGGGAGAAAGAGAGAAGCCACTTTTTTCATCTCTCCAATATGGCTGAGGGCCGGAGAAAAGAAGCACTGGGCTGAAAGGGAGACTGGTGCTAACCGTCCTGCTTTGGGGAGGGTTTGACGACTCTACGATCATCTCTCTCTCTCTCTCTCTCTCTCTTTCTCTCTCTCCTTTTCCTCTCTCACGCCCTTTGTCCCATTAACCCTTTTTCCAGGCCAGAGAAATACACTAGAGTACAGCTGTTTTGTCATCCTATAAGAAATTGTGGCGGCAGCACTGGATACGGCCACTGTAAAGCGGTAATGGTGATATAGGCAACCTTGTTGCCTGTCTCTCATATACCCCACCCCCTGCAAGGATCCTCTACATGTACTGTATCTCTGGCTATATACATGTGTCCTCCTGTTGATTTTATAAATGTGTCTTTATGCACAGCCATGTAAATATGTGGGGGAAAAAATAAGTTCTCCATCATTCAGCTGTGATTCAATGACGTTTGTACGCAGCTGCTCTCCATTTTAACATTCTTAATTAGCATTTTATGTGATGTTTATTACTATTTTTTCTATTAGTTGTGCCTCGCTTTTGCATGTGATCTTTGCGTCACCTTAGGTGTGTGACAGTTGGTGATTTATAACAAAATCATTTTTTTGTATTCCATAAAGCTGGTATAAATGTAAATTGATTATGTTAACTTAAATGTGAACAGACACTGCTTCGATATGTTCTGTGAAGGATAAAGATTTCACTATTGTAAGTTTAATTGACCTAATAGCTCTGCTGATCTCTTAATTACTCTTCTTAGAGGTTTTGTGGGAATTACAGGTCCATGTTCATTGGTTCATTTCATAGTATGAAATGAAATAGTATCTACATGAAGGGTGTTTACTGTCGCCAAAGTTAGTTCAACACAAGTATAGTCTACCTTAAGGTTCCACCAGGAGTGCTTATAACTGTGCTTAACTACAAAATGAACTATTAAACTACAACATGTTGTCATATAATATTATAAGTTAATAGAAATGCATGGACTGTGTAAAATTATAAATACATTTTAAGTAAATTCCATGTATGTATGATTCATTGATGAACATACTGTATGAGAAAAAGGTTTCCTTAGCTCACATAACCCATGTATACAAAGTATTGCTGTTGTGAAAAAGAAAAACGTATTGAGGATAGTGAGTGCTGGATCTTAGTCTGCCAGAGCATGCCAAGAGTCCGCTGTCTGTATGCTATGCTCACCACTTGAATCTAAATGAACAGATTTGACTTTCAGGATATTGCCAACAGCCCTGTCTCAGTGCCTACACAGAGAATGGTTTCTCCAGAGCAGAAGGGTGAACAAACAGACTGACTGACAACGGCAGAACACTAAACCCAATCTCATGAACCCCCTCACACCAGATCTTGGGGGGAAAAGAGAAAGAGAGAAGATGGCCGCCAGAAATGAGTAGGCATTTAACGATTCACTCAACTCACGACACGATTCGAATCACAATACTAGGTTCACGATACGATTTTCAAGATTATACACAAAAGTATTTTCCAGACAAATGACCGAAAAATCTTTTCAAAAATGATTTCTCTTACACAAATCCAGTATTTTCTTATTTTGTATTTATTTATACAATACTGTGTTTTCTCTTATCCTCTTTTCTCAATTCTCTTACAAAGATCCTGTATTTTCTTTTGCACATGTCTTTTCACACTGACGAATCCTTGGTATTTTTATAACCAGCTTCGAGCATAATGGCGTACGTCCATGCTACTTCCGTGTTGCTTAACAGTGACATCACTGTCAAATCCTTGGTATCTTTATCGTAGCCTTTCAATGTGTTGATCAGCGGCATCACTACAAACTGTATTTCGATTTTTTTCAGGCTTGTGCTAATGAAACACTAAATGGGATTATTATTTCATGTCAACATTCAAGTACAACTATCAGAAGATGTAACCCAGGTAAAGTAATGCGTCACTCTGCAAGTTTACGTTTTCCACCTGTCTAAATTTTCTTCAGGCAATTTTTTGCATCGCGATTCACATTTTATTAAAATCGATTTAAATTTTCACCAGTTAGAAGAGATTTTTAAATTGATTTACGATCAATCGTTACATGCCTAGAAATGAGCCAAGATAAGTATGAACTTGCTGATGGTGCGCATTGTAACTTGGTCACACAACATCAGGCAGGACAGAATGGACAAGCATCATTGAATTTAGTTTGATCTTCTAATACTTTCACATTTAACGTATCACTACTGTTCTCCAAAGAAGGGCCATGTCCTTAGTGCCTGACTTCCATATGCAAACATGCTGAGCATATTAAAAAAAAGATGAAAAAGTATCTACAAATGTATTTACATTCCACTGTTAAAAGATGAAGTCAAAACATTCCCATTAAGCAATTACTTGTGTAGTTACACAATTATATCGACTTCATCTTTCTCCTTTCCCTGCTCTAGCAGGATTGAGGTTTTTGACAAGTGGACACAAAATGACTTAATTAAAACCTGCTCTTGCAGCCAAACTATTTCCTACATGAAATAGTTAACAGTGAACACATTCACCAAGGTGTAGAACTCAGGGTGAGTATTCAAGGGTCAATGCCCACTGCCCTTTTTGCTCGCGGTGCCCAAAATGCCCATTTCACATCTCAAAAGCCCTTGAGTGAAAGACCACTACTCTAGTGGACACTTGAGTGCTTTAGATTTGCCCTAAGACTATTCTTTTTTCTTTAATAGAAGTAGGATTAACTTGAAACCCCGCCCGTCCTATCTTGAATGTTTATAACAAGATCAGTTGCTGGGATACTGAGTTTCTTCTTTTTTTTTCTTTGAATAATGCATCATACTTGTTGTAAACCAGGCTATTAATTGCTATGGTACATTACGTTCATTTCACCTTTGCATAGAAGTCACCAGAAATGAATATGTACAGTATAATGAGTTTCTTGATGAAACATAATGTACTCTGGACCATTTTGTTGAGGGCCTATAATGCACAACTCTGGACAGACATGTAAAGCTACTAAGCCAGACTTTGATGATTTGAAAAGTATATAACATTGGAATCTCCTCATTAAGATAAGTATGTATGTTTATATGTATTAAGTATGTTTAGAAGAAATACTGCTCAAGAGACCAGACATTGACAGCAGATTTCAAACCTCAAACTGATTATCATGATAGTCATGTGACTGTTGCTCCATTTTGACCAGTGCAAAAGATGTGCAGTACTACACACTGTATATATTTATACTTGCTGGAAATGCTGTCACCCTGATGCACTATGACAACTTTGTAACGGTTTATTTACTTAAAATAAACGATTGTAATACTTTATTTGTAATATCGACGCACTTTCAGAAATCAACTCTATTTCTGAAATTAGACAGATAGGTGTCTTGCGGTTTTGTTATCCACCAACATGAACTGTTAAACGGTTAACACCTGTATAAGAATCACACAAAACTTGTCCGCAAGTTGCATGAATAGCCGCATAATGAGGTAACTACAGCTGCGTACCATCTTTGTTCTTCCATAGCCTCATCAATATTTGGCAACCTCATTTTGCTTTTCTACACAAAGGCCACCCTGGCCTGGATTTGAGCTTTGTCTTGCCATTGGATTGTACTACTGCAGTGTGCATAACATCTGTTTATGCCGACTTTACACCCATTTGTTTTTTATCTCTGTATTCTGCCCTGTAAATTAACTTAACCACTTTAACCCTGGCATCCTATTTTGGACAAAATTTCACAATTTTAATATTTTTTAAAAAATAGCTAAAATAGCTGATCTACAAGCTCAATGTGTCACGATACGTATATCGCATATTTTCACTATTTGTTGTACGACAAAGTATATACGGTTAGAGAAATGATCTGGAAGTGTGTGTCTATCGTACAGTCTACAATGCAATCCTAGACAGCATTAGTATTTGTTACAATACTGTACATGTTTGTTTTTTTGTCACGTGCATCTCATGTTCCCGACGTTTGGCTTTTGCCATTTTTCCCCCCAGCTTCTTTCCTCATTTGATCTCGAGAATCTCTTGCCGTGGCTTGTCCCTCACTTCACTCTCTATCGCCTCCTCTCCCTCCCTGTTGCAAATATTCTGCTCACGCACAACTGCGGCACCCTTTCTCCCATGCACTCCATTAATCCACACCACAGACATCTTGGCCCAGTGTCTCGTCTCTCCCAACATGCACTCCAGAACTCTCAAAGTCGAGGCGGCGGTGGTAAGAGTAGCGACCTACACATTATTCACAGACCATGAGGTGCACTGCTGAACACGCTTGTTACAGGATAAAACTATAATTAGTATTTTAAACCACTCCTCCTCCCATGGAGTACCACTAATTAGAAATACTTGGCACAGTGAACGTGTCGATTGCAGATTTTCAATAAATGACGGTCTGTGTTAACTTAACATTCTTTTCAGGAGAGAAAGTAATCTTTCTTTCCACCACTGATACTGATAGAAGGAATATGACAGTGTAACATAATAATTAAACATTATTGAATACAGTAAATATAGTAGATGAGTTATCAAATATACTACCTCCTGATCCAACTATAACATTTGATGCATGCCCGTATTCAGAATAAATCAAGGAAATCATGTAGCTTAAATTCTAATTTATACTTCTCTATACTATGCTGTTTGCAGAAAATATGTGATCTTCAACTGAAAAACATGAAGCATACAGTATTTTCAGTGAGTAGCACGGTCGTAGGACAAAATATAAATTTGACTTATAATCTCCATTAGAAGTGTTCAGCTAGGCTTAGCACAGCCATTTTATAAGAGCAGGTACTGAACGGACCTTATATTAACATTTAATTTCAGCACCTGACTGAAATAAACTATAAAACAATTTGACAGATTTATCAATAAACAGGGCTAAAAAAGGAAACAAGAAAACAAAATGAGGTGCACATCTAAAATGTTTTTAATTTTGTATTTATTTTCAATACAAAGGGTTATTGAATTATCAAATAGCTCCCTTTGAGAAGAAAAAACTAAACAGATGCATCAATATTGATTTTGTCCACACACTGACTATCAAAACAAACCTTTTCATTTTATTTTATTTGTAATAAAGAACTGCCACCTCAAAACCTTTTACTTTCAAGCCTTGATTCTGTTTCATTCTAAGATCCATGGTTCTAGGGATCCTAACAATAGATTGCTCCATTTTTCTTGTCTAGTTGAAATGTTAAATATGAGCAGCATTTGCACTGTGGTTGTTTGACAAGCACAAGGTTAAAAATAATTATCAGTAATGGGTTTCATGTGGGTTCTTAAAAGTGTTTTCCAGAAAGAAAGTTGAAAGGACAAGAGCACAATAACAGAGCAGGGGTGAGGTTGAAAGAAAGAAAACAATTTATGAACTGCTTCTTTTCTATTCATCTGCAGGACAGGAGTCGCTGCCTTGGGCTAATCACACCGAGAACGCAGCCAAATATTGCATTATTAACACATCTTCCATGACAGGCCGAAGAATGAGTCACGAAGCAGCGGCATTGAGACCCATTAAAGAAAACAACCAATGCTGGCCCTCTGGTTAGTGGAGCAGCTCATGTTATACAAGGTTAGAGAACAACCAGTGTTGCCTCTCTGGTTAGTGGAGCATAGTGGTGGACAAAGCACTCAACCCCCAATATTTGAGTCAAAGCATAGATATACTCCTGGTCAAATATTATACCCACTACAAATGAAAGTTGCTCTGTCAATTGTTTTACTTGAGTTAATGCTTTTTTTTTAAGTACAAGTATTCAAATGTACCAATTACAAAGTGCATTTTCTTTTTAATGCAATGCACTGTATTGAAATTGAGACATTTCAAAAATTCAAAGACTTTCAAGAAATATCAATAATAGAGAAAATTGTAGATCTATAAGCTCACAACGCAGCGCGATGTGACATGTTGTGAGCTTGTAGATCAAAAGTACAACTTTGTCTATGAAATGTAGTGGCAGAAAGTCATAAGTATCCAAAAATACTCAAGTAAAGTACAGATAATCAAAAAATGTACTTGAGTACAGTACTCAAGTAAATTAACTTATTTACAGTCCACCACTAGTCCACTCAACTTATCGAAGGTGGAAGCAGGCAAGGAACTGCAAGGAGTGCAATCTTTTATCGTATAGTGTGTATTAAAACACAGGGTAAGTAATGATAAGTATTCCAGAGATGAGATCTGCTAGTATAGCTTGATGCCAATACTTTTCTACTTTCAGTCAAATAAAAATTTTAATAAAGACCTTTTACTTGTAATAGAGTATTATCATATTGTGGTATTGCTACTTTTCTGAAGTAAACAAAAATCGGAGTACTTCTTCCACTACTGGCGCAGACCACACATTTTTCCCTGATCGTTCTTCATCTCCTTTTCTCACTCTCATTCATTCAGTTTAATGTTGAACTCTGCTCTGCTAGACAAGGCAGAGAGGGTAAGCTCCATGGTTACCTGGCACCAAGCCATCTCATAACAGCGCCAATTGATTCTGGACAACCGCCATATCCGCTGCCCCCCTCCCCTCCCCCACTCCGTCCACCTTCCATGCACCCTCCTAGACTGTCTGTAGTAAAGCATTCGTAAGTCATAACCAATAGGAAAGGAATCGCTCCAATAACTAATTGGAGCTATTCCACAAAATCTGAGATTTCCACTACTACTGTAACATGACATCCCTCCCTATTATATGGCATTTCATTATAAGCAAACATTATGAAAATAATATATTATGTACAAAACGAAAAAATAAAAAAAATCAGACATTTTCACATGACACCGTCGTACAACAAAGTATAAAATAGCGCTTAAGTGGTTTTAAAGCACTAGCATTCATACACTTAACATTCGATAAGAACAGTGATCCAAAAACAACTTAGAGTATAACACTCACACGCTCTCATTTGCAATTAATTTAATTAGTTATATTAATTCTAACAATAATGATCAATTAAAAAACAGTATTTCACTCATGTGACCTTTCAAGAAGAAGCTATGACATAGACTACAATATACTGTACTGTACCTATGGAGACATTCATTCTGGATGGTATGGTATGTACAGCATGTTTAAGTAATAGGTTTGAATAATGCATCATACTTGTTGTAAACCAGGCTATTAATTGCTATGGTACATTACGTTCATTTCACCTTTGCATAGAAGTCACCAGAAATGAATATGTACAGTATAATGAGTTTCTTGATGAAACATAATGTACTCTGGACCATTTTGTTGAGGGCCTATAATGCACAACTCTGGACAGACATGTAAAGCTACTGATGATTTGAAAAGTATATAACACTAGAATCTCCTCATTAAGATAAGTATGTATGTTTATATGTATTAAGTATGTTTAGAAGAAATACTGCTCAAGAGACCAGACATGGACGTTTGCTTTTTAATTCACTATGAGCACAGAGCACTTAATGAGAATTTAAAATAAAGAAATGATATTTTCTTAAGTCTTTCTAAGGAGTTTTCCTTAAATGTGTTTTGCAGCGAGCGAGTCGTGTTTTGCCAGTTTTCCTCTATATTTCTGAGACCACCGCACCTGCAGTCAACCGTTACTAAAGGACAAAGAAGGGCGCAACAGTTTTCCCTGTTCTTTAGTAATAGGTTTTAACATTCAATCATTTGATAAGGTGACCGAACACATACACAGAAATAAGCCACTAATGTATTGTAACATCCTCCTATAATATCAATGATATCTCCTGACAACTCAACTGTCTGCCATTCAGACCTCAATCAATGTCATACTGTATGACTCATCTCGCCCTTTAAGACCGTCAGTCAATGACGGGCAGCAAAGGGGGAGGTTTCTACTACTGTGCCCCAGCTTATGGGGCTGTGACTCAGCTTGCCTCCCTGTCTGCCACTGCCGCCAGATGCCAGGGTCATGACCTCTGGGTCACATGGGGATTTGAGGAGATCAGGAGTCAAAGGAACCATAAAGCCCTGTGTTGGTGTGTCCACTGTGCCAGTCAAATCACCACGTTTAATAGACATTCACTGTTCCCGTTAAATACGGAGAGCATAGTAACTCTTTTTTTACTGTCATAGAAGTGAAAGTAGGTCAAATTATAAATAACAGTTTTGCTCATTCAAGCTACAATGCTGTGGGCTGGATTCTGTGTCATGTATCGGTTTTGTTCTGCTCTGTAAGCTCATGCCATCATGAAAGCCCTGCCACCATGCAATACACAGCAGAGTATTGTTCACAGACATCACTGATGTCTGTAGAGTCGTGTAGACAAAATAACAGATTGGCAGATTTCCATGAAACTTGGTGGGAATGATCAGAAGTCTGCACGAAAGAGATGATTAAGTTTTGGGTCAAAAAGATCAAAGGGAAAGGTCACAATTTTACAATCAAGGTCAAAGTAAAAAAGAAAAGAAAATCAAGATTTTTTTCATGAAACTTGGAGGGAATGATTGGTAGGCTGCCCTGAAGAGGTACTTAACTTGTGCTTTGAAAAGGACAAAGGTCAAGCTCACTATAAAGATCAAGGCCTATATAATCATATCTCAGTAAAATAGAGAAGTAGAACACAGGACGTTGAGGCGGGCAGTAGGGTTGTCAATTTCATGATTTTTTTTATTGACGATTAATTGTCGTAGAAATAATTGCGATTCACAATTTAATTGTCTTTTTGGCATTAAACATTAAAATATATAAATCAAAATTTCTGTTTGCCTTTTGGGCTTTGTAAAGTATTTGAGATCAATCTGGAGAGATAAACCCGCAAACTAATCTCCCATTCAATGCATTGATAGCATTCGAAGCCGGTGCAAACTGCCACTTGCACGTTCAAGAGAATATTTATTGATTTATTTATTGTTTGTCGCTTACGCACCTGCTGTGAAACTGACTGGGTGTGCGGACAACTTTTTCACCAGGCTTTCTAAACAGATGTAATTATTCTAAACAAAACCAATGTTCAAAAATAGCCACGTGGAGCAAGTAACTCAACCCTGGAATCCACTCAGATCCATATCCACTCAGAAAATGTATTGCATAAAAGTGCAAAATAAACACATGAATCATTGAAACATTGGCCATCATTAATTGAACTTTGCTTTTCTTTCATATTGTAGTAAGAGTGCATGGGTGTTTTTCTGTTTGGTTTTATTTATTTTATTTTCCCCATGAGAACATGGATCATACTGTGAACGGTTTACAATATTTAACCATTAAGAAAAATCATGGAAGTAAGTTGAATCATAACCACATGTTTATTTTCATTCTAATGTCCTTATCCTATACCAACTTTAACAACTTGAACCCCAGCATCCATATTCGGGAGGAAACATTAGCCAAAAACAGCAGATCCACAAGCTCAAAATGTGTTGTGTTGCGACTTGTAGATCGGCTATTTTTGGCGAAGACTGGTGTAGACGGAAAAAAGCGGTCCAAGTACAGTTGTGACTCAGGTTGGTTTTACTAAGAATAGAGGGTTTAAGTGGTTAATCACAGTTGATTTGTGTGATTGTCAGGAAAACATTTTACCTCGCATGAAGCTAAATAATGTTAAATGCCTGGCAAACTAAAATAGTACCCTCTTATGTATTGAACTTAGAAAGGGACATGGGTCTTTACAATGAACGTAATGCATCACCATACCTAAGGGTGGATCTCAGAGCTCAGAGAGCTGGGGAGATTGCATGACCACAATGTGGATTGGCTTCATATGTTTGGGCCTTGAATATGAAAAGATTGAATTCAGTGAAGCACGATGCTGCAGAAACCTGCGTTTGATAGATGCTCCTTATTTGTAAACTGTATTTGGAATGTTTACATCTATGGTATTCCAAGAGACCAGTCATTATTATCCTTATAAGATATCAGGTGCCTCTTGTCTTGATATTTATGAAGACTGATTCATGTTTATGTTTTGACATTATATTAATTAAAATGTAAGATTTTGATTAATGGAATCAATTTGGTGCTATGTTCATGTAGCCTACTGCAAGTGCCACAATCAGAAAATCTGTAGCAAGTCTCAATAAATTAATGTAAAAATAATGAGGGTCTTTAGAACACATTTAAACATCAATATGGCTGTCAATTACTGTAGTTATTTTATAAAGGTGTGCCTATTCTAAAATCGATTATTCTTTATATCCTCAAATGATATTAAAATCTTACAACTACCAAAATAATCTATTACAAATGTCACGTATCAATGGATTAATAAATGGCAATCCTGTTAATGTCGATGATTGCGATCATACGATTTACAGATCCGGGTTTAGCAAATATGGATAATGCAATAAAGGGTTTAGAGAGTTTGTCTCTGAAAAAAACTGAAGGTTGGAGATGGGCCTCCCCACTTTGGGGCCCCTTTCCTGTACATGCACACGGGTTGTCTAAGGACACAGTGAACTGGGCTACCCATTCTAGGGAAGGGGCCATGCAGGGGGAGCCGCGACGGGACGGCCAGCTGGAAGAAATACTCTTAGAATCCCAAGAGCTCATGCTGCCTGCTTAATGTTCGTGGAAGCAGAGAGCGGCGCTTGGTAGAGAAAACGGTGATTGGCTGGTCTGAAAAGCGAGGGAGGAGCCCACTCTCACGAGGAGGCAGAGATAGATTTACAGACAGCTCTAGGTAAAAAAGAAAAATGGTGGTGGGGGGGGGGGGGGGGGGGGGGGGGACTGAGCCAGGTCCAAGGTAGAAATTTCCCCCTATACTGTAAATGTACAGTGTACTGTAGATCAAAGGCTATGCTCTTACAGATATTATCAAACTGAATCAATTTTAAATTTAGTATACAGAAGTAGACAGATTTTGCATCAGTTTTAGATCACATTAGGTGCATATTTTATGTTTTAGGTGTTCTTGCGTGTTCTGTATTGACATTATGTGAAAAGTGTGCTCTCAGCAACACCATCGTGCCTTATGCATGGACACCGAAGCTTGATTTGTTATCACCAGTTATTTTAATTCAATCCGTTTTCAATGAGCCTCCATCACACCTGCATTCTGGAGAGAATGGGAACTGCCACACAGACCTTCTCCCATTGCCCCCCCTTGTTGTCTCTCTCTTTGGTACCTTCTATCCCTCTCTACTGTGCTCCTCTCCTCCCGTTGCCCGCCCTGTCTGTGTGAGTGTGTCTGGGTCCTGCTGGAGGGGCTTTGTCTGGGAACACTGGAGCCCGGACCCAGCCCACAGGGGCCAGAGCCATGAATACCCACAGAGAGCCCTACTCTTTCACTTCACACTCTACAGGAATGCCTGAGCAGTGAGGTAAGACACATACGCACACACAAACACAGACACACACACACACACACACACACACACACACACACACACACACACACACACACACACACACACACACACACACACACACACACACACACACACACACACACACACACACACACTTTCCCTGCCTCACACACACAAGTGTGTGTACGTACACACACACACACACACACACACACACACACAGAGTGAGTCATGCAGTGATGAAAAGCCAGTGTTTTGTGTGTGAACCCTCTCACCCTGGACTCACATCCTGAGAGCCTTTCTCCTTCATCAGTTCCTGCCAAGCTTTCCCTCTAATTAAAAATCATTGGGTCCAATAGCACAAGTCCAGCCTCCCCAGACCCCCTAGACCATGCCCCATCCCCAGCCTATGGAGGTCCTCCTCCCCCAGAGCCCTAGACCATGCCCCATCCCCAGCCTATGGAGGTCCTTCTCCCAAGCAGACCCCTAGACCATACCCCACCCCTAGCCTATGGATGTCCTCTCCTCCTCCCCCAGACCACTAGCCCATACCCCTTCCAGCCAATGGGAAGGTGCTGAGGTCAGCTGATCGCACCTAAAGGAACTCTCTCCCGTTCCTGCAGGATATACAGTATATGATAGCAAGGCATTGAGTAGGGCAAAAAATATTTTGAAGGAATTTGTATTAGGAGACCCAGACTGGATCCTCAGATCCAGATCATTCTGTTTTTGCCCGGGTGTCGGTGTGTCTGTATGTGACTATGAGCAGCTAATCTTGGGCACCGCTAGACCGATCGGCGTGAAACCTTTCACGCACATTCCCAGTAGGCCAAAGGGTAACCGGAAGGGTCGCCCCTAAACACGCTCGCCACCAGTTTAGAAGACCGGTCACCCCAGGTCCGGTCGCCACGAACAAGCAGAACCCTTTCCCCACAACGATGGTCCACTCGCTACGCTGGTGCGGAAGGCTTGGCCAGAACCCTCGTCCCGCCGGTGCGGAATGTTCGCCCACAATTCATAGCATAGGATCCATGGTCGTGCACACAACAACATTAATCTAAATTGTGTCTTACCCCTGGGACCAAAATGGGACTATTCCACCTGGAATGTTTGTCGTTTACCATACGAATGTGTGCATCTACCGAGGAAAGCTGTGATACTTTGCATCTGCTTAAAAGTTTTATTTTAGGTTTTGATTGAGTGATTTAATACTTTATTAACGGTACAGTTTCATAAAAAAAGGATGCTAAAAGGATAAACCCAAGAAAGCACTATGGCTCGTTTACATTGTGGTACAAAATGTACCTTTGTCATTACAAAGATCTGTCAAAAATAAAAACTTGTCCAGGGCTAAAGGGGTATTCATTTCACATAATCATTTGTCTCTTGTCTACAAACATCATTATCTACATAATGTATGTATGTTCTCATAAATATGTTTCATGAAATTCAGTTCATCTTTCTGCATTTTCTTCCTAGTGATATATTATCTTCATCTGAAATGCAGTTATGATTGAATAAAAATCCATTCATTACAGTTAAGTTTGAGATTAAAAAGTTTATTGCATATCTGAATAAAATATTTATGGCAGGTGCATTGGTGAAGTAGATAATTAAAACAAAAACTGCACAAAAAAAAGAAAAAGGCATTATTATAATTCCCCTCTGCGTAGAAATACATGGAGCGGTTTACGGGGGGCGATGGGACCAAACCTCTGGGTTTACGGGATCAAACCTCTGGGACGACGGGACAGAACCTCTGGGGCGACGGGACCGCACCTCTGGGGCGACGGGACCGCACCTCTGGGGCAACCGTTCGGGCGACCGTTCGTTGTGATCCGGGGCGATCATGTTTAGGGGCGACCGGTTTGGTATTCGGCCAAAGAAGAGCCTCCACCCACATTTTTCAAATGGACCTCATGGTTGCTCTATAACAGGTGGTACAACAACATGTTGGCTTTAACTGCAGGTGGTATAATCAAATATCTTTTTTCCTTGGAGCCATTTTGCATTTTCTTCAAAACACAGTTATTGCTACTACTCCTACACATTTTGCCCAAAACGTACGGAAATTGATACACCTCATCTCTGGATCAAGATTTTTCATTTACCATTCTGCTGGGCTTCAATCGTTTAGCAAAAAAAATCACAAATCATGAACGCAGCGTTCAATCTGTTCAAAATTGTAATCACACATTGAGGCACAACGCAGACCTAAAAGTGATTTTACTTCCACCCATAGAGTGCTCTAGAAATGCTACAGATGTCACATTCTGTTGCAGAAACATGATGTTTTTCACCAAATTAGGCACAAATGCTCTCGTGTGTCATGTGACAATGACCATCAAACACAAACAGGGGTTTGACACTCCATACCATTTGCTTGTAATTAGATTCACAAAAGTGTGGGGGATTTTTTAACAAAACATATTGTTCACATGTTGAACAATGAGGGCTTCTATAGAGAGCATCTCCAAAAGTGTTTTCGCTTCAGGGGCCGCCACAAATGCTAAAAAGTTGCACTGTCTGTTGTGCAAACTCCATTTCTCTCTGCAGCTTCCTTTTGTGCTGAAGGCTGTACCCCACGACTGACAGAGCCCTGGGTAGGCAACCCGGCCTGGCGGAGATCTGCGCTCTGAGGAGCGCACCTTTCTAGTTATATTGAATTGTGTACAGCCTCTGCAGAACATGTCCCGCCAACATTTCGCTGCTTGTGAAGTCCATTCACTGGATATGTTTATACTGAATTATTCTATTGGATGAACTTGACATT
Organism: Gymnoscopelus microlampas; assembly: GCF_963454915.1. Lineage (NCBI taxonomy): Eukaryota > Metazoa > Chordata > Actinopteri > Myctophiformes > Myctophidae > Gymnoscopelus > Gymnoscopelus microlampas. Next base: position 30,077,175 of record NC_139949.1, read on the forward strand.
ACAGCTTCTTCCATGCTATAATCTTTGAAATACATTGTTAAATAAGATTATTGCTGCAATAATCTAAAGAAAATATCATACCCGGGCATATATTTATGCCCGGGTTAGACATGCTTAAATTTGGCTTAGGAAGATCATGAAATCACCAAATCCATTCCTCGATGTTGTCCAGGAATGGATTTTTCTATTTAATATACCTCCCTGTCCACTGGGACATTTTAATCTCTTAAATATGTGGTTCAACCCCACCTTAAGAAACCTTGAATCTTGAATCTATTTACTCCCTGAAGCTAGACTATGAATATGCCGGAGTCATTAGTTTACAATCTGTTGACGTAAATAATACAAATGCGTTTTCAGAGAGAATCCACACCACTAAATGTAATTAAGAACATGCCGAAAGACCAACATTAACACACATAAGAAAAGAATAACTGTGATGCCTCTGTAACACTACTTTAATAGTAGTATTTGTGTGAGTGCAAGTGTGTGTGTGTGTGTGTGTGTGTGTGTGTGTGTGTGTGTGTGTGTGTGTGTGTGTGTGTGTGTGTGTGTGTGTGTGTGTGTGTGTGTGAGAGAGACCTGACCTGACCAACATGTGGATATGCAAAATATTGCACAAATATTACAAGGCTGTTACACATGCTGGGAAAGTGCTAGACTACGACTGACCAACAAGAGGCCGGCAGAAATTAATCTGAGATGATTGGAAGTAGGCGTCACTGGAGGGTAACAAAGACAGGATCAATTATATATTTCTCCATCACAAATCTAGCCTTTATTATCATGACCTGAGTCAGTGTGCCTTGAGAGGGTGATAAGCTTGTGCTCATTGGTCAGCTGCAGTATAACACGGCAACTGACTGATCAATGGCCAGGTGAGCGGAACTGGCACCGCGAGCGACCATGTTAAGGAACTCAATATGTCAACCATAGATGAAACCCAGCCGCCAAACACGGTTGGCTCGTAATTGACGCTTTGTCACGTCCCGCCTGTGATCCCACCCCTCTTCCGTGACGATTGGTTGCTGTTGGTTCCTCTCTCCCCATCCACTAACATGTGGATGGGGAAACGTGTATTTCAGTTGCCTCGTATTAATATCTAATGTATTCAATTCTTATTTTGAACTTGGCCTTAGTAAAAAGGAACATCTCGGGTGCAGTATAATGACTGGGCATAACGTGTTTTATCCACCAAAACTGGACATTTTTCTCATGTTTAGCCAACTCTGCATAAATCTTGAGAGTCAATGTCTCAGTCAAATAGCCAGTCACCGTCAGTACCCCTCTAAACAGATCATCGCTCGATCATGACGTTAGTCTTTATTTCCACACTTCGCTAATCGCTACAGATAACAACAATGTTTATGACAGACAGCTGTCGAGATTGCGTTACCTCCCTCCATACCGAAGGCCTACTCCGGATCAGACGGGACGGTCCGCACGGCTCCCAGAACAGGGCGGCAAATAATCCAAATCCAATGCTTCTTCCAGGATCATATCAGGACGGACAGCAGAGCCATGACCGCGATCTAATTTAATATAACCGGACTGGGCCAGCTAGACGCAGACCCGACACCTTTGCGTCTTCTCCCCAGTTTGACAGCCGGCTTGTAGTACGCGCCACAGCTACTTTGAATCCATTCACAAATGACTTGAGGGGCGTGTGTGCACGTGTGTGTGTGTGTGTGTGTGTTGTGGGGAACAGAGTTAAAGGCACAGGTCGCCACAGTATATACAGTAGGGTTTAAGTGGTTTAACTGTAGCATACAATATGGTACTGCACAATCTGGGAACCCATTTGGTAAAAAAAACAAATTTGCCTCTGGGGGCACCATCTCCTTTTTTGGAACTCGGTTAGGCTCCTCCCCTTTCTTAGTTCAATTCCTCCCGGGTGCTTCTGCGTTTATTCCTATTAACAACAACACTACATGTTTAGGGCAGTGGTGCTGACAGAATCTGTCTTGAGAGGTTAGGTACTACTGTACATAGCCAACAACGGTTTCCCTTCCACAGTATGGACTGCAAGGAAACATCAGTATTGTCTGTATGACATTTTTGAATTGTTGCTCCAGATGTATTACGGAAAATTGTATCATTCTCTTTCTGGAACAACCAACTTTGTTTTCTTGAAACAATAGATGCAACATGTACTTGGGTGGGTCTTTCCAGTTCCCTTTGAGACATGATTCAGTAACAGAACACTGGATCTTCCAGCCACTGAATGCTGAATGCTCTATATTCTGCTCTACAGAATATCTATGTAGGTATGTGTGTGTGTGTGTGTGTGTGTGTGTGTGTGTGTGTGTGTGTGTGTGTGTGTGTGTGTGTGTGTGTGTGTGTGTGTGTGTGTGTGTGTGTGTGTGTGTGTGTGTGTGTGGTGTATTGATGACCACAACCGGGTGTATGATGACTCAGTTGCTCTTTCATTTGTGGCAGGGATGCGAACTGAACTGGTCATTCATATTTTCTTCCACATCCAATACTCCTATCCTAGACCACACACACACACACACACACACACACACACACACACACACAATGAAGCAGTACACTCCTCTTAGTCATATCCTCATGCAGTAGGAAGGGCAGACACACCCAAGTCGACACATGCTCTCCTCACCCTGTCTGCAGACTCACTCTGCACACACCACCCTGTCCGCATGTGTCATGCCTAAAGTTTGGAAGCTAGGAAGGACATGGGCGTTGTGTGGGGGTGATGCACAACATACAAGGTATGTAGGCTGCACAATGGCATTTCTAGAATCTTCCTCGCTAGAGCCTAGACCACCGAATACCAATGTTTTTACCGATATTTAGTCAAAAGGTTTTCAAAAAAATCGAATCAATTTGAAAAACATTGATTTGATTAAAGTTATCTAATCAAAAATAGCTAATAAAAAATAGGCGATCTATAAGCTCACAACGCGTTGTAACAACGTGTTGTGAGCTTGTAGATCAGCATTTTTTAAAGAATTTTGAAAGCCTTCACCTAGAATGACACATAATAACGATGTGGTCAAAAAAGTCAAATAATGGCCGATATATCAGCCAGACCGATATATCATAGCCTGGCTCTACTCCTTGTACACCACCCTGCACTGAAAGACAGTCGACACAGTGTGTTCACGTGTTCTCCACAGAATGTCTGTGTAGCAGGAGAGAATGCTTGGTTTGTCTTTCCCAGGTCCTCATGAGTGAGGCTGGTGAGAAGAGGCTGCAGTGGCATTCTTCTCGTGACCAGGAATAAACAGTAAGAATGTGAAATATGTGGCTGCTGGCCCAGTGGAGCTTTGAGCAGAACGTAGAAGAACAATAAAACAATATTAGCGATATCTAACCCAGATGCATATGGCATTACGGTCTGCAATTCAAAACCAGGATTTGATTACATACTGTGTATGAATTCATACAACTGACAGAGGAACAAGATGGAAGATACTCCAACTGTATGTGTAACATGCCATAAGCACACATACAGTATATTAGAGATGAAGGATTCTACTGTATTTTTCATTGATAGTATGTTACACTTTTCAGACCTTTATATACTGAGCTATCACAACAAAGCTAGAGGTTTACATAATGGTACACAATTGTGCAAATCCTTACCATCTATTTTCTGCATGAATGATATAGTGCTTGGTGTTATAAATGTTTTTTTTTATTTATTATTATTATAGAAAACTACATTTTAACCAAATGTAATAGTATATCAAAATATAAATTACAGTATAAGGGGTCAGTAAGTTTCGCAGTAACGGGTAAATAAATGTGGTAAGAGTTAGACCCCAGATCTACAGTGTAGATGGATGAATTCCTTCTGTATGGCATACAACTGTAACAAACTGAGCTGCAGTTAAGGTGTGGCCCTCTGCAACATGAGAATCAATCCCTCATTGATGCACGATCACGTATTTAAAAGTGAGAGAAGAGGAGTAACATTTTATCACACACACATCACTGCATCACACGATACTACACAAATACAGCCTTGGAATTACAGTTAAGTGAACTAAAGTTAAGTGTATAATTGTCTTCAGGCCATCCACTATATCAGTGGTTCTCAAATGTTTTCATGTCAAGAACCCCCAAATTGTGTATTTGGCTGCGGACTCCCATCTGAAAAGATTTTGTGCCAGGGACCCCCATACAAGATTTGGGTTGTTAAAATGGTTCTAAAAAGAAAATTTCCAAGATTTTGTTTTTAAATAGCAGACACTTTGTGAGCTTGTACTGTACAAGCCAACAGATGCAACGCGTTCTGGGCTTGTTGGCTATTTTCAAATAGCCAATGTATATAGGGTTAAAGTGGTTCAACTGATTTTGATGATGATTAACACATTTTTCTGGGGACCCCCTGGAATCCCTTCCATAACCCCACTTTGAGAACCACTTCACTTATATAAAGTAAAGGCTTACATGAGACAGAACTTGAAATACTCAACAACCCTGAATTGTACAAACTACAAAGCTCTACCTGCACCACCATCTGACCTAACCACAAAAGACATGATCAATATGAATCAGCACTGTATGAATGACCTCAGCATCCCATTTGCAGAAAATGGTGGCAATAAAATGACGGTCATATTAGTCTGCACTCACACGCGGAGGGTTAAATGAAAACTAAAAGCTTCTATGTCAAACCGTCATGGGCGTATATTGTAACATCCACACATCAGTCATTCACTTAACCCATTAAAACCCGAGATACGATTCTACAAATGTCTTCTAAATCCTAACAGTATTCTGAAACACTTATGTTGCTATAATTAATATCAGTGTTGCTCAAACCTTTTCACGTCAAGGATCCCCAAAATGATATATATTTGGCTGTGGCCCCCCAATATGTCGTTCCAGGGACCGCCAGATGCAAAGATTTTAAATATTTTCGCTTTAAAAAAATATGTATAAGATTTGCACACAATTTCACGATTTTTCAAAAATAGCAGATCTACAAGCTCATAGCACGGCACTGTATATCTGCTATTTTTGAGTAGCCAAAGTATAAAATGATGGTTTAAGTGGTACACAGATGCGTTCCCGGTCTTAATGGGTTAATGTAAATTCACATGCGATGCGATAAGAGAGTGAAGACTAGCCAACACCAATTCGGAACTCCTGAATCCTCTGCCCTCCACACCCTCATGTCTAGCATCAGGGTCTGGAGCTCTGCAGTGTTCCTTCCGCTTTGCTTTGGGAACTTGCTGGAGCTTCTCGGTTGTTTTGCATCAGCAAAGCTTTGGTAGCAGGCCGTTGTGCTCACCACCGCCACCTCCTGCAGTGCTTGGAACCTGTTCTTGATTTCCACTGCATAGCGTTCCTGTAGCCGAGGGTCCATTGGCAGTTGACTCCATTCTTATTTCACCTTCCTCCTTCCATGGTGCCCTCAGGCTCAGCCTCACTGTTGCAGTGACCATCCTGTGGTCTGAGCAGAGTGAGCTGAAGGACCCATATGCCTCACTGTTAGTGACCCTTCTCCTCCATTTCCTGCGTGTTTAGGATGTAGCCGATCTGGTGTGTCGTGTTGTGTGGTGACATCCATGTCTACAGCTCCCCCCGCTTCTTTTGGAACATTGTGTTGGTGGCCAGCAATTGGTGTTCCTCCATAATCTCTAACATGCGTTGTCCATTGTCATTGGTCAGTTCGTTGTGAGGGAACAGTGCATCTTTTGGGCCGAGATGTGTGTTGAGGTCGCCCAGCTAGGACGGCCAAGAAGTTATGTGGCTGGACTCTTTCAATTGCCTGCTTGAGCTTGTTGTAGAACTGCGCTTTGTCCTTCTTCAGTTGTGGAGTAAGCTATGATGACTGTGGGGGCAGGGTTTCCCTGGAATGATGAATGCTGTGATGATTCGTTTGGATATGCGTTCGACGCGATCAGTAGCTTTTGTACCTGTATCACAGATTTATTGCGGTTAACCGCCAAACCGCCTGTAAACAATGCTTCTTTTTTTTTACCGCGGTTCCGAAAAATCCTAACTACCCCAGGCCTAGCTGCTACTTGGTGCCAGACCATGTAGGAGCTTTTCTTCTACAGCTGTGATTGACTGAGCAGACACTGGAGTTGACAGGCCACCTCTGGGGGTGATTCTTTCAGTGTTCCAGCTGAGGTTTGGGTGAGGATGCAATGAGGACACACGGTTTGCTACGTACAATGTTATTTGGATAACATGTGGTTCTTAGACAGATGCCAGGTTTACCTGGCATACTATAGTTACTTCGTAGAACTTAATTGTTTGCACTCCGTTTACTGAGGTTCAAGCTACTCACTTCAATCTTTCTTGCACTTTGTAAGTCACGCTGGATAAGAGCATCTGCTAAATGCGTAAATTGTACATTTTCAGGGGTGATATGGGAACCAAAGCAGTCCATTAAGACGAGCCCATGCTCGGCTTGCTCGTGATTGTTCCTCAGCTGGAACAATCACTCCTTTTTCAATTCTGCAAAACTCTAATTGTACACTTCACAGAAAGCGCTGATGCAGACTTATATAATCACTCAATGGGTAGAAATAAAATGTTAGGCTAACTAGTATGTTTTGGCAACAGAGTCACAAGGAGAGATTATGCAGGAACAATTATGTGTTTAGTTTTTTTGCTGTACCATTAAAGTTGCATTTAGAATGTATGCATTCTGCTCAAGATCAGATAAGAATTTGCAACATTATTGCCTGATAGGAATTCCTCTTTGGTTCATTTGAAAATGTCCCGACTGAATGAATGGGTTCGGAAACATTGCCATACGAACGTGGGCATCACCAATCAGATACGTCGACATTACCAGATGTAGCTTTAGTGTTGTGGGTAATGAAGTATTTCTCAGTGAGATCGCATGTTGAACACTAGAGTGATTGCATACAGATGTGTGGCTTCTACAGGAGCATATAGGACCATGTTACAACCAGGATCCTAACGGCAAGTCTACATTGGATTGTTATGACATTATAATAGCTGATAATTAAATCCACTACGGAGGAAAAGGAATGTGACCTTTACTTCCGGAACCTCGCTGCGAAGTCTATACTTCTTGCTTGATACATACAACTGTTTGTAAATGTACTCCCACTATACGGTTTGTTGCAGGATAAACGGGTAGGGGAAAGGTTGTGTGTGGTCGTTTAAAATGATACAGCACCCGTGAAGAAGATGGATGGACACTGGTACAGTCACACGGGCACCAGGGCCAATTGAATGTCCATCTACAGTACATGTCTCTGGCTCTGCAGAGTGGAAGTGAACTATAATCCAGCAGAGTCATGGCCTAGTCTCAGTCCATTCAACCCTCTCTGACAGAGTAGACTCAACTAGAAAAACTCCTACAGTGTAGCACACCTCAGGACAACAGTCTTAGCAGCAATTTGTTTGAAATACCACATAGGCTCCATAGAGTAGACACCACCACAACATGTAGGCCATAGCAGGGCAGTGACTCACTTCTTCATGTGGTCTTCAGGCGCCAAAGAAAACGCACAAACAGCACACATCTCAACGGTGTACAGTTAAGTGGTTTTGATTGATTGTACTAGGGCTGGTATGCTGCTGACTCACTGGACATGCCAACACAACTGTCATTCTTTGCATGGGAGTGTGTGTGTGTGTGTGTGTGTGTGTGTGTGTGTGTGTGTGTGTGTGTGTGTGTGTGTGTGTGTGTGTGTGTGTGTGTGTGTGTGTGTGTGTGTAGCTGAGGTAATTTCCTTCCCTGGTGATATTTTATTACTTTCTCTCTCTCTCTCGCTCTCTCTCTCTCACACTACACTGGGCGTCCAATAGTCTGCTGCATCATGCTTTCAGTTAGGCATAAGGGCTCAGAGTTTCTGTTTGCTTCGGTGCTGTTACTCCACAAACTCAATGGGTAGCAGCTTTTGGAAATGGGAGCTGTGACTTCCACCTGCAGGCCAGCCCTGGAAGTGAAGTTTGGTGAACAGAACGTTGAACTTACCATGTTAGACGGTTGGCACTTTTCTCCTTCCCTGTCCATGGGTTTACACAGCCACCTAAAGGACACAAGAGAGACATGTCATGGTATGACAAGGATGAGTGCTGAAAGAAAGAGAAAAGTGGGCTGTTTCTGTTTGTCAAACCTAGCACCTGCTTGTAATAGTGATGACTGACATTTAGTTGTTCTCACTGACTGCCGCATAGCAAGCTCACGCCTTAAAAACGAAAATCTATTAAGTACATCATTTTATCTGCGATACAATGGACAGCGACGGAGAGTCTAATATTCAAATCTGATGATGAGCAAAAGCCATTATTGCGAGCATTTAGGTCAAACATTTCATGACAAAATGCAGCATTTGAACCCAACAAATGCTACATGTAGGAATGCAGTTCAGTTCAAGTGGAAAAGGCTTGGCTTATATACTGTAGACTGCGGCACCGTCTGAGTTCCCATCTTGTGACTCCCTGCGCCAAAACAGATGTCCCTGACAGTGGCAAGCCGTACCACTTTTCTTCGTCCCCTCCCTTCTATTTCGGTCTTTCTCCATCAGTTTGTCCTCCTGACCTTTTTTATGCAGCTCCATCCCTACTCTTAATGTCTCCTAATCTGTGCTCTATACAATTTCATGTCTCCAATTAAAAACATCCCCTTTCCTTGCTTCAATTGTAATAATTTGTCTGGCACGATCAATCAATGAATTGATAGACAGGCAGACAGACAGGCGGACAGGCAGACAGGCAGACAGGCAGACAGGCAGACAGGGAGACAGAGAAAGCTGACAGTGGATTAGACAGTGTTCCTCTGCCCTTCCTCAATGTCATTAGGTTATTGTCAATCTGTCATTGCCACCTTCTTTTTTTCTCTCTCATTCTCTCTTCTCATTCCTCTTGATGGAGGAAGGGTGGGATATCCGCATTGGTTGCTATGGCACCAGACAGCTCCTAGTTTCCTCAGACAAGGGCTAACTGTGATTGTATGAGAGTGTGTGCGCGTGCGTGCATGCTTGTGTGTGCATGCACATACAGTATGTGCATCCTCATCCAATGCAGTGATGCACTAGTGTGTAAGGCTCGCCGACTTTGTATTCTCATCATAATCAGTGTCTGTGATAGGCATTCATATGGTGTAATGACTGTAACCTCTCATTGAAGATTCATCATTCATTACTGGTAAACAGCTGCCTCTCTCTTAGGATGATGTGCGTTGAAAAGGGAATTTGAGCTAATGACTACATTTGAATAAAGGTTAGGTTAGGTTAGAGCTGGCAGATAACCATTTGATCTTTATGGGCTGGGACGTGGGTCCATGTGAACGTGAATGTGTATGTGGGCTGGGACGTGGGTCCATGTGAACGTGTTCTAGAATGTGTATGTGGGCTGGGACGTGGGTCCATGTGAACGTGTTCTAGAATGTGTATGTGGGCTGGGACGTGGGTCCATGTGAACGTGAATGTGTATGTGGGCTGGGACGTGGGTCCATGTGAACGTGTTCTAGAATTTGTATGTGGGCTGGGACGTGGGTCAATGTGAACGTGTTCTAGAATGTGTATGTGGGCTGGGACGTGGGTCCATGTGAACGTGTTCTAGAATGTGTATGTACTGTAGGCTGGGACGTGGGTCCATGTGAACGTGTTCTAGACACACTGAATGTGTGTGTGTGGGCTGGGGAGTGGGTCCATGTGAACGTGTTCTAAACACACTGAATGTGTATGTGGGCTGGGGAGTGGGTCCATGTGAACGTGTTCTAAACACACTGAATGTGTGTGTGGGCTGGGACGTGGGTCCATGTGAACATGTTCTAGACACACTGAATGTGTATGTGGGCTGGGGAGTGGGTCCATGTGAACGTGTTCTAAACACACTGAATGTGTATGTGGGCTGGGATGTGGGTCCATGTGAACGTGTTCTCGACACACTGAATGTGTATGTGGGCTGGGTCCATGTGTGTGCATGTGTCTAATCTCAACCTCATCTTACACAGCAAGATTGTACCAGGTCCATCTTTTCATTCTCAGAGTTAAATGAACACTGAGGATTTTACTGTGTACTCTCTCTTCTGTTATTACTCCTGCAGGGGGCACCATGCGCCTACAACTAACCGTTTCATCATACAACCATTCAAGTTTTTTTTTTTTTTTTTTTTTTTTTATGAACAGACTTAGCCTGTTTGCAGAAAACACTCTCTGACCTTGCTTTTCTTTTCTTTTTTATGAAAACACCCTCAGTACACCAGAACTTATAGATCATATCTGCCTCATTTTATACCTCTCAAAACCTCTACGCCCTTAAGTAGAGCATGGAGCAGATAACTAAAACGTTTGACAAGATGTCAAGACAAGATGCTTGAAAAAATACAAAATTATGTGTACATTTTAATCAGTCTGCATTGTTTAATTAGTTGTTAATGCAGCCCATGTTTATTGTGTAACAATCTAAGCTCACCTAGTGTGTGTTGTAGTTAGCAGGGGTTCAAAAGATGCAGTAGTTCTCTTACAGAATCATGGAGGTTCTGAAGCAGAGGGTCAGGCCTCTAGATTCTTTAAACTGAGATGGCTGGAAACTCTCGAAACTACAGGAACTAGCTGCTCTGACAGCTGGGGTGGTGAAGAAAAGGATCACTAAAGACGTGTGTGTGTGCGTGTGCGTGTGCGTGTGCGTGTGTGTGCGCGTGTGTGTGTGTGTGTGCGCGCACTTGTATTACTATACTTGTGAGGACCAAATGTCCCCACGAGCATAGTAGAATTCGAGAAATAAGACATTGCGAAGACCTTCCTCACAAGAGAAATGTTTCATGTTTTTTAGAGTTAGGCTTACAGTACAATTAGGAAATTATTCAGGTGAGGTTAGGTTTAAGCATTTAGAAGTTAGGTTTAAGGGTTGGACTTATGCCTGGCTTTGAAGTTAGTTGCACGGCAGTGTCACGTACCGAAAAATAGCCGCTCTACAATTTTGTACAAAAGGCTATTTTCAATACCGTCCTAGAATTTTTATGTGCTCACAAGTATAGTAATGTGTGTGTGTGTGTGTGTGTGTGTGTGTGTGTGTGTGTGTGTGTGTGTGTGTGTGTGTGTGTGTGTGTGTGTGTGTGTGTGTGTGTGTGTGTGTGTATGGTGTCGGGTGAAAGAGGTGTGTTTTTTCCACCCTGAGGGGCCTCAGGCTGGGGCAGGGTGAGGCGGAGCTTTGGGGGCGCAGCATGGGGTGGGCTGTTTCAGCTGAACTCAATGCACTGTAACAGCGCTCGGGGCGTGAGGTCACAGAGTCCGGCATTCCTCTGGAGCTCTCTCTGTTTACACGACTACTGCTGTGCGGGGGGGAGGCAGCAGCTCGGCATAACTACACATTTATGTACATCATCGGCCAGGAAGATAAGAACCCTTTATTCATTGTTTCAGCTGTGGAAATGTTAATTATTGGTCAATCTCACAAGCCTTGCCGCTCTTTTTTCCCCTCCCCCTTCTTTTTTTTGTAATTAATGTTATTGTCTCATTCACTAGTAACTCTGTAAAGTCAATAATGGCTTCAAAGTTGAATTGACAAGCTACAAGCTTAAGTACATTTTGATACCAATACTTTTGTACTTTTACTCAAGTAAGTTTTAAATACCTTAATTTTACTTGTAACAGAGTAGTTCTACGTTGCAGTATTGATAACTGTACTTAAGTAAGAAGAAAAAAAGTAGTATTTTTTCCACCACTGACTGCTCCTGTACTACTGTAATGAATATACAGCACTACTGTAAGTTGTCTCCTATCACCATAGAGCAAACCACATACTGTAAAGAGGGAGAGAGACGTAGTGAATAATAATGACTGGGTGAACTCAGTACAACCATGGTCTGAGCATGGATCAGTCACAGGGAGACTGGCAGTGGTGGAAAAAGTACTAAATTTTTTTTACTTAAGTAAAAGTGTCAATACTGCAATGTAGAAATACTCTGTTACAAGTAAAAGTCCGGAATTAAAATTTTACTTGAGTAAAAGTACAAAAGTATTGGTATCAAAATGTACTTAAAGTCCCATTTCACAAGTTTTCAAATGTATACAAAATCTTTTGAAAATAGCAGAAGATAGCACAAGCTCACGCATTGTGAGCTTGTAGATCGGTTATTTTCAAACGAAATGTATATAGGGCTGAAGTGGATAATGTATGTTTTGTAATAATAATCAAAATCTACAAAGTAGCTAGTAACTACAGTTTTCAAATAATTGTAGTGGAGTACAATATTTGCCTTTGAGATGTAGTGGAGTAGAAGTAAAAGTACTGAATATACTCCAGTAAAGTAAAAATACCTAAAAATTGTACCTAAAAGTACAGTACTTGAGTAAATGTACTTGTTACTTTACACCTCTGGAGACTGGAACAGTGATCGTCAAGCAGCATTCCAATGTATTATCACTGCAACTATGTGCAATGACTGGCGCATGGAATTAAACCAGATTCAACCTCGATTTTGGTACCTTCATGTGTGAATTTTTATATTGCTGTAAATATACTGTGCTTATTTTTCATCAGTTTAATCAGATTAACATAGTGGAACCTAATGCACATCTTATAATAACAGACATGCTTTCAATCTCACATTTCAAATCATAAGAACAAGGTACCAACTCAAGGTGCCTTCTGGTAATAAATTATACATAGTAGTCCTCATAGTAAAATTGTTAGTGTGGATTTAACAGCGTATAAATCATAGACCGTGATAAAAGAATGGACAGAGTTGGTTTGTACAGACCGTAAATGAAGCCTATTTTTCAGCAATTTCAAATCCGCCATCTTTCTATAACCAGTCCGAAATGCTAACGGAAATGAATGCTATTGGCTGCAACCGCAGCGAGGGCGGGTCTTTACTCGGTAGAACCAGTAGAAACCCTAGAAACATACCCTACTTCATCATTAATACAAAAAATAATGGGACCATAATTTACTAAACGCATATCGTGATGATTTAAAAAAGACTTTAAAACATAGCGATTGAAAACATAGTGTTTATGAGGAGGTTTACTAAGGTAATAAAACCAAGTGTAAAGTTCTCCCAAAATCTTGACTCGTATTGAGATTATAATGTATTGCTACCAGAGAAGGTGAAATAGCGACATCTGCTGGGCCATTATTAGGAACAGCAGGCTGAACGAGAACCCGGAAGTGAGTTTCAATTCCAGCGAAGCGGGTTTGCCCCTTGGCGTAAATGGCCAAATTGGGTACATTTATCACTATGAACAATAAGAAAGGTAACATATTTACATCAATAAAAATACACTGTGTATGCTGAAATCAAAGTTGGAGCTGGTTTAATTCCTGGTGCCAATAAAATGCACATAGCTGTATGGTGCCAATAAAATGCACATAGCTGTATGTAGGTGAGAAACGGGGTGTAAGAGTCTAATCACATAAGCTCTATATATATAGCCTGGTAAACCCTCCCTCCGGAAATCTCATTTCCATTTGATTTCAGGAGTGAGTCTGGCATGAACGCCCATTCTGCAATATTGGCTGTGTTCTGGAGTTGGGCGGGAGTAATACCATTGACTGACAACCCCTTCAGCCAATGATCGTTTTTCCCCTTCAGCCAATCAGCAGTTCATTTTTACCACCTCCAGACTATGTGACGCAACGGGACTTTTGAGACGGCCATGCCCAAAATAGGTTGCCTTATTGGGATACATGCGTGTCACTCCCCGCCCCTGCCGGTTCTCTAAATTTATATTTTTAAATAGGCTCTGTCATGATTAATTGACCACATATATGAAGTTAAACAACTAAATTCTATCCAAACGATATCTTAATAGTAAATTCCGTGCCTCAAAAAAGAAGTTTGAGACCGTTTTAAGAACGAAACTAAGAAGTGAAGGCACTTGGACAACAACAATGGCTGCCGTTCGTCTTTTGTCGGCGGCACTCAGGCTGCACTCAGCTTCATTCGGGCTCACTCGAACTCGCCACCTGATTGGCCAACTGTCGCTGTCAATCACAGAACGATGTGCGACGACGCTGATAGGCTCGGTTTGCTGGTAATTCCGCTAGAAACTCCCACAATGGGAAATCATGCCAGACTCACTCCTGGAATCAAATGGAAATGAGATTTCCGGAGGGAGGGTTTACCAGGCTACTATATATACTTCATTATATGACAAATAGCGAAAATAGCCCATCTACAAGTATTACTTTTTACCCAATTTTTACCCAAAATAGCGACGCCAGAGTTAATGTGGTTAAGGCATAAGGCATACAAATGGATCTTAAGGCCGGTTATAACTCATTTGTGGGTCCATTATTACGCTTACATTTTTACTGTGAATTTGTTATGCGTAAATGCTCCTTTTACCGTAGAAATAATAAAAACCTTTATGAAAGCCTGCCCCTGGATTGGACTGGGGAGGTCCAGGACACTACTGAGGTGAGCTTATCATGGCTGGGTTGGGTTGAGGAGGGATGAAATGAAGCAAAGCTTATCTGCATAGGGCTTATTTATGTTGGAATGGGCTGAACTTGGCTGAGCTGAACTCCTCTGTCGGGCTCTCTGCTGGCCTGACCTTGGCTAAAGCTGCAGTGAACTTTGACTGTAACTCCTCTGTGCTGCTACCCTCGCATCCCAGGGCCTGGAAGCCAGCTGGTCAGCTCTAGGGGAGTACTACAGGGATGGGGAGCGACACCCAAGCCCCAGAGAGACAGTGCACTGACTGTACTGAGTGCCGGGGAGGGGGGGCTGTGGCTCTCAAAGGCCCCATTGTCTGCCAGGCCAGCATGGCTTCACGTGCAGCGCATGATTCTCGCTGTGGGTCTGAACTGTAGCCCAGTCTGACCTAAACTGTCCGGGAGGATGTAGCCGTGGCCTCCCTGGGCAGGTTAAAGTGTAACCGTGTCCGTGTTTTCTCAGGAAAGTGTGTTTATCTAGAGGACCAACACGGAGGCCCTTTTGTTTAACTAAGTGGAGAGGCTCGCCCTAAAAGTAAAGCTCTTTGAAAACACACAGGAACCAGGTGGCCCTTCTCTGTTCCATTTACTGCTGGTTAGGTACAGTGTACATGCATACAGTAAGTGTCTCTGTGTTTGATTGTTTGTAGTTGTACACATGTGTGAAAAGTAACACAAAGTAATGCAGTCACAAGCAATAACAAACAATTCAATCCAGAGAAGAGAAACCTGAACTGATATTTTTATAATATAACTATGACAAATGTACAGTATCTAGCAAGGTTATTAAAATGTAAACAGCTGCACCCAATTTTAAATGCTAAGTATTGTGAGATTAATGATCGAAGCACCATGTGGCACAGTTCAACATGCTGCAAGGTGGATAGACAGACTGGTTTCTTAGCTGTGACTGACAGACATCCGATCAATGTATCATCCATCGTGCATCAATGCTGACGAGGTTGAAGCATCTGAAGCAGTTATCCATCTATACATTTCATAAACGTCTGTCTGTCTGTCTGTCTGTCTGTCTGTCTGTCTGGGGCATAACTCAAGTCACGTCCAACCGTTTAACTTCAAACTTGGTATGTATGTCGCAGATGACCCAAGGGTGTGTGCAATTCCGAGTGGCAATTTCATCTGACCAACAGTTTCCAAGATACAAAAAACATCATTTGTGTATGCCCATATATGTCATCAACACAACATCAGCCGTTTTGGACAACAAGCAATCCCTATCTCCATATTTAGGCGATCGGTCGTATGCTAGAGGATACCGCATTGGGTACTCTAACAACAGGTACAACCAGCATAAACGTACAGCATAAACAGGTGGGACATGCAATTCCAACTTGCATTGTGCGTGGTCCACAAGTGGTTTATTGTCATAGATGGCTGACGTCATAAACTGGCTGATATCGGTATATTCTGAAGTCTCTGGACACACAGTGTTGACGTCTGCCTTGTACCAGGGAGATTACATGGCAGAAAAAGCGGCTTTTGGTCCGAACAGCAGTTGTCCAGAAACCAAACCACAAATGTCTGCAATATGTTTGTCTGTGAGGGGGTGTAAGTGTTGGCTTCCCCGATTGGCCAACCCAACCCATCGGCTTGTGCACAATAGAACTCCGGGGCAATGTATGAAATGTTTGTATATTCCTGTCTGCTGGTCGGTCTGTCTGTCTCCCATTTATGCCTATGTACGTCATCAACACAATGTTTCTGACGATATCATGGATCCTCGATTCCCTGTAGCTCCATATTTAGTCAATGGATCATTTGGTACCACACTGGGTACTCTGACAATGCGTACAATGGTTACTCTGACAAGTACAAGTACAACAGGTATTGCATAAGTGCGTGGGGTGTGCATTCCCAAATTGCATCGTTCCTGACCTGCATCGTTTCCGAGTAGGCCGGTGCCCATTTATAAAATAAGCCATTGATTATTAGTTTTGTGGTAACGGCTACCTCACTGGGCACTCTTAACAATGGGTACAGCGACTACTCTGACAACAGGCACGAGTATTGCATAACCGGGTGGGGCATGGATTCCCAACTTGCATCGTTCCCAACTTACATCGTTTACGATTTATGTGGCTGCTACCCACCGGTCTAGTATATACAATTGTCTTTATATCACCAGTCGATTTCAAAGGCTGTGATTTTAACTGTAACAGGCCCCCCACAGTAACTACAGTATAACGATAACAATACAAGTGGATGGAAGACTCCACACCAACAACGATTGGCGAACAATATTATTGGAATCACTTTCAGAGCAATAGGAGGAAAGACAGAAACACTGACAGCCAGTGAACATTCATCCGAGTTTAACGGGCATCAATTTCAACACATCATGTTCAACACATCACTTATGTTCAACATGGCAGATGACTTTGCTAAACAACCTCATATCCTATGCACCTATGATACGCACATGCATTTGCCCACTCCGGACACAGAGAAATGGACTTTTATCAAGCTGTGAAGAAGCACACTATGTAATATTATACATAAAATAATTTCTGCCATCCAGTGCTGCTACGACAAACAGTTGCAATTATTCAACCACTCTGTAAGTCTTTGTTACAATGCCACTATCATAGGACGACAGCTTTACTCTTGAACATTACAACACCTCACCTAAAAACACATTATTAACACACAGATTCTAGTCAGCGCACTCCTGCCATGACATAACCAGTCATTTTACCTACATAATGTTTACTATATGCAAGGGCATGGATCTAACAACATAAGTACATACTTTTTGGGTTGATGAAATGACACACATCATCCCTGCTAATGTCGCATTCTGTCTCTTGGACATCAGTGGGTAGGCCACCCAGCCTGACAAAGATATACACTCTGCGGTGCACCCCTTTTCTTGTAGAAATTATGTAGCAGATTTGCGTGTCTGACTGGCCATATTTCGATCTAAAAGTGCCAGTACTCATTCCTGCATGGAAACACACTATTAAACTTAGCTGTAAGTTACCTATACATCTTGCTGTCCAACAAGTGCCAAAGTCAACCATTATTCTCTTGAATGACAGGTCCCTGCAAGTAAATGAATGAAGAAAAACTACATTTTATATACATGAACACTGAGCGTTCCCAGGTGTTGTTTCTTACTGTACATACTGTATCTGGTATTTGACAAAAATGTGTAGTTATAATTTGATAGTTGCCTAGCCATGCCTTCGCCAGTCATGGGGTTGGTGAAGCCGGTGATATAATTTGTACGACAGACAGTGCAATTGTTTGTGTTTGTAGCGGACCTTATGGGGCAGAAGTGAAAACGGGGCCCCTCAACATGCCATTCAAATTTGGCTATGATTGGATATTGCGTTCATTATATGTGGCGTTTTTGTAAGACATAGGCCCTCCCACAAATTTGTGAAGGCAATTACAGGTAGAGGCAGGTATGAAAACCCTGTTTGACAGTGTCACATGACTCACAAGACCATCTGTGCCTTGTTTCAGCAATAAACAGTTCAAAACAATGGGTTATGCAAATCCAGTTTGTTGCTGGTGCTGGACACAAAATGACAGCTGAAAAGAATGACTTTTTTTTTTTACTCAGCAACAAACGGTGCCATTTGAAGAACGTGTGGCCCCTATGGGTGTAAGTAAAAACGTTTTTTGGCTTTGTGTTGATCAGAGGCCTCTCAATGTGTGATCCAAATGGGGGGCATTTGTGGCATTTTGTGCAGGAGCGGCAGTGGCTCCGGGGTAGAGTGGCCAGGTAGAGTGAACTGGAAAACCGCAAGGTTCCCAGTTCGATCCCGGGCTGGGGTGCTCCCCTAGAGTTAGTGTCGAAGTGTCCTTGAGCAAGACACTGAACCCCTAATTGCATGGGTTAATGGCACAATCAATGTAAAGCGCTTCGGATAGAAGCGCTATATAAATGCACCATTTACCATTTACACACACACACACATACCGTTCTGACCCAGCAATAATAATGAAAACAGTGAATAATGGAGGAGAAGGAGATGGATAAGTTCTATAAGCAAATACAGATTCATTAGCTCATCAGCTGCAGAGAAAAGTGGAGCTTGGGACTTGCATACATGATTTCATAATATAAAACATTTTGAAATTTGAGGCACTTAAAAAGGCTATTTCTGATTACCTTGCATTGAATCTCTGGAGAATTAAGAGATCCAGCCGATTTCAGGATGTAATTATTAAGTGGTGGTCATCAGATGTCCAGAATATTTCCACCTGTAGAGGTGCAAAGAGATTGAAAGTGGTTGGGATATGATCTGCTTATAATCAACAGTGTTTGGTTAGTAAAAAAGGAATGCTTTCATCATGACGTCAACTTAATTCGAAACATTACATGAAACTTTCAAGTAATCCAGTCTAAGCGATATTTCCTGGACTCCTAGCTAACGCTAAGGCGGAAGGCTGGATTTCTGACAGTGATTAAAGGTCCAGTGCAATGACATTTTTGGTCATTTTATTTTGAAGTTTCAGTCTGAAACGGCCTCGCAACCTATCAGATGGAATGGCATGGTAGAACCTCAGTCACGAGGTGCGCAGTGCTAGTGTTTGTAACCTGCAAGATCAGGCTGGCCAAGGGATAGAGACTGCGCAGAATGTTTGTTACCAAGTTGCTTATTTCTAACCTAAAATGTTTTCAGATACATATTTCAGTGTGCTGATTAAGTTTACAATGAGTAATACACCGTCTGGACGTCATCTTGAATGAGATTCAAAACGGAGTAGTTCTGTAATTAAGATCAGCTGTGTTTGGAGGAATGTGCAGCTATGGGAATCATACAGGTGGATGTAATCAAGATTCATTTATATTCATGAAAGTGTGTCTATGTCATCACGCAGTACGTTTTCGTTTACAGGAAGTAATTAAGATTGGCTTTTTAGTCCCCAGGTGCCGCACCCCAAGGAGCTTAAGAATGAACTAAACAGTATGCATGTATTAATATATTGTGTTTTGACTTGATGTGTGTGTGTCAATAAAGCATATTAAAACGCCAATGTCCATGTCTAGTAAAAACTAGTATGGTTAAAAACTTGGATGGAGTGTGTTTTGCGACAGCGTCGCTGTCCATGGTGCTCAAGCATGCATAGGGGTATATCTAGCACACAGCACCCCCTACTCAAAACATCTCGCCACGGCTACGTAAGTAAACCTTCATTAACCCTATCTTTCTCGTAATGTACCTCTTTCTATCTATAATTCACGATCTACAAATTAGGCTCTTATCCTGCTCTCTCTCTCTCTCTCACACACACCTTTAGTATGCGTATTCCCGTTAACATTAAGATTGTACAAATCTGGGAACCCATCGACAAATGAAAAGGAAAAACAGCGCCCTCTGCTGTTTTTGACTATCTCAGTTGGCTCTGGGAGGAAGTTGACGTAGCACCCGTGCGCAAGGAAACCGGGGTTTTGGTCTGCCTTCAGCGCATCACTTCCAGTGGTGCGACTATGTTTTCATTCCCACTAACAATATTTCTACACGGAACACTAACACCACTTCTCCCAGAGAACATGGATCGTTTTGGTTATAAGCCCACTTGTTTCTATGATGAAAGAGTAAGTTAAAATGTGAATATCTTTCCGTGGTTTTGTCTGCTCCGCGGACGCTATTGTTAAATTATTGCAGGCTGACAGCGAGTCGCGGGTTCGATACCTGAGCCTAGCAACCTTTGTGCGTGTCACTCCCCATCTCTCTCCCTGTTTCCTGCCACTCTTCACTGTGCTATCCAGTAAGGCATAAAAGCCCAAATAATTGTACAACATCTCCTTTGCTAATAGACAGTTCGGTCGCACACAGCAGGGACAAATTGGACAATTACTTGTTCCTACTTAACCTTTGTGATTGTGTGCATGAGTGAATCAGAAACCAAGCACACTTTGACTTTAACTTTCAATTGAAAACTAAATCCTCTCTGAACCGATTCTTTGGTCAGAATAATTTCATCATATTGTCCAGCCCAAATCAGTGTGTCTAACGGTGAACCATAACATAACTAGGAAAAGTGCTCAGGATCTGCCTCCTGGTGGCGCTATAACAGGCCCATGTGAAAAAAGAAATGGGGGCAGAAGTTCGGAATTGGCATCCAGGGAGTGTGTGTGCAAAGTTTCGCTGCGATCGGGCCAACGGTGCCGGAGATTAGATGTTCACAGACAGAAGGGCGGACGGACAGGTTGCAAAACATACTCTCTCACCATGCCTTTCGGCCTGGCGGAGACAATAATAGCCTCAGGCTATGCGTAGATCCATACTGTAGCAGTAGTCGCGACAAACCAAGGACAGCGCACGTCGCTCATGAATCGATTGGTGAATGGTTCAGCACCACCACCGATGGACAGCGACATGCCATGCACACTGTGACCCAGCACCATGTTTTAGCTACACAGGGATAAAGTACTCAAAGCATTGAGAAAAATTCACCAAAAACAATTTCTTTAAACTTTAAACAAAGTAGGCCGGCCAACAACATTATAATATTCAAAGACAAAGTAGACATGGCTGTACAGCGTGATGGGGTAATGACAGACGCAGCTGCGCAAAACTTTATAATAAGCAACACATTGAACACAAGCTCAGTTCGATTCCAGGATATAATTAAATCAAGGGGAGGAGGAGTCAGAGAGAACCAGACAGGAGGAGAGAGGGATGGAGAGTCAGGAGAATTAGGTTAGAGGGAGGGAAAGAGAGAGGAGAGAGACAGGAATTACATGTTTCAGTTGAAAATCAGTAAGTGACAAAATATGACAAAATATATACATTAGGCTTTACTACTACTGTACTGAATACAAGACCTTCAGTAGGTCCACCCCTGCTACACCAAGTTTGTTCCAGACAGGTCTGAGGTTACTCTAATCCAATGTAGCAAAAATACCCAGCCTCCTCTTTGACTCATGACCTTTGACATGTCCCTTTTTACTGCAAGGCGTGGCTCTGCGGCAAGGAGTCTCGCCGTCTAGAAGGGTGTCGGTCTGTGTGTCTGAGTCTCTCTGTGTCCGGAGATAATCTTGCATGCCACAACTGGACCGATTAGCACCAACCTTCTTGTGCCCGCTGCCAGTAGGCCACAGAAGTATATTTTTTGTGTTTTTACTTCAAATATTTAACGTTTATATTTTATAATGGAAGACAAGGTGGCTCTGATCGGGCTGAAACACACATCTGGAGTCATACTGTATAATGTGACAGATGCCTGACATCACAGACTGGCCACATGAAGTTGTTTGAGATCCACACTGGAACCAAGCTGTTCCCATGTGGAACCTGACATCCACATGATTCCATTTCTTTCTTTTCCCTTGTCTGAGCCTGAGGAACAAGATGAATACCATATGCACACTTTATACACATTCTTTACATAGCATGAACACAAGCTTGTTGTTGTCTTATTCACAGCCAATGGTTTATGTTGCAAAGGCAACACCTGTCCTATGAGTTGCCTCGTAGCATTAATTTCATTCTACAGAGGAATAGCCACCAATAATTTCAAATAATTTATAGGGATTTTGGTATTCGCATCGCATCAGTGCTTTGGTTAAATCCTGCCTAGCTGAATAAGCTGTCGCATAGGGTTGTACATAGGGTTCAATTACGTGAGTCTTTTTTCTTTTAGCAATATTGGCTTTAATTTGCTGACATATACACTGTATGAATATTTGAAATTATATTTGAAGAAATGAAAACCGGTATCAAATTGGGGTCCGTGGCCTAATACATAGGCATCAAATTGGGGGCCCTTGAAATTAAAAAAAAGTTGAGAATCACTGCTTTAGGGAGTGACGAGAACAGTGCATCCCTGAACTTTAACCAGGGGAACTGGGGCTTGCTATGAGGAAAATACTTTGGATGTGGTGGTGTGGCAGTGGGTACTGATGTAAGGGCTCCAACTGGACTTCTGGTGGGACTGAGAGGTCCCTAAAACAGCTGCAAAAGGCCATAAGGCCACTATGAGTGAGAAGAAAACTTCCATTTAGACCGGGAACGCATCCGTGTCATTTTAAGATTTCTTTGGCTATTCAAAAATAGCAGATCTACAAGCTCATAGCGTGGCACTGAGTGCCACGCTATGAGCATGTAGATCTGCAATTTCTTGAAAAATTATGGATTTTTTATGCAAATCTTTGAATGAATAAATAAATATATATATATATATATATATATATATATATATATATATATATATATATATATATATATATATATATATATATATATATATATATATATATATATATATATGTTTTAAAGCAAACATTTTTAACTCTGATCTGTGCTTCTGGGGGTCCCTGGAACAACATATTTTGAGATGGCGGTCTGCGGCCAAATACATATCATTTTGGGTGGTCCTTGACTTGGAAAAGTTGGAGCACCACTGAAATAGCAACATACAGTACGGTTAGGATTCTTTAGATATGTATTTGTCCAAGGACCCCCAACTCAAAATGTTTTGTTCCAGGGACCTCCCAGAAGCAAAGATTTCAGTTACAAAATGTTTAAAAATACATATATTCAAAGATTTGCAAAGAATTTCCACGATTTAAAAACATTTGCAGATCTACAAGCTCATAGCGCGGCACTCCGTGCCACGCTATAAGCTTGTATATCTGCTATTTTTGAATAGCCAAAGAAATCTATAAAATGACCGGATTGAATATGTTATGAGGTTGCGAGATTGAAATCTCGAGATTGAAATCTTGTCTAGCGAGACTTCTGGTGGGGCGCATTCAAGACAATCACATTGCATAGTGTTCACTATGAACGTCAGATCTCAAAAAAAAAAAGCTATCAAAATATGCGATCTAGCGCAAGGCCTATTGGCGCGCGTTTTTAGCTGTGGCGGACCTAGGATGGAGTTATGACATTTTTCTACTGTACCATTCATCCTAGGATATCATATCATAGAAAAGGTAAGAAAACCGTGATCCAAAATTCCCCTTTAAGGCTTACACGGTAATTTCATTACTAGTCAGGAACCAGGCCAGAGCAGCCTTCAGGAACAGCCTGATGATACATCTGATGATTCTGAAGATTCTGCTAAAATCCTCTCACGCTCCTTCTCTCAAGACTCACTCTGTGTTAAGTGACTCCAACTTTCTATATTGCACGCTAAAGAAACATACCCTGCTGCCATCTTCTTAATTCCTTTTGGTTACATAACTGCCATGACAGTCGATCAGCATGCTGTCAAGAGTGCAAGAGAGGAAAAGAGTGAGCTGATGGTGGGAGAATGATTGAATACAGCCATCCTTAGGGAATACAGAGTAAGGGGAAACACTGTGTGACAGCAGAGGTCATACACAGGCTGAGGGAACATGTGGGCCCTCACCCAGTAACCAATGTTTGCTTTTCCTGCCCACATATGAAGCTCCTCTGTGTAACATTATAACTCATTCCACATTGCCTTTAGGAAAGCACCCACATACAATTTTAACTCCAGAAGAGCCCACACAGATTCCCAAAACTCATTAAGATCAAATGTAATAGACCTTTTTCTCAAACACAGTCAAGATACTTCCGCTTTGACTTACTGCAGTAGTGTATACATCTTTCCTCTCAATTGCCAGACATCTTAAGAAGCCAACGTTTTGTTGACTCTGATTCTGTCTGTGATCAATATTTTTTTCACTAATGCATATAATGGTACAGGTGTTGCTGTTGTCTTTAACATATCTTTCTGTTTCTGTGAGACAACTGCACACATATATAAGTGGTTTGAGGACTAGCCACACAGCCTTTACTAGCCAGTTAGCATTTTGTTTCCTTCAATCAAATCCCAGTTTATATGGCGATTGGTCGGTTTGTTCATCCGTCCACCTCTTTAGCCACTAACAACATATCTCAAGAACTACTCTCTGGATTGTCATGAAACATGCTGAGCACATTCATGCTTCAGAGGATGGCCCTATGGCCTTTCCTCTACAGCCATCCTATAGGCAAAAATGTTGACTTGCATACAAGAGAGAGAGAATCACAGTATCTCAAAATCTTATAGGCAGATTGCAGGATGAACCCCATTTATTTTAGTGACCCCAAGGCCTTTCGCTATTGTGCGTCCTTCAGTTAATAATATACAATATATGCCACCAAATCATACTAAATCAATAAACCAAATGTATCATGCACAACATTACTATGATCTTAAGGACTGATATTGGGCTCAATTAACAAGTCTTAATTGTCCGTGTTAGGGGGAGCAATTGTTGTGTTTGGGGAGGGAAACTGGATGGGGAGGGCAATATTTGTCGCCGTAATAGCGACTCCTACGAGCTGGGGTGGCACCTGTCAGCGGCGTGTGTTGAATGGGAGGAGGACATGAGCGCTCCAGCCTTCTGGTCGCGGGGCTCCTCACTTGCAGGTGAGACAATAGTACAATAGCAGTGGCAACACAGAAATGTTTGGGTAGGTTTGGAGGTTTGGAGAGTTTGGGGATTCATTGGCAAAACGACTAAATTGAGAGAAGAAAGGGTTAAAAAATGATTGGCTTCTCTGAATGTAAAAAATAAATAAATACATGAATAAATAAACAAAGAAGTCCTTGATTTCTGCTTACAGTGGGGATGACTGTACTGTACCCAGAAAGTCATTGTGTCGCCCTGACACATGGTTCCTAGGCCGCCTTCCAGCCAAGGAGGCATATAACATATAAACAGGGATTATCCATTGAAATCTTTTACCACCAGCCACCCTCTCATTGTTTGCCCGTTTATTTAAGGTGAACAGGTGCAAACTTGTTAACGCATGTACAGTATAGCCCAAATTTCTACTTGCGGCCTGAGGCATCATTCAGTTTTTGTTCATGCACATTTCTGTTCAAGAGCAGAGACGACGCAGGAGACAAAATTCGAGATTAGAGATTTGGAGATTATTCTGATCATTACAACAGTCAATATTTGGCCAGTATAATAGCCAAGAGAGTTCTACAAAGAAAGAATGTGCATTGGGAAGATAAGGTGAAAGGAGCTGGATCTACACTTCACATACATATGGTAGCCTACATACTGTAATGTCACTCATATAGGCAACCATAAAAATGTAACATTAACATTCACTGGATGTACAGTAGTAGGTCATTTTAGCACAAAATATGGAGACAATAGCTCATCTAATGCACCAACGTAGTATTATGCCCATAATTTAAGATCCAATGCACTGAATCAGATACACACAGATGCACAGGCAGACAGACACACACAGAGATCTCCATATTTGGGCATAAAAGGGACACAGACAGACAGAACCTGCAAATCCCCACATATGGAGTACCCTGATCATAGTATTGGTTTCATACACTGGCCTGGACTGCATATTTGGGAATGCCTGACACAGACTCCATATATGGGCATAAAAAGAGACACAGACAGACAGACAGACAGACAAGGGGTGGGATATTCATTTCCAACTTGCATTGTTCATGCTCTACTGGGCACCGGTAAACAATAAACATTGAGCAAAGCTGATAAAATAAAAGTGCCAGTGACGAGTGGTCATCTCCTTTAAGTAATTAAGGTCCCTTTGTTGTCCAGATCGAACTTTAAGTGGAACAACAGTGGTTTCTTTCTGGTAGTTTAGCTTGTTTACTAAGGAGGACAAAAGGTCTAAAATAATTCCCAAGCGGCTCGTTTCTCTCTGTATTTTAAAATAACTGAGGGAACAATACTAGCGGTCTGGATTTTTATTTTTTTCTTAATGCACAGGCTCAAGGGCGTGAGAGTGAGACCTCAATGCAGATTATCATATCCTGATGTTAATGAGGAGTGTGGGCAGAGATCACTAGGGGGTTAGGAGTTAAAGCCCCCCTGCACCCCTTCGCTTATTATCTGAGACAGTGTCTGTTTAAGATCAAGTCCAGCCCCAGAGCATAGCTCTAGTGGGAGACCTTCTGCTTTTCTAGCTGGCTGACCAAGCTGACTGGAAGGCAGGAACTGGTTGAACGGTGAATGCAGTCCCTGTAATTATGTCTCTCTCTCATACCTCCTCTCCACACTACAGCTCTGTCACATGTGTTACCTGATGAGCGCCATTGAGGGTCACGTGTGCTACCTGAAGGGGATCAGGAAGAGAACATCTGGATATGTTCTAAGAGCTGTAATCCTAGGAGCTCTCCAACACTCTTAATCCCCTCGGTACATTGTTTATTTTGGTCCTATTCTCTGGTCAATAGCCAGATTTCTGAGAAGTGCCCACCAGGTTACTGAGGCTGACACTGTGGGGCCCCATGGAAAACAAAGAAAAACCGGGCAAGTGTTTCCACATTACAGCAGCTATAGACATTTTTACAAACAGCATTTGAGGCTGCAGAGACAAAAACGTGTGTGAAAGAAATGACAATGTGTCAAAAAAGTTAGCCTGTTCTGCCTGTTTTGAACTACCGGTACTTCTCAGTCCTCAAGGTAAGAGTATCAGGAACTGGAAAATAAAAGCGACTGCCTTGTTGAAACAAAACAAACGTTCCTCCTCCCATCAGTGTTAGGTTTCCCTCAAATTGATTAACGCACTAGATTTCTCTTATTTACTATACATTATAAGTTACAACCAAGTGCACCTTCAAGTGTTCCACATGGGGTCTAAGCCTAACATACTGAAGTATTCTAACAAGACTAAAAGAGTGTAAAAGCCCGGCTAGCAGTCCATAGAGGCTGTGCTGATGCTGATCCAGCATTTAATATTGTGCAAACAATAGGTTTGCAGCCGTGGCCCCCGCGGCCACCATGGGGTGCCATGTGGGCCAAATGGAAGGGAGACAAATAAAATAAATATATATTTTTATATTTATATATAATATAAAACCCTGTCCTAGACAGCTTGGCCCTCGGCCACACTGTAAAAACAGGGGGGTTAAAAAGACAAGGGGGGGAGAGCATATTTTACAACTGACAGCAGGCGTGTGGTCTAGCAGGCGGGCCAGGGGGTTAGTTTATTAGCGTTGTTTCTTTTACAAGGGACTGTCCTACCTAACCAAGTGAGCAGGTTCAGACCAGCCACCTCTAATGACAATGCTGGATCATATCCTCCTCATATAACCAGAGAAGTTTAAACACACACACACACACACACACACACACACACACACACACACACACACACACACACACACACACACACACACACACACACACACACACACACACACACACACACACACACACATTAATACATTTTGCAACATCTTGACAAATTGTGTGAATAATCATAAAGTAGCTGAATGTACTTTCAACCCATAACGCATACATACTGTACATACTGTATAAAAACCTGCACGCATGCATAAAGCCTAAAAAAAATGAGAGGAAATGATAAATAGAAGTAGAAATAACACATAACTGTTAGGCTAAGTGAATTTAAGCTGGGTAAGAAAATTATTGTCCCTTAAATATATACAGTACGTACTAGATATACTCTTAAATTACTCTTTATTTATTTTTTTAATCTACCACCTTTAATCAAGTGGTGAAATAACTTCTGTCTTTAGTGTGTGTGTGTGTGTGTGTGTGTGTGTGTGTGTGTGTGTGTGTGTGTGTGTGTGTGTGTGTGTGTGTGTGTGTCTGTGTGTGTGTGTGTGTGTGTGTGTGTGTGTGTGTGTGTGTACTGTGTATTTAGAACCAATAACAGACTTAATCTTGCTCACGTACTACTGTAGGTTAATTGATCAATCGAGAAGCAGGTATTGTATATATGTATATCTTTTTTGTATTATTTATTTTATATCAATTAATTGAGATGAAGAAAAATCGAATCTATTTTTTTTAATCAACTAAATCAATTGATGGGGTTGCCAAAACAAATACCTCATAATATGGAGTCATACACACACGGACGGACAAAGTGAAAACATACTCTCCACCATGCCTTCGGCCTGGCGGAGACAATTATCAGACAAAATTGGAGCTGTAACACTATAACATTTAGGTGATAAATGGGTTGGCAGAACATTTGCAACCCACCTGAAAATGTATTTTTTGTTTATTAAAGAGCTGGAGAGACAGGGAGACCCCTGTGTTATTGAACAAACACTCTATAGCAATGATTATAACCTTTTAACAAAACACTTTTTGTTTTCACTAAAATATATCACTTACCCTGCCTTTAATCCTGTGTTATACCAGACACTTGATTACTAAGGTTCTCTCTTTTACTAAACGTTTCTTTCTTCCTTTGCTTCTATTGCTTTGGATTTGGTTGGGTATTTCTCTGCCTAAGCACAATGAGATCGACACATTAACAATGAAACATTAACATGTAGGGCGGCAATGAGGAGTGGCCATTCGGGAACTGGAAGGTCCTCGGTCTGAACCCCGCTCATCCTCACTTAGTGTCAAATTGTCCTTGAGCAAGACACTCAACCCTTATTGCTCCCCTCCCCGGTTGCTGTTCAACAGTTACCCACTGCTCCTAATTGTTAGGATGAGTTAGGCTGGGTTAAAATGCAGAGGACAAATTCCTGGTCTGTGCAAATGAACTTGGCCAATATCCTAGTCTCGCGTGGCCAGACTGTTGCCTCCCACAATTTTCAAATGTTTCCGGTCATACAGTCTGGGACTCTGATCATGATTAAAATATAAAGCGGGAGTGAAGCCTCCTCCCCACTTCCGTTTTGTCTTTACAGTCGCGCAAATGTATCCTAATATAAATCAAAATCATCTAAGCATATATAGCTTGCTGCATAGGAGAAATGGGAAAAATGTAATGTAAAGACATTTTAAAATATATTTTCGTGACCGGAAATGCCAGCTTCTGTAACTCGGATTTCGTAGTAGTAGTTCCAGACTCTATATAGCATTCGGAGATTGTGGAATAGATGTCTGGCTACGCAAGACTACCAATACCCCAACAACTAAAGGGGACAGATGTATTGTCTCCGCCAGGCCGAAAGGCATGGCGAGAGAGTATGTTTTACCCCCTGTCCGTCCGTGTGTCCGTGTGTGTGTGTAATTCTGTCTCCGTACAGTTAATCTCTGGCACCGTTGGCTTGCGCACCAAAACTGTCACACTCCCTGGATGCCAGAGCAGAACCTCTGCCCCAAATTTTTCACATGGGCCTTTTATAGCGCCACCAGGAGGCCGATTTGTGCAAAACACATTTTTGGACAGTACTCCTACAGATTGTGTCCAAAAATCCTGCACATCGGTACACAGTATCTCTAGTCATTAAACAAAACTGGTCTTTCCGATTTTTCGTATTCCATCCTGATTGCCTAAAATTGGCTTCCAAAGTTTGCAGGAGTACTCAGTTTTGAACAAAATGCCTCAAATCATGAACACAGCATGCAATTTTCGTGAAATTTTGCACGCACATTCACACTAAACCGAGGAAGAAATGCCACTTGAAAATGTTCAAATCAGCCTCATGGTGGCGCTAAAACAGGCCGATTCGTGTTTTTACCTATAACTGCACCAATCTGTGTAAAACTTTGTATGTGCACTCTCTAGAGGCCAAGGACAAACCTTTGCCCTGCATTTTTCACATCTGCCTTTTATAGCGCCACCAGGAGGTCGACTTATGTAAAACACATTTTTGGATATTAGGCCTTCAGATTTGATCAAAATTTCACGCAAATCGGTACACATGATCTCTATAGTCAAGTGATCAAGACGGATCTGTTTGATATTTCATATTCCATCCTGATTGGCTAAGATTGATATCTAAAGTTTGCAGGAGTGGCCCGTTTTGAACAAAATGCCACAAATCATGAACGCAGCGTCCCATTGCGGTGAAACTTTGCACTCACATTCGCACTACGTTGACGAACAAATGCCACCCTTTTTAACATTGCCCTATTATAGCGCCACTGGGAGGCCGTTTTTTGCAACACTTTTCTGTTTTTATATTACTCCTACAATTTTTCTCCAAACATCATGCAAATCATTATCTCTATAGTCAAGTGATCAAGATGGTTCCGTCCGATTTTTTATATTCTATCCTGATTGGCGAATTCCAAACATTGCTGGCCCATAATAACCTACCTAACCTGGCGGAGACCTGTACTCCGAGGAGCACTTTTTTCTAGTTATCACTATTTTATGAAATGGAAGAAACATGTATTTACCTAACTGCCAGCCTCTTCTTGTCTGAACACATTTTTATTCCATGAATCCAGAGTGGATGCATACAGTAGCCAATACTGACAGTACAGTATGTACCATCAACATACAAAATTCTCTTCTCCTACGACAGACTGTCATAAATAATAGTCATCAATCATACAGGGACACATTAGGATGACAAACATTAAATCAGTTGGAGAATATCCCACCAGTGCTATTCTGTGGTAACAGTGACCAGTAGCCATGGCAGTGACCTTCAAGCAGGCCTGTTGTTATTTTCCGTAGAGGTCAGCAGTTAAGAATGTACGGCATGCAAAGCCTGAAACATGCCTTTCTCCTCCCAGCAACCCCCAACACTTTTCTTCTTAACGTTTTCTGTCACCCATCTTCTACAGTACCTATATTTACATTTCTGTTTGTTCAAATGTTCTCTTTGAGGCCTGGTACTCATGCCCACTTCTGTTTATCTTGAATGTGTCCTTTATTTGTTGATGGATGTGCCTTATTCTTTTCTCTGTCAAATTAGTTTGTTTTAACCCATAGTATTATGAACAGGATACTGTAACTGAATGTGGTGTCATGGTTATGTAAAATGGACCTCGGTTGAGATTTCCAACAACATCTATCTTTGCCGAGACCTGTGAAAAAATAGGAGGGCTATTTTAGTCTGTTTCCCTGCAGGATATCCTTGGACAGCATGCATGTTTTCAAACTGTCACACAAAAGACATGTACATGCTTGGATTGATGACTAGCCATTCTGTGGGCACATTAACTTGTTGATACCTGTGTGGGCATATTAGGTTAGATTTACACTCAGTGGTAATAGCTGATTATCCATATTGTGCAACCTGAAATAATCATGAGATCAAGAAATCAGATGATGACTGTTTTATAGTGTTTAATCTACTTCGTCATATGAATAGCGAAAATAGCCAGTCTTCAGGTTCACATCGCATTGCGATGTGTTGTGAGCTTGTAGATCAGCTAATTTCAATATTTCTGAACAATGTTTAAACATTTTTAAAGATTCTTGAAAACCTTTGCCTATAATGACATCCCCAAAATAGGGATGCCATGTTAAAAATGGTTACCCTCATTGGATAGGTTCTGCTGAACAATTATAGAACTCTACAGAAAGCAAAAAGTTCTGTTTAGAAATAACAGCTGCCAGAATTCTATGGGAATCTGTTTTGCAGAGAATAGTTGGAACTACAGTATGCGGCTCCAAAAATGGCTACCTCTATGTTTGACTGTGGCTATAGCTGCTTTACCATACCACTGACACAACCTTGGTAACTGCATTCACACAGGAGTGAAGAACAGGTGGACAGGGAGCTGGAGGATTTTACTCAAAGCCTATGAACTGCAACATAAGTTTAATTTAATTTAGCGGACCATACAGGAGGTCAAGCATGATGTTTAGCCCATTTATCTTAACAGTACACTGTATTTGACAGTTGACATTTTCTAAAGCATATTATCATAGTCTGTTTAATTTTCAGTAGGCTATTGCATTCCATTCATTTCAGTACTGTATGCAAATCATCTCGCTCAATCAGCTTGAGAAGAAGCATGGGTAATCCAACACATAGTGTTCTTATTTTTGGTCAAAGTTAAGTTATGCATTTGAAAAAAATCTAGGTAAAAATTGTTGCTGGAGAACCAACTCATTTACACTAAATTAAACATCCATGAGTTTTAATGCAATGTTGATGGTTGCTGTTGATGCTAGCACCTTGGGTTGCATATTAGATAACTGGGCATGATATAGCCTTGCCTAAATCCAAATGTCACAAAGCAAACAAATCAGATTATGCTAATATTTTAAACAAATAAAAAGGTAAAAGATGGAAGGTAAAAATGGCACTTTTCAGGTTATATTACCAATGTTGAAAGAAGTTCTCTCTAGTGCAGTGTTTCTTAAATGGGGGTACGTGTACCCCTATGGGTATGCGGAGGTACTACAGGGGGTACATGAAATAAAATGGATTTTTTTATTTTACTGTTCCGTTTAATTAATACAAATTACATAAAATACTTGACTGCCACAATTGTTATAGAATAGAAAGCATTGCAAAACGTATTTGCACATTATGCCTTTATATTGAACATATTTACTGGACTTTAACCCATTAAAACCGGGAAACCATCTGTGACATTTTAGATTTGTGCGTTGGCTATTCAAAAATAGCAGATACACAAGCGTTGGTATTTTTGCTGCTATTTTTGTGTGAGAACAACTGATTTAGAAGGCATTTGTAGAATCAGCTCAGGTCTTAAATCTGCTCAGGGGGCACTAATTGCAACTCTCACTCTATTTCTTATTTGAAATGATATATTTGTCAGAAGGTGGGTAATCATTCATTCATAGCATCATATGCAAGCTATGGTTCTCACTTGCATTTTTCTAAAAACAATTAGTTGTCGCGTAAAGAGGTACTTGGATTCAGAAATCAGGAAATGGGGGTACTGAAGCCAAAAACCTCTGAGAACCTGTTCCGCTGTAACAAAAACAATAGAAGGAATTGCCATAGCACACCGATAATGATGATCAACATTAATAATTAGACTCATATCATGCCCAGATATCGCTATACAACCCAAGGTTCTGCGTGTGATGTATTGTCAAAGCTGTGAATAGACAATGACCTGTATGGATGGTGCTCCGTCAATGAATATAGTAGCTATAAATTAAAAGTATTATAGATATTACATTTTTTTGTCTGCAGGAATAAGGAAAAGCACTTTGGGCAACATAGTCAAGAATTAATATCATATCTGTATTATATAGCTACAGTCTCTTGCTGAAGCAGCATTGGTATCATAACTTGCACTCAGTGAGCACAAAGTGGCTGTCAAGCTGCCAATTGGACAGCAGTATGGCAATGTCTTTAATTTGAGCTATACTGCACATTGAAGAGATTACTCCCAGGAAAATCTTGCTGACAATTCCATCAGTCTTAAAGTTGACCATCATAGGCCTGCCCCTAGGACTGTTTGTGTGATGATTTTAGGTGGAATAATACAGTATAGTTTAATCAAATTTGTTTGATCCATTTTATGTTCTTTAATTCACTTTATGTTCCTGTTCCTGTCTTTTGCCGTTGTTTTTATTATTATTATTATTAATAGCATTATTACTGTTTTCCAATTACTAGTTTGAACTAATAGTTATGTGGTGAAACAAAACACCTTGAGTTTTACAAAACTCTTCAGCAACATTTAACACTACAGCATTGTCCTGTGCTCCTTGTGTGTGTGTGTGTGTGTGTGTGTGTGTGTGTGTGTGTGTGTGTGTGTGTGTGTGTGTGTGTGTGTGTGTGTGTGTGTGTGTGTGTGTGTGTGTGTGTGTGTGTGTATTTCTAAACATGTGACATGTCTGAACATCTGAACACAAAAGACAGGCATATATCCCTGAGCTGAGTTCAGTCCATAAGTGAACAGTCAACAACACAGAAAGTGCACTTGCACACTCACGCACTTGAAACTGTCAAAAAAGAGAGAGAGAAAGAAATACATGTAGGCTACAGAATATTGCTGTGCAAACAAAGCATTGCAGAGTCGTCTTAACTTTGACAACGCTTAACCATGAAGTCAAATGAAACCATTGTCACTTACAGAAGGTACTACAGCTAGCAGCCAAAGAAACTTACCTTTTTTACAGTATGCCTTCCTCCTGTCAACCTCTGATTCTGGCCAGTGAAGTTTGTTCCTCAGATTTCTCTCCTCTCAAGATGGAGGCAGAAACTTTCCAAACAGTCCCTCTCTCTCTCTCCCCCCAGACTTTTGCCTATTATTTTTGCGTCTTTCAGATCCAGTTCAGCCTGGTCGCAGCGGTGAGCTGCTAGCATGACAGCGGTGATAAAACAAGACTTATGGAATAAGACAGAGAGAGAGCAGTGAGTGTTACAACACGCAGGTGCATTGCTCACTCTTAGCATAGGAAAACAGTGAAATGAACACTGCTTCTTCTCCCCACTAGCTCCCCTTGTGTGGGACTCCTCCAACTCCACCTCCTCCCTCCTGCTCCTCTGTCTCCCCTCCCTCTCTCCCAGTAAAGTACATTTACTCAAGTACTGTATTTAAGTGCAATTTTGAGCTACTTTTACTTTACTGAAGTATTTACAATTTTCAGTACTTTTACTTCTACTCCTCTTACATCTCAGAGGCTAATATTATACTTTTACTCCACTGCAATTATTTGACAACTTTAGTGACTT
This sequence comes from Gymnoscopelus microlampas, assembly GCF_963454915.1. Classification (NCBI taxonomy): domain Eukaryota; kingdom Metazoa; phylum Chordata; class Actinopteri; order Myctophiformes; family Myctophidae; genus Gymnoscopelus; species Gymnoscopelus microlampas. The sequence continues at coordinate 30,111,804 of NC_139949.1, forward strand.
ACTTTGTAGATTTGAATTATCATTACGAAACATAAATTAACCTCTTCAGCCCTATTTAAACTTTGGCTAAACTTTTGGTACTTTAAGTATATTAAGGCTTTAGTACTATTATTGATTATTGAACATCCATGGACCATATACAAAGTTACACCATTGCATGGTGATTTCATGTCTACAGAAATGTTGCCTAAATAATTATAGCTAGCCAAGCAATAATTATAGTTAGAGCTATATATATATATATATATATATATATATATATATATATATATATATATATATATATATATATTGGCTAACACACACACACACACACACACACACACACACACACACACACACACACACACACACACACACACACACACACACACACACTATAAAGACTAATGTATTCCATCGTTGACAGTCAATGTAGCCTACCTACCTAACCCAGAACAAATTATGTGCTACAGTTTGTATAGGCTAATCTACTCTAAATATAGCCTATGTATCCTCTCTCTCTCTCTCTCTCTCTCAAACTCTCTCTCTCTCTCTCTCTCTCTCTCTCTCTCTCTCTCTCTCTCTCTCTAACCTGTATCCCCATTGAATTCAAAATGAAAGAGCAGAAGGGAAGCTTCTCATGTTGTTTTCAGTCCCATTGGCTCTACTGCATTTACCATTTACAGTTGATCATACAGGATGTGTGTGTGTGTGTGTGTGTGTGTGTGTGTGTGTGTGTGTGTGTGTGTGTGTGTGTGTGTGTGTGTGTGTGTGTGTGTGTGTGTGTGTGTGTGTGTGTGTGTGTGTGTGTGTGTGTGTGTGTGTGTGTGTGTGCATAATAAATGGTCAAATATTACTAAGAAAGAAAATGTGAAAATAGCTGATCCACATGCTATTTTCAGAATTTTTATCGGTGGAACCTCATCAAACAATATTTAATGCCTCAACAATTCCAAGTGCGGAGTGTGGAGGGGTCCCCGGTTCAAATATAATGATTTTGGGGGTCACAGCCTGAGAAGTTTGAGAACCACTGCTATAGTGGAATTAAAATAACCTTGACAGTTGTATTTGCTGCTGTCTACACACCTAGGCTATACCCATCTTAAGATGTTTGGGTCCGATCCCGATTTTATAGATTTCTGATATTTTGTCAAATAGAAAAGTCAAACATTTTTCAAACATTTATTAAAATAAAAAATGTCACCCAAAATATAGGGACACCAGGTTGAAAGTGGTTAAGAATCAGGACAAATTGGCTGCAATTGCTGTTACAGTCAAAAAGGTCAAATTATTAAGGTCAAATTATTATCAATATATCAGCCAAACCAATATATCTGTCTGGCTCTAAAGATGACAGTGGTGGACCAATTGGCAGCTGTGTCAGACACTAAACAGGATGACTGTTGTTCAGAGGCAACAGGCTAGATCAATGACAAATAATAAAGCCATCATGAAGTAAGATTTTTTTAAATGTTGTATTGTACTAATTGTTTATTTATACAACACATGACCAACAGTCGCACTATATCCAAAACTTCAAAAGAATGGAAGTTCAAAAGACCACCATAAACAATAACTGTCCTCTCTCAAGGTTCTCCAGTTCAAAGCTTTGGCAAGTGCAGAGCTGCATGCTGAACTTCAAACCTTTGGGGAGATTATCTCAAGGAACCCTCAAGTATGAGCTCTCCACATGATCTTTTCAGAGTTATTTGACTGTTTTATTTGTATATGGTATGTCTTTGTCCTGTTTGTTAGTTTGCTGGTTAAAATGGATGCGCTGTAAAATCCTGAGTGGATTGTGTTGTGTACAGACCCTTATGGTTGTGCAAATCTCCTTGAAGGTAACACCTTATCACAGTGTCTAATTGGTTAATTGGTTGCCATGCCACAGTAGAGCGCACCTGCATCCACCCCCTTCCAAGCTTGGTTGATATATAATCAATTTGTGACAGTCAGATGGTTAGATTAGGCTTTTGGTTTGTCTGCTATCAAAATTCAGTTGCTATGAACGATTTACTATGAAATTATCCCTGACCTAAACCAGCCACTGATTGGATAACTCTACTTTATTCACTTTAGCCATTTTTTTCAGCATTTGGTGAGAGTTTGAGAATTAGTGACTGAATAGGCCTAATCTATTTTTGTGTCTTTCCAATAAGGCTATACCTTGGAGGACATTATTGCAAATATAGAGCACTTATTTTAGGCATGATTAATAAAGTTGCATTGTGACAGTCAAATATTGACTTAGCCAAAGGCTACAGTATGAAGACATGAATGAATGATTTGGGCATATTTGTGAATCATTTAGTCATCATTTTGATTTTGATCTGACCATCTTAGAGAGAGCAATGCAAGTAAAGAAACATTTTTTTATGAAATCAATATCAATGTGTAACTTCTACAAATTGTTAAAGCTTTTAACCACTCAAACCCTCTTCGAAGATTATAGTTGACCGAGGTTGGCTCTGCATTTGGTGCACTCTTTTTTCCTTCTAAGGGTTCAGCCCAGAATAGGATTCCTGAGGTTAAATTGTATAAATCTCAATTCACAGAGACAGAAATCTAAATCACATCACAACTTAACCACATGTGACGTGAGTGACTCAAGTTCAGAAATCTTCCAAAACAGAGGTTCAAATTCTAATGTATAATCAGTTTGGCATGACAAAAGTGTGGCTCCAAGCTGAAGTCAGGGGACTTCTGGGGCTATTATACCATCATATAGCACCACCTTGTGGCACCGTGTGTGTGTGTGTGTGTGTGTGTGTGTGTGTGTGTGTGTGTGTGTGTGTGTGTGTGTGTGTGTGTGTGTGTGTGTGTGTGTGTGTGTGTGTGTGTGTGTGTGTGCGTGCGTGCGTGCGCGCGCGTGTGTGTGCGTGCGTGCGTGCGTGCGTGCGTGCGTGCGTGTGTGTGTGTGTGTGTGTGTGTGTGTGTGTGTGTGTGTGTGTGTGTGTGTGTGTGTGTGAGAGCACAACTCTGAGTAACTCTCAACGTTTTGTACATTTACACATGTATTCCCAATGCTCATTATTTAAAAGACCCATATTTTATTCATGATAACAAATATTCTGCAATACTTACTGTACACGTTTGTAGTACAATAATGTAAGTACATAACAGATTTTTGCTACCTTGTAGTCAGCTTTTTAATCACTTAAGCCTTATGTATTTCATCATACGACAAGGTGAAAATAGCAATGTGGGCATGTAGAGCTATTTCCGATATTACTGAACATGTTTAAAGTTTTGATTTTACACTTTTACCTACTGTACAATGGCCCAAATACACCAGGTTGACAGTGGTTAAAGATTGTGAATATCTTGAATAAATGAACATTTTCATGCAAAGCACTAATGAATTCCAGTAGTGCAGAGGTTGTTGTTATATCATCTTTTTTTAATTTAAACAACACCAAAACAAGCAATATTATGGGTGAAGATTGTCATTTTGGGAGCATACCGATAACTCAAGCAAAACAGGTAGCCTATAAGAGCAGAGGCACCGTAAAATCCTGAGTATTTATTTAACACTGCGAGTGTACAAATCGAATTAAATGTACCCGTAACTAAGGGTTAAATCAACATTGAGGATTTTACTGTGTGGACACCCTTAGATCAATATCAGTGAAAGGTATTTCTTATCTATGAGTATCATTTATAGAAAATGTAATATTTACATACGGCACTAGCTGTATCCTGTTGCAAACAACTCATTAAATATTAAGTTGCTGTAATGCTCATAACGTTCTCTCACTGAAGAGTTTTGTTACACAGTGCTATAGCTCAAACTCCACTTCCTTCATCTTACTTCTTCATTATTACTTTTTCCCCCACTTAAAAAAGAAAAGAAAAAAGAACTGTATTGCAAACTTAAGAATGGCACATTATCTAATAAGGAACTGTGAAATTGTTAAGAAGATGAAATAATGTAAAATTTCTTTGAATCAAATAAAATGTGTTATTTTAAAATAGTTATATCACCACTATCAAGAAAAAATTAGGCCCAAGCAGTGATTAATTCCAGGGCTCAAGCCCATTTGAGTACGTTAAAGATTTAAGGCTGTCAGAGGTCAACAGTTGTATGGGAATGTTTGGAAGGGTTGGCAATCATAGAAATGCTCAGAGATACAGACCAGAACTTTTTGTTGTACATTTACACATGCATTTCCACAAAGATTGGCACTGCCTGTTTGGTCAAGTTTTTGTTTTAAATGTTTGAACTGACAAACATACTGCTCCTCATATAGCAGGAAGTTTAACCACTTATTTTACACTTTTAAAAAATAGGCAATCTACAAGCTTACAACTGTGAATTTGTAGAGCGCTTATTTTCACTATTTTTGAAACTTGAATACAAATTTAAAATACAAAAAATGTGCAAGCATAAGCAAAGTCTGATTGGTAAAAGATGCATGCTAGCCCTAAATGATGGATGTGCTTCATGCTTGATCAAATATTTAATTGTGAACTCTTGGTATAACTAGGTCACTAGTTAACAACCTTTTTTTGTGTCATGTGCCCCTGTACTGTATGTACTTTTCTTTGAAGAAAAATGTGTGTACATGGTAATAATCATTGTATAACAGCCATAATATCCAGTGGTCTTTGGTGATGGTCCTTGACTGCCTTTCATACCAAGCTACATCACTGTCATAACCACAAAAACATTCCCTCTTGGGTATTATTGCTCTATTTTTGGACATTCTCATGCCAATCACAGTTCAGCAAGCTCCCGAGCTAATGCTCTTACGTATATGATGCCTTGTGAGGAAACACAAGATACAGGGCCTCTTATCTCCTCAAAACATCATGAAAATATTCAAATATTCAAATCTTAACAGTGCTCATTATAGGCTACCCATTTGTGTTTATTTGAAACAAGCTGGGGGAAAAAATCTCATTGCACTTCGGTAAAGTGACAGAACAAAGTAATACACTGACAGAGAATAGCATTCTGATCCCGTAGATCACTACTTACAATAAAGTAATGGAAGAGGTTTCTAGAAATGTTACCGAACACATGGCACAGGCTGATATGTAAATGATACAACTGCTCATCATTGCGCCATTTCTGCGATATAGAGTATCATTATTTTTGGAATAATACAATAAAGAAACAAACTACAGGTCATCAAAGCCTGTAACGCAATCAAAAAAGTAATGCATCAAACTTTTGCAAAGCAATGTTACCATACAAGGCGTACAGAGGGTGACAAGGATCTAATTACACATACATGGGTATGGGTATTTTGAATCGATTTGCCTAGATTTAAGACTGTATTCATACTATGTTTTTCCAACACTGACTTTCTCCCATTTGTCATTCCTCATCATGGCTGCCATAAAAACTACCCATCTAACTACCATAAAATACAGCCTGTGCATCATGGCCTTTACAAGATTGTTAGAAACAGGTTGACAGCTGTGGGCAGATGAATGTGAACTTAAATAAATCTCTTATGATATGAATTTTAACCTCCCTCATCCCTTATAAAGGAAAAGCTCTAACTTGTATGATTGTCAAAATTGGTGTTTCTATTGTGCTTTTTTTTCCGGTTAGGTTGTATAGGAAGAATGAGTCAAACGTAATACTTTCTGGCATGAGGCATGAAATATTATTTCTGGGGTGCAAGTCTCTTGTCACAGTGAATGTGGAGGCAGTTACATTTCCCCCACAACCCCAAACGCTCCCAAGCATGAGGATGAGTGCTGCACACCACTGCAACAACTTCTCATAGCAACAAAACCTGAGTTCAATTCATTAACTCCTTCAGCAGCCAACACACGCCAGGAACCATCTCTACATGTGTTGAGATGTTGAACTGGGAGGATGCTGAGCCATGTCGAATCCCATATGACACAATGTAGTTTGACCTGTTAATCACTCTTGCGCCAATCACCACAAAGTACCTTCTCAGTCATGAGCAGCGCGTTTGAATACATTTAACTCAATGAAAGAGGGATTTCTTTCTTCTTTTTTTTTTACATGGCATTAGTGATGGAAGCCAGACATTTTATTTGGATTGGATTTAAAGCAGTGTGGGAAGAGAATAAATATTTGTTCAGCAGTTCAGGGCCAGTTCAGGGCCAGACGATGGAGGGCCGCAGGGCACATGCCTCAGTCCTGCTGTAGCATTTCCCTCCAGTTGAAGCTGTGATTGGGTCCATGGGTCAGAGGCAAGATGGGCGGATCCACCAGCTGCCACACCCCCGTCTCTCCCACTTCCTCACAAGCACAGAAACCCAGGTAGGGAATCTACAGAAATAAATACAGGCGGTATATTAACTGCTATCAGAGAGAGACAGAGAGAGAGACAGAGACAGAGACAGAGACAGAGACAGAGACAGAGACAGAGACAGAGACAGAGACAGAGACAGAGACAGAGAGAGAGACAGAGAGAGAGACAGAGAGAGAGAGAGAGAGAGAGCAACAAGGACAGACTGTGTGTGTGTGGGGGGGGGGGGGGGGGGGCAATGTACAGGCAAAATTTGAAAACATGTCTGGAGTGTCTAGAGATAAATAATGATCAGCTGACTGACCTTTCGAACTACTTGGACGAAGTCCTTGGAGTTCTGAGGGCTGAGGCCTTGCATCTGCCGAGTACAGGCCTCCAAGGAGGAAGCATGGGCCACAATCAGAACGGAGTTTCCTGTGTGAGGGAAGTAGACACAAAGGCACCACACACCACAAACACTGTTAGCTTACACTATATGTAGAATTGTAGATGTATGCTAAACTGGGAACTTGCAGCACTGTTTTCAGCTTACTCTTCAGACATATTTACAAAAAAGATGATGATAGTAACTGTGGATTACCAAGGTTTTTGCAATCGGCTAGGATGTCCCGCGTCACCTGGAAGCTCCTGCTGATGTATGTGTCATAGGACTCTGACACTGCTAACTTACTGGCAGGAATATGAGGTCTTCGGTGAGGGACAGAATAGTACATTAGTAAACATCTGTTCACTTACAGCTGAAACAACTGAAACCCTGAACCTTAAAGCAGTGATTCTCAACTTTTTAAAATGTCGAGGATTCCCCAGTTTGATATGCATTAAGCCATGGACCACCATTTGAAATGATTTTCTATCTCTGAGAACCAGTGCCTTAAAGTCTATAGATATCATAATTAAAAGTTATCGTTATTGTTTTGATTGAGTTAGTTTACCGGTAGGTTGTGTCCACACTCAGGTTAGCAGCAGCTAGATCAGCTGCAGGGATCCAGATAGGTAAAGCTGTGCCTGAAACCCACTTGGTCCACTCAAACAATCCAGGCTCTAAGCGGATCTTTGTCTTCCCCTCCAGCTGGAGACCTGAGAAATGTTGTCTCTTAGTTTCATGTAAATGAACAAGAATATTCTGGACAAGAATAAGATCACAAATACACACACCCCATAAACCTGAGATTGGGTCATGACCTATGTTATAGCTATAATAGCATCAGGGGCCTGTATCTGTCAAAACTCAAATGGATTTAACAACAAAGACAGCGAAAGAGGCTAAATGTTAAAGGGTAATTTGTTTTAAAAAAAGAAAGAAAAGCTCCTACAGCACACAAAGAGAAAGAGAGGCAGACATGATGGTGGTTAAGACAATCAGGTCCTACCTTGCAAAATGTTCTGAGCAGTTTGAACACAGCGTAGTGAGGGAGAGCAGTAAACAAAGTCTATTTTTGTGTGGCTCTCCAATAAGGCTTCACCTGTGAGGAGCACATGATCACAAATATATACGTATTATGCATGATGAAAGCATTGCAAAAGAAAGCGATTGCCATATCAAAAAACCCATGAAAGAAACTAAATTCAATTCATGATATACAGTAAAAGCAACTCTTAACACCCTGTCTCTCCTGTAGCTATGCGGGAGTTGAGTAGCATTTATAGATTGATAAATAAAAACTTTCTCAAGAGAGTTAATAAGTAATTTCTTGTGTTTTAAGGTTTCTTCATTACTGGCAACGGCATGCAAGTATGTTTTTCAGATTCCAATGCACCAGTGACTTACATCATTTTCCAGTATAGCCCAAACGTTGGGGTTGGGCTATACTGGAAAATGATGTAAGTCACTTGTGCATTAATGAATTCCTTTCATTCGTAGGATGGAAAGTGAGAGAAATCCTCCACTCCCAGTCCAATACTGATTTTCCTGTTTTTCTTGTTATTATATTTAACTTGTAGAAACATTGTTCACAGCGTGTTGAAGCTGTAGATTCCAGGAGGAATCTACTGCTTAATTCCATTAGGTACCCATGTTACTTCCATACCAATATTAATAGAATGACCTCCCCCTCTCTCACACGCACACGCACACATGCACAACCTATTTCCAGGTGTCATACCTAAATATCAAGTATTTAAAATGAGGAACTACAAACCTACAAGACGAGCCTGGGTGCAGCCAAACACAGTAATCGGACAATCTTTATCATAGTCCCGGTATCCTCCACTTCGTACTGGTAGACTGGGTGGCATGTTTAGATTAGAGCGAACATATCGGCCTGCACAAATAAGGAGACATACAAGACGAGAGAGAAAGAGAGAGAGAGTGAGAAAGATAGAGAGAGAGAGACAGACATAACATTTTACTAAGTAAAAGAATACAGACCATGGAAACAAAAAGGAGGATTGCCACTAATAAACAAGAACAAATTACATAAATGTCAATTATGACTGTGATAACAGTCTGAAAAAAGGGCGGTCCCTCGAACTCCGCGGGAGGCGTTTTTTCACGCCCAGGCCGGCCGGGGATGCGCCTCGTCAGCCCCCCGTCCAGGTAAGACCCACCGCTCGGGCGCTATCGCCGTTTTAAGCCGGAAAGCATAGATTTACACGCACCGCCCAGCGAGAGCCACCTGTGTCCGCCCTGAGGAGCGCTGGGGCCGGCTACTGTGGGCCAGATTATATGCTAGCACCCTATATTGCATCACTTTCTAACGTCTATATGCTAAAGATTATACAAGAACACATACCTGAGATATACAAAGTTTGTGAAGGTCTGCAGACAATCTTCCGACTCATGACATCGTTGCTGTTATTACCCTGTTCAGTGAACTGTGCGATTTCCTTTTTTTGGCTTTTCTGCCTTGATAGTTTTAAGTGAAGATGGACAGGAAATAGGGCGAGAGAGAGCCAGGGGGAGACACGCAGCAAAGGTCTTCGGGAACGGGACTCGAACCCGCGAACCACGCTGTCAGGCTGCATTAGAGCCTATATGTGGCGTTTTCTAACTTCAAAGCACTCTGTGTGTCATATCGAAATCTGTGACCGCCCCTCCAGAGCATGGGAGAAATGCGATTTTTTCCGCCGACTAAATGTAGGACTGGTTACCCCAGTTAAATGTAAGATGAGAATATAAATGTTCACAGTAATGTTTAATTTATCGATTTGAATGAAATTGGGTTACATTTGTAAACAGAATTATGGTCTCTCTGTCTCAGACTCACCTTTGGAGTCAAAGCACTGAGCCACCCAGTGTTTACCAAACACTACGTCCATCCTCTCGCCATGGCGACACACAAACAGACTCCTCTTAGGCAGGGAGGACTGGCTACTTGGCCTCAACATCTAGGAAAAAGAATAGAACTCTTGTTAATATATTGCTATAGATAGCTGTGTTGTGCATTGCACAACGGGATACAACTTCAAACATGCTCCCAATACTGAGGAAGCACAATGCGTACCGTCATAAACCATAGAGAACAGGGAGATAGCAGTCAGATCACTGCAATAGCTTTTCTACATACCATATAGGGGAAGGGATCTTATACAAAGATAGCACTGAATGGATTTGGCGTTCAGGACAATACCCATGATGCATTGCGTGAACAGCCAGAGCAGGATGAGTTTAGGCATTAGTTTACAGATGCACAATTAAATTTAAGCATGGGTTTGGTGTGGTTATGGTTATGGTAATGATCTGAATCGAGGTTGTGCTTCACTCAGCTTCACTTATCGCTGAAATGCATGCTGGGTATCGTCCAGCTAACCTACCCCTCCTAATGCCTACCCTTACGCACTGTACTGTACCTGGAGTGGTGGACAGAGAACAGTAAGGCTGGGTGGATCTCCAGGGTTCTCAAGGAGACCACCATCCTGCTGTCCATCAAATAACAGTCCAGCCACAGGACTGGCAGCGTTGGATGGAGAGGCACAGTTGAGAAAGGAGTGAGACCTGAGAATGAGATGTACACATATCTGAGCTCAGAGTGAAACACTTAACCACTTAGAAAAGGGACATTTCACTTAAAAAAAAGATTGGGACATTTTATCATCTACTCAGGCTTTTGGGAGCCCCCCAGACAGTTTTTAAGTTGCTTGACTCAGTATTTAGATATTTGATATTAATTTTTATCAGACATGCCCCCTTCCTAAACAAACCCATTGTAACTTCAAACTCCATTTTAACCATGTTAGATTCATCGGAAACACCCGTCCTTGGTTCTGGTGACTGATATTGTCCTAATACGTGAGGAGACCGTGTTTTTTCAATTACTTTTTTCATTTATTTTATATATCTTTTTTGGAAAATGAAATAAATGAAATACAATTTAAAAAATCAATAAAATAAATGAAAAAAGTAATCTTAAAAACACGGGCCCCTCACGTATTAGGAGGGCAGGAGGAGTCACCAGAACCAAGGACGGGTGTTTTTGATGGATCTAACATGTTAAAAATGGAGTTTGAAGGTATAATGGGTTTGTATAGGAAGGGGGCGTGTCTGATATAATGAATATCAAATGTCTAAATACTGAATCAAGGAACTTAAAAACTGTCTGGGGGGCTCACAAAAGCCTGAGTAAACGATAAAATGACCCAATTATTTTTTTAAAGTGAAATATCCCTTTAAGCCCTGTGTTATACTTTGTCGAATCAACAAGCTTGTCATCAAGCTATGCATTGTGAGCTTGTAGATCTGCTGTTTTTGAACATTTCTGAAAATGTTTGATCATTTTCCTTCATAATGACATGCTCAAAACAGGGATGCCAAGTTCAAAGCAGTTAAAGGATGACTTGGATGAGGACCAATTATATGAAGATAGGTTGAAAATGGGTGAAGTCGTCTTTTAATGAAATTGTATTATCTTTACGATTACATTTAAAAGTATTGTCTAAGAGAGTGCCAAACAAAGCTGACAGGCCTGTGTGGAGCGAGTGTTCTTACCCGTGGACCACCCAGGTGTCACACTCATCGGCGCGGTTGACGTAGTTCTCAGGCAAGAGGCCAGACAGGCCGCTGGCCAGGGAGGTGCCGTACACCCAGCCCTCACTAGCGGTGCCCTGCTCCACAGGGGACATGAAGATGAAATCCCCTTGCAACAGCTCCAGCTCATCCTCGTTCTGAGGCGCGTACGGGTACATTACTTGCAGCGTCTAGAGAAGACAGAGCGTGGTCATTCAGCAGTTGGAACGGGAGAGTTGATGTACAAAGTAACCACTTGACTCACTTGGTATCATTTGCATGGGGGAAAACATTTTACCTCATGATTTGCAAACCGAATATCCCGAGAGAACAGCACGGCCAGCCAATCACAGCCCAAAGAGACATCGATGCTCTTGGCCAACTTCTCCAACACCGTCAGGTGACTTGTCTGGAAATGGTAGGCCAACGTGAGATGGAATTGCTTTTTATTGAGTTCCACATGAACATCTAGACAAAAGGAGAAATGGAGACAGGGAGTTATATAGAGGCATGGTAAGGCTATATAAATACATACATTTATGCCACAGCACCCAAAAAATACCTGACCACCTTGGGTACATACGCCATTCTGATTGGCCAAGACATTGGTTACATTAATTACCTAAAACACTTCTAATGAGAACAGATGGAACAGTTTGTGTAGAATTTGTCATGTAAGCAGTCCCGCTCATAATTAGTGACACCTGGCGACAAAAATACAGTAGCTACAGTAGACAGTAGCTACATTGAAATATTGTTCCACTTTTTCTCCCAAATGAGTCATTCTGACAGGACGTCCAAAATGTTCAACCGTTTTCCGACATTTTCTAAAATAACAGATGCACAAGCTCACAATGCGTCACTTTGCAACACATTATGAGCTTGTCAATCGGCTTTTTCCATATTTTTTAAATCAGGGCTCCAACCTGCTTTAGCAGCCGCCTCTGTGGCAAAGTCAGCAGCAAAGGTCTGCAGCACCTCAGCCACTTGCTCCTCCACAAAGAGGCCAATGAAGTTTGAGGAGGTGTAGAGCTCCAGGGGGAGGGGAACAGGGAAACGGCCCCTCCACTTTCCCACGGTGGTCTGGAGAGCCTCACACAGAGCCTCTACCTTTGCATCTGCACACTGACCACCGGGAAGGGAACAGAAACACAAAGAGTCAGTATGAACATATTCGGATGGTTAAAATGATGTTCACATAACGGTGTGATAGCTGGATAGCTGCTCTTTAGAAGTATATTCGTCTATGGGAGTGTTAACTCTCTCAATGGATCTGGCTTCCTCCACTTTTCTTCTTTCATAAATACTAGTGTACATTTATGTTTTAATTTCAATAATTGTAAGTATAGGAACAGTATAGGTATATTCTTGGAACACTAGCCTTCTAGCTAACAGGGATCAAAATAAACAAAATCTAAATAATACTCAGAATACAGGTATGAATTGAAAACAAACTTGGGGACATTATGTGTGTAACCCTGCAGCATGTAACAACCTAATTATCCTATATACCAAATCATCATAACATAAAAGTACCAACAAAGCAATACTAATTCGGTTCAATATTCTAAGAGAGAGAGAGAGAGAGAGCGAGAGAGAGACAGAGGAAGACTGAGACTGACCATGAAGAACTGGCAGATAGTGATGTGAGGGAAGATGTTGTGGGCCTTGTTCTTGCCACAGTTGAGGCGAGACTGCTGCCAGAACTGTGTGAGCTGTTGGAGCAGTGGTCCACTGGGCCGCAAATACAATACATACTCCCTGGGCAACGGGTCATCCAGGAATGGGTCATCCACATGGGAGAAGAGCCTGGACCAATGGACAGGACATGTAAATGTGTAATTGATAGGGAGGAGAATTGGGTGCTACATCACTGATAGATTGCCTCCGAGTCCAGCAGAGGGCATCAATGCTATACAGCTAGTTTAGTTACACCTGAACCAATAGATTTAATGACGACCATTTTGACAAACGTGTAATATTGCACTTCATTCATGTATACATATGCAGCTATACTCGACTGTGTGAGATGTCTGTGTGTTTCTCACCAATCACAAGCCGCCTGAACGTTTTTGCTTCCTGTGGACACCAGAGCTTTCAGCCTGCAGAGAGAACAGAGAGCGATCAAAACACTGCACTAAATCAATAGGGCATCGCAGTTCCCGCCCACTTCCTGGTGCCACTGCAAAATGCATTTTTCCCATTGACTTTTCCAAAAATATTTATATCAATTAATTTAAGCCTAGAATCAAGCTATCCAGGATCCTGGTGAATCATGACCATAAAACGTTTGATTCTGTGAAAAAACTTTTTTGAAAACGGCAAAACAAAGGGTATTTATCAAATATAGTATATCATATCATTAAATATAAAATAAAATAAAAATCACAGAAAAAAAGGTTTTATGGTCATGATTCACCAGGATCCTGGATGGCTTGATTCTAGGCTTAAATTAATTGATATAAATATTTTTGGAAAAGTCAATGGGAAAAATGCATTGAGTATTTTGCAGTGGCACCAGGAAGTGGCCGCAACTGCGATGCCCTATAGTTTGTATGTCCTTTCACAAAAAAAAGCAAACACACTGTGAACAGTTACCACTGCTCTAGCCCATGTCTCTCATCTGCATCCTCTAAAAAACACAATTATAAAATACTACTGGACCAAATCATTATTTTATCCCATTCAATCCGGGAACGCATCAACAAATGTCTTCTAAATCCTAGCAGGTTTCTGAAAAACGTATGTTGCTATATCAGTAGTGTAATGTATTTGGCCGCCGACCCCCATCTCAAAATATTTTGTTCCAGGGACCCAAAGAATCTAAGGTTTGAGTTACAAATGTTCGCTTTAGTAATAAATATATTCAAAGATTTGCACACAAAAAAAAATAGAAGATCTACAAGCTCATAGCACGTGTTTTACAAGGAATTTGTCTTGGTGAGGTTGGTGCATTACACTGAAGCAAACGCATAGAAATATTTAAATTGTTTACAACTATTTACTCAAAATATGAGGATAAACCAAAGTATAGATCAAGTAGGCTATATGCAATGTGCAATGAATGTTCCCTATAGACTGTATAGGCTGGTATAGCAGTGTAGGTAAATAAATATGAATTATTGCAAACATGTTGAAAGTTTACACAGACTAGGGTAGTAGCATATAGTCCACAGTGCACTTGTATGAATACTAGTTACACAACCCTCACGCCTAAATGGCCATATATTGAGATCTTTGTATCTGTCAGTCCTTTTTTTATGGCCATAAATCGAGATCTTCAGCAACTGTTGTCTCATCTGCCTTCAATTTAATATTGCATCAATGCAATTCTCTCTCTCTCTCTCTATGTGTCTCTCTCTCTCTGTGTCTCTCTCTCTCGCTCCGTCTCTCTCTCGCTCCGCTCTCTCTCCGTTTCTCTCTTTCTGTCCGTCGCTCTCTCTCTCTCCGTCTCAGTCTCTCTCTCTCTCTCTCCATCTCTCTCTCTTGGTGTAACTGTCGTAGATTGGGGTTGCATGTACGCTTGTTTCACTCACATAATCTGGCAACACCGGCGCAAAACTGTCGAATAACAACACTCACTCACTCGCTCAGACAACAGACCGCACAGGGCCACGCATGGGCGAAACACACCAATTGTAATATAAGAGGACACATAAAAGGAGTTCCACATCAAACCTACATTTTGTAGGCCTACTCACAGTGTAGTAGTAGCTATGTACATTCACGTAGCAGCATATACTGTACATTCACTTATATATTTATGTTTTTAACTGAGTTGAGGAAGTGGTCCTGAAATCAAATACATTCCACATAACAGTATACAGCATAGTATATATATATATGTTTGGTGAATGGTTCTGGGGGCCAGTGAGGAAAGGGCTTGTTGTAGGTGGGTGTAGGGAGCACAGAGATCTGTCAGTGGGGCACTTGGGGGTTGTTTGTGACGGTACGTTTTAACAGCGGGCGACTCTCGGGCGATGCCGGGCGACATCGTCCAAAAGATAAAGAAAATCCATCTTCCATCGCCCCCCCGCCCACTTCGCCCGATCGCCGGCTCTCATAGACTTTCTTTATCTTTTGGACGATGTCGCCCTAGAGTCGCCCGCTGTTAAAACGCACCGTCAGTCTCACTGGTGAAGTGAAAAAAAGAAGTGTGAAAACTTTTGAATAATTTAGAAAAGTTTCAACACAACTATTCTTATGGATGTCCCTGGCACATAATATTTTCCGTGGCCAAATACACCAATTTGGGGTTCCTTGACATGAAAATGTTTGAGAACCACTGATTTAACTGTTGACTGGGACTATAGTGCACTCCCCACTGCACAACCCCCTTCGCTTCATTATCCAGGGTAATTAGCCTCTGCATCATGATTTCTTTTCTTTTTTACATCTGCAGCACGACTCATTGATTTTCCCTTACTTAGTGCACAGCTTATCCATTACCTATTACACATCTTCTCAAGTGTCTGTCTGTCAGTTTACAAAATAAAAGAGCGTCATTCTGACGCTCTTTTATTTGTTAATCTGTGTATATACAACATATACCCCCTACTGTTCATGTGAAGAAGTTTGTTTATGCTTATTTATTGAAATGATCTATTGAAATGATTTATTGAAATGATGTACCGTGTGTGTGTGTGTGTGTGTGTGTGTGTGTGTGTGTGTGTGTGTGTGTGTGTGTGTGTGTGTGTGTGTGTGTGTGTGTGTGTGTGTGTGTGTGTGTGTGTGTGTTCGTCCATTGTTGATAATTTCATGTGCTGCTATAATGCCTGCGTTTGACTATATTATCGAAGTGTGTCCGCCCAGAGCATGGGAATGAATTTGCTAGCATGTCATTGGCTGTCAATCGGCCTAATCATCAAAAGGTTGTGGGAAACTGCCCAGTGACGTCAATCTCAGGATGTTTGAATGTAGGACTGGTATCCCAGTCAAAAATCGTATTCTAATCAAGCAAACAGCCTAGCTTAGCGTAACCCTAGCCTACTTCCGCAGCATGCTTAATCCCTCTCGAGCCTCATCCTCACCTACGGTAAAAACAAACAAACAAACAAACCCACGCATACTGATAACAAGAGGCTCTGTTGAGACTGTTAAAAGGTAAAGATAGCACCTCTAGTTTTATGGAAAATTTGGGATGATTTCTTACCAGGCATCCGCTTGTGATTTGACCAATTGACATAAGCTTGTGGAGAAGCACATCCACTGAATATACATATTTCTCTGAACATTTAGTCAAGGTGGCTCTATACGGCAAACCTATTACCCAATAATACAACCTTTTATAATCCAGTCAATAGATGAAAATGCTATTAAAATGTAGCCTATGCCACATTGCTGAATGTATTTGTTACACATACATTAATGTACTAACTAACCAGATTGTAAGCTACAGCTCTTGTTAACAAGGGGATGACAAGCTGTTAACACTCGTTATTCTATTAGTAACACAGCAACATAGCAAATCTTTTAATATCTGTGTCATTCTGAAATCCAACATTCTTTTCTTTTTTACCTTTATTTATATACAGGTGAAAATCCCATTGAGATCGAGATCTCTTTTACGAGGGAGCCCTGTTCTGGAGCTTTCTTTCCTGAAACAAGGAAGAACTGATTATCCTTAATGAGTGCTCAAAAACGAATTAGTGTCTTTTTATAAAACCTCTGAAATCAAAGGCTGCCTCTAAAGGGACTGACTGATCAGAGAGCTCTGACATGATTTGATATCCCGGAGTATCATATGACTAATGCTTTCAGGCCTTCTGAAACACATCCATTACAAAGAATACCTACAGAAGGCCCAGGCCCACTGACCTTCTCCTAATTCAGTGGTTCTCAAACTTTTTCATGCAAGGGAATCCCCGTGAAAAAATAAAGAAAAAATAAATGTATTTGGCCGTGGACCCCCATCTGAAATTATTTTGTGTCAGGGACCTGCACACAAGATGTGTTGTTAAATTGTTTTAAATGTTTCAAGATTTTGTTGAAATAGCAGATATACAAGCACCACGATGCGACAAGTTGTGAGCTTGTTAGATCGGCTAAAATAGCCGATGTAGGGGTTAACATGGTTAAAATGATTGTGATGCTATATTAACTCATTTCAACAGATCAAGAAGATGTCAGCAGTAGACTGGCTACCACTATGGCACAGCAACTCTACTTTCTCCTCACCTTGCCAATAGGCTAAGGTGTTGTTATAGTAAAGTGTCTGACTGTTCATCAAAGTTGTTAAGCACTTTGATGCAAATATAACCTCCAGATCCAGATCATTAAACAAAAAAGGGTTAATTCAAAACATGCACACTAATGGACAGAAATCAACCCCTATCCAATGAAAATTGGATGGTGAAGTAGCCTAACTTAACAGACAACAAAGGTGATGGATGTCTGCTCACTTACATGGCAGGCTAGCTAGCTTGCTAAACTCTGCCCTCACCTCAATCAACATTTCTTGCATACCTTTATTTATAATTACCTAATGGCATAAGCTTTAGTCTGTGAAAAATAAATAGTAAAGCGTTTGATTCTATAAATTGACCAATCCCTTCAAACAGAGTCAAGCTAAAAGGAATAACTGTCGTGGAATTTAAAATATTACTGTATTCCTGGGCCTGTCTGTTTCTCAAAACCTTTCTAGATGTATTATTACAGGGGAAAAAATGTTAACCAATCACCAGACCTCCATCAGAGAGGGGGGAACTGTGAGTGTTGTGCCACTCTGATGTTCACATTGAATGAACTATTTTTAAATCTACCCCACTGACAGGGCCCTAGATACAGCAAAGTCTGCTAACCCTGGGGCACTGCGCCCTGCTAGAGCTACACATGTTAGATAGGAAAGCCCTGGCTACAAGACCCGACCAGATGGCTCACCCAGTTTCACACAATGCAAAATAAACACCCATATGCAGGCCACACTTGAATAATAAGGCCAGAATACACACGTTCAGATGACAGACTTTCAAAAATCTTGTGCAAAACTGCAGATTTGTTTTTAAAAGGGAACATTTTTATATTCACTTTAGTATCCATAATCTATATCATGCCAGATTATAGAAAAGCCTAAAGAGGAGGAAAGGTAGCTGATATTATTTAATAACGCAGTGTGGGATTACCAGAATACAGCTGTGACTAACATCAAAAGAAGATTGGATTGCTTATATGAATTCTATAAATATAGTACATACATACAAATATAATACTTCGACAGCCTAGCCGAAAAAATAGGCTGTCAAGCCATTGAGAAACCATACATGAGAAACAGTGATGGACAAACTGCCCTAAATAAGTATACATGTCTAACCCATAGGCCTCTCCTTGGCTCTAAGCAGTAACTGAATGATTTATTTATAAACTGCATTTCCTGTTCAAGGCTAACCAAGGATAAAATGTTTGGAGAGTGAATGATGTGAGGGAAATATCTCTGGATTAGGAATTAAAGACTAATTTATGATTTTGGAAGAAAGAAAAAAAGCATATGGTTAAAACTTCAAAAACCAAACAACGGCCATTTTATTTGTTTCAACAAATTACAATGACCACAATAGACAAATGATGGCTTCTATTTAATCTGTAAACCATTATTGAAGCTTTTATTTCACATGCTCATCATAACAGGCTCTTGTTTCATCATCACGGCTGTCTGATGCATGTTTCAAAGTTTGAATGTTTAAAAGCAGTGTAATCTCTTTACTAGTTCCTTATTACGCTGTTAAAGGGCTAAATTCTGTTACTCAAGGTTATTTTTAGTGACACGTTTTTTACGCTATCAGCATAAACCTTAACATGCACATGTGGCTACTGCTATTTAGATTCCACTAGAAGCAGAGTTTGATTTCACTGTACCCTATCAATATCTGTTACACAAATTACTACACTTTCACTACTCGACATTGATTGAATTCATAGATTACCCTAGTAAAAACAATAGCAATAGAAATGGCATTGTGCCTGTGGTAGATTGTGCCTAAGGATTGTCTGCATTGAATTCAACCATGTCAAAACTACAGAGCAACACTCGTGTGGACATTTTGACTGCATAGTATGCAACACACACACACACACACACACACACACACACACACACACACACACACACACACACACACACACACACACACACACACACACACACACACACACACACACACACACACACACACACACACACACACACACACACACACACACACACACACACACAGCTCCCGAAGGCCCCTCCTTAACTCAGCTCTTTGGGGAAATACACGTTTCCTGTTTACAAGCTGACAGAAAGCACACATCACTAACCACTTATAACACTAACAGCACAGCGAGGACTGCTAGTGTGCAACACTGAACTGGACCTTACACTCTCAGGAGAGGCCTCTCAGCAGAGGAAACACTGGTTCCAACCCAGTCTGGTCAGCTATAAATGGGCCTGGTGAACTCACACAATGCCAAAGGGAAGGCAAGGCACTTCTTCTTCCACTATTTGTGGGTCTTTTCAATGACTAAGTGAGATCAGGCTAAAATGGTTATGAATAACACAGGACTGCTCTCTGACTGTATGGTAAATATTATATGATCCCTCTAATAGTACTCAGATGTTTTACTTAAAAGAACGTAAAAGTAGTAATACCACGATGTAGAAATACTCTTTTACAAGTAAAAGTCCTGCATTCAAAATGTTTTGTATAAAAGTGCAAAAGTATTGTCAAAATATACTCACAGTAGTAAATATACTCGCAAGGTTTGTCAAACGACAATAGCCAATTTACAAGCTCACAACGTGTCGCGATGCGCATGTCTTTGTTGAGCAGTTAAAAAAAAAAACTTCAAATTAAGTATATCACTCTAATACGTCTTGCCCGATTAAGTTTTAGCAACAACAACAAAAATATACAATTTTCAAACTGTGAGAGATTTCATGGAACATTTTTAAATGGCACCATTACAGAAAAACCCAGCTCTTTGAAATAAGTTAGGTAAGTCAGTTATTTAGATAGTTAAGTCAGTCAGAGTTGATTGTTGTTACTGGGACAAAAACAGAATAACATAAACTGTCGAAAAGGAAAGTTTCTAAAGTTTTCCAGCTATGCAAATGTTAGCGGTTTACTCCAGATATTCAAAGAATTAGCTAAAATTACATATGACTGTCAACCAAAATTGTGTTTGAGAAAACCGAAGCGAAATAGGCTTTGAATTGGTCATGTTGCATATCCAAAGCAGGTGCAGATGTGCGAGTTGTTGTGGCCCCTTTCCATTGCATAGTCCAGGCTTGGCAGCCACGGCTCTATCCTCATTTTTTGCCTTTCCCATTAGTACCTGGAACTATCTACCAGGTCATTTGAGGTCCTTTTGTAGTGCTGGTGCGCCAAAAGTTCCAAGCGAGGCTAAGCCAAATAGTGAAAAAGAATCCTCACTAGCATCACACAGACAAATGCATGACATGGATGGATGGTCATGCTTTCTATTTCCTCTCCATGGCAAGCAAGCAACCCAAAGATTGACGCAAAAAAACAAGACTACAGACCCAAGGAGAGTGGAATATCTACAGTATGTAACCTATTATAGATATATTATAACATTTCAATATTTGTATGGACATAGTCCTCTGGGGTGGGGGGGGGGGGATATGGGGAGGAAAAAGAAAAGAGAAAATGGGGGGAAATAAAAAATATTCAAGTTTCTCTTTCTATTTTGACGCTGTATACAAACCCTTTTCTGTAATAAAAAAGTGATAATAGATAGATTATAACATTTAATGAGAATTTCTGTAATGTACATTTATGTTGTATTTATTGCATCTTTATTCTGCTAAGGGCTGCTGTAACAAATTCATTTCCAGTAAGGGATAAAAAGGTAATGGAATCTATGCGGCCCTCACACCTACGTCACACCGCCGAGCCGACAAATTATAGGCCCATATATGGAGATCTCTGTATCTGTCAGGCTGATGTCATCAGTATAGAGTATCTGCCCATATATGAGCATGCCCCCTTTTGTGCCCATATGAAGCTGACTGATTTGATTTGTTTGCACCTGATGCCGTGACAACACATTCCATATTTGGGCTTAGCTGCAATGGGAAGTCCTTAAGTGGTTATGGCTGAGTCATAGTGACATGAGCGTGACGGCATGGTCCGCCAACGCGCCGGCCGGCCCTCCGTTAAGATAATTTTTATATACTGGAGGTTTGGGCTGCTACCCTGCCCTCACATCTAGAGTTCGGGCCGCAGCCGATCCGACTGATATGCCCATATATGGAGATCTCTGTATCTGTCAGTCCTTGTCCCTTTTATATTTATATTTGGGTGTAGCTGCAATCGGCACTCCTTATATGGTTATGGCTGAGTCATGGTGACATGAGTGTGACGGTGTAGTGACATGAGTCAGAGGTCTGACCGCCTGCCCGCCAGCCAGCCCATCCTCCCTTATTAATATATAAGATAAGAAGAAGATGGCGAATACAGTAAGTATGTCTACTACAGTATCTCAGTGACTGAATAGACTGAATGGGCTTTCCCATCAAAAATACTGTAAAGTTAAGTTATACTAACCAACACTGATGCAGAATTATGGTTCCTTTACATACTGCATGCTCGTGCAAAGAAACAGAACCAATAAACCACTTGGGGAGTAGCAGGTTGGCCGTGATGGACGGTTGCCAACCAAGTGGCGTTAGGGCAGACCGCACCAATGCAACTTTGTCGCAACTGCCACTGGGGATAACGGTTGCAAGTACTTGCAACTTGCAAGTAGTTGCATGTTGCAAGGAGTTGCACTGGTGTGGACAGGCCTTTAAAGATTGCTGGTTTGATCCCTGGCACAAGTGCCCTTGAGCAAGCCACTGAACCCCCAAAATGCTTTTTGGATTTACAATGCTATTCATTTGGTCTTTCCTCAGGATTTACATAACCATTTTCTCTACTGATGCTGCATGTTAGATTATAGCTAAATGTAACTTGAATTACAGTATGTAGTTAGATTAAAAAAGGAACTAAATAAATTACAATGTTCTTATTGATCAGACCCATGCATGCGGACCCTAATGCTGGATAGGAGGGAGTCCCAAGTTGGTGTCGGCTAGCCTGTATCCTTACATTGCATCGTATTATACATTACATTTTAATAGCACACAAAAGCCAACCAAGAGTAAATGGAGTATAGTAACTTTAGACCATATTATCATATATCAAAATATACTGTAATAAGAAACATTTTAATAATGTTTTTAAGTATAAAACATACAGTTACTCTCTTAGGCATTGCAGTTAGAGAGGCGATTATATCATATACACTAAGCTAAGCTAAGTACCATCAAACTCTTCACAGAAGTATGTATAGTTAATAAGTGATGGATTGTTTTTAAATGTCTGCTTAAAGATAAACAGTTAACTATTATCTGCATACATTTCACTAACAAGTTTGTCATCAACCCAGACTAAAATGTAATGGTATATTCCGCCCAACACTGTGAGCTGTTGGGTGGAATATACTGAGTTTACTTTTAACCTCACCCATGTCCATCTTCTCACCATAATCTATAAAAAAAACTATAGAATACAATTGACATCAGATCACTGAACAGGAAATGAAAAGAGGACGCATGGAAAAACTTCAGCCATGGTTGAATTATTTGTCATGGTTTCAGCTGGATGCAGGCTAATCTATACGCCATGCTGCGAAGAAGTGTAAATTAGTTTTACGTTTCCAACCTGCCTCAAACCACAACATCCAACACAACAATCCCTCCAGCAGCACAGGGAGGGAGTAGCCACTATCTAGCTAGCTCTCATCTGATTAGACCAGTCAATTCCTGAATGATTCAGCAGGAATTCCTCCCATACAACAGAAGGGCTTTTTGTAATTGTGGTCGTGCGTGCGTGCGTGCGTGCGTGCATGCGTGTGATATTCATGGTTCCTATGGTTCAGGCAATCCCCAAACACAATGTGACTCTTGTCCCCTGAAGCTATGACAAGCCAAGCCTCTGATATTTCTTATCTCATACTGTGTATAAGAAAGTGAGGTTCAGTTTGCCTCTGTGAGCGTGTGTCATGAAAAGAATGTTATGCCAAAACACACTCTGAAAGTGCTATCTAAGTGCTAACTGATTACAGATTACCTGTAAAGTTATATTAACTTGTTATTAATAACATATAAGCGGCAGCGAATGATTACTTGTTACTTTTTGATGACCTATAGTTCCTCTTTATTTAAACCCTGAGTTGTTTTAATGCAAGCCTACTGATATGACAGGCACTATGGCTTGAAAAGTATATGCAGTTGTATTTACAAGTTTATAGATGATTAGTTCAATTTTTCTAATACAGTTCTGATAATTATTAGATATTCAATAGGCTTTACATTGGTTAAATGGCATTGTATTGAAAATATTGTGGTTTTATTGTCCCAGATAATTATGCCCACTGTGCTGTCATCTTCATGTTAAAATTGCGCTTTAAGTATGAACAGCATGCACTATATCACAAAAGCTACTTTGTGTTCCGCAATTAATATTGTATTGTATTTTGGTAACAACAAAGGTATATTAAGGTATATTGATATAGCTAGTGTAATACAAGTCATACAAGTGTTATGACATCAATTAAGGAGAGGAACATTTTTATAATTTTTCTTCATGTGCATGTTCTTGTGCAACCTTTCAGTGTTTGTAATTTCTTGTAGCTGCCAATAGTTGCCAATTCTATTTCCGCAGCCCAGCCTTCATGTCCAACCACAGGGTCTACCACAGCTCAACTTCTAGAATTTGCACAACACTTCAACACAACTGACACAATACAGTCATGGTCTTCTGGTTGGAGCAATATTTCTCTACCCTGCCACACTGCAACTGACTTGGTGCAGATATTAGACAGTAGTTACTTCTGCTAGTAGAGACTCATGCAGTTGGTTTAGTTTGACAGATGCCACTACAAGTCAAGTATGCAAAACCAAAGTGCAGTTATTGTATTCAATCTGCCATTCACAGTTCCAGCAGAGGAAAAGCTGTTTCAGACATAAGGTTGAGCACTGGAAGAGGATTTAGTAGAGCTCAGTCAGTCCCAACTTTGTTTGGAATAACTATCAAGAATCAAGAACCAGAAAGGTTTTTCATCATCGTCCAACCTGGTTTCTCTCAGTGTCATATGATGAAACCATCTGTTGAGGACTATGTGAATATCCTATGCAGGGTTGAGGTTTTATCTTGGGAAGCATAAGTAGTAGTAAGAAACAAATACAAATAAAAGACACTTTCACCGGTTAACATAGAGCCAGAAAACGTGCTTTGTAATACAGCACAATGGGAGATCACAAAAAACATGATCCACCCACACATATACACCATCATTAACATCAGTTATTATCAGGCTGTTGTTATTATATTTTCTAGGTATATCTAGATTGTTGTTAATGCACCACCAGGCAAAATGTGGTGATCCTAGTTTTATAGGAGTAAATTGGCAGCTGGATACACTGTTGAATTGAGACAGTAACAGCACCATGATTTTCATCATGATTTGTGTGCGTGGGGAACTCATTTGAAACAAGCTCAGTGCTTTTATGAGTCTTCCAATTTAGTAGACCTCGTATTGTGAATTTGTACTTCCATGTACTGTTGTTCTCATGTCTTACTAAATAAAGTACATCAATCAATCAATCAATCATAACACCGGAAAGAGACTAGAGCAGGGGTTCTCAGGGGGGGGGGCAGATGACAGTGAAGTGACAATATAATGAGTTTAGACCTTCAAATACCTTTTTTTTTTTTTTAAAGGAAAGAGAGAAAATAAAAAAGACCATTAATGCATCAAAAGTAATCAACAAACTGTAAAAAAAAAACTGGTCAAACATTGGCCAAATTGACAAATAATATAAGAGGCAAACATTTTGAAAATAGCCGATCTACTAGCTAGATCTGCTATTTTCACAATATTTATCTGTGGAACCAAAAACGTAATGCCTCAACTCCTACATTCCAAGTGCTTATCGTGGTGGGGGGTCCCCAGGTCAAATATGATTATTATTGTGAGGGGTCCCCAGTTCAAATATGATCATTTTTGGTTTTGGGGGTCACGGCCTGAAAAGGTTGAGAACCACTGTACTGGAGGATAATACTCACGCCCTGGTCTTTGGAAAGCCCATAGACAGCAGCACGTCCAGCGCAGACCCATGTTTGATGGTACCTGGTCGGTTCTGACGCTGCCTCCGAGGAGTCACTTTGGAGTACAGATCTTCTTCTTTAGCTGCCATAATAACTCAGACGTCCAGTGGCATTTCACTCAGTCTTCGGATCCACTTGTTTATTTTCAAGAAATCAGAAAATATGGAAGCAGAGGAATTCAACACGGGCTTATTTGGCTTGTTATTAAGCGGAAGACCCTACTAGACACGTACGCCAATAACCCCTGGGAAGAAAAGAACATGTTTTTCTTTGCCAAAAAGGTCTGAACATAAATAATCTGCCTCCTCCAGATGACTCGCACATTAAAGCCAGAACCATTAGAAGCTCGGGGTCAGCCATCGGAAGTCACTTTTGCTCTTTTCACCCATCATCGCCCCGATTCACAACATTCCCCGAACCGAGATGAACATGTACGGTTCCTACTGGTCCCTGGCATCCGGTATTCTGAGCTAAATGGTTAGATGTAACCATTACTTCCTTCCTTTCCTCGAGAATGTCTTTATTTATGAATGGGTTTTGTTTTGAGTGAGCGACGATTCAGCCCGTAAAAGGTTGCAGTGCGAACAGCGCCGCCCCGCCCCTTTGTTTAAACAGACAGTACCATACACTGTCTGTACAATGTTGCCAGATTTTGCGAGAGAGATGAGCAGCCAGGTCTATGAAAACAGGCCTAAAAGAAGCCACGAGAGCCACTCAGCCACATGAGCGCTTTGTCTACAAGCTCACAATGCGACGCGTTGTGAGCTTGTAGATCTGCTATTTTCAAAAACTCTTGCAATAAAATGTGGAATATTTGGAATATTTTTTTAAACATTCTAACAAAACATTTTCATGAAAATATTTGAGAAGAACCACTGGTTTGATTGGAATATTTGGAAGCAAGCCTAATTAAGCAAGTACACTTTAGAAACAAGACCAAAAAACCGCAACCACTAATATTTACGAGCAACTTTACAGAAGAACAAGCCCAAAGTCGCTTATAATAAGCAGACATGGCAACGCTGTACAGTATCCTACACTGGCTGTACTCTGTAGCGATGCAGTGGGATGATTCAAAGAGATCAGACATCATCAATCATGTAGAAGAAAGAACTGAAGTCATCTTATATAACACACACTTAACAATCTTTGTGTGAGTTTAGGCAAATCTTGTGGGAAAAGAATATGGCAAGTTTTTATTGGCCAAACTTCCTGTCTATGTGGGCGTTCACCCTTCCGCATGTGTCGTTCCCATCAGGGTGGGCTGGACTCCACGAACACTGGAAGAACCTTACCAGAGTAGGTGGGTGAGCCTACTCCACGCGACCGCCTGTTACCATAGCAACCGATAGGCGAAAGTCATTCTTGCATATTATGCTGCTCTGGTGAAAGTGAAGGGGGGGGGGGTATTTCACACTAATCACTCAGTGCTGCTTTGCTTTCTATTGAGCATCCATAAACTCTTTTAACATGAATGCCATCCACTGAATGAATGGTCAATGAGTCAGCCACGTTTTGTGCAAGTGAATGACACATGGAAACATTATGGTAAGTCAAGGTAGCACTTATTGTCTGTGAGAAAAAGCTGAGATAATACTGAGTAGTATGTAGAAATGACAAAACAATAATTAAGCAACACAATTTTATTTAAAAAACAACTTCAAAGCTAAATGTACAATCAAAAAGTAAGCTAGTCTATATAAGCAAGATGTGTACAGCAGTGTAGGAGAGTCATTGGACAGAAACCTCCAGGGTACCATTTCCTTAAAGATTATATGAATTTGTAGTAACTATACATTTCTCACATTACCAAACCACGTATATCTCAACCTGAGTATTTTTGGAGCAACAAATAGCAAAATGTGTGCCTTTCGGTTTGGAGTTACAAATAACCAATATGAGAAGTTAGAGTACCCTCAACCAGGGTTTGGGAGCTGAGGGGGAAAGAAAACCCAGTTTCTTTACGACACCATCATTGATGAAGAACCCTAAATAAGTTAGAGGCAGGTTATCATGCAGAACGCTGTCCCAGGACATTGAAAAAACTGGTTATTTTCACAAAGCATACTGTCAGCTCAATATGCTGTCTTACTGGCTATATAGCATTTGTTTTTCAACGTACTAGAGTCTAGACTGATGCATTTATGTACTGTATCATAGCACATTGTTCAGATTGTTGATTACAATTTGTGCAAGATATTTTACAATATCACCCCCTGGAGGTGAGCATACTATATTTATAGAAAATGTACTTCGTTTTTTCACAGGCATGTTAAAATAACTAGCAAACAATGCATTTGGTCATCCACCATTTATACACACTTAATACAGTTACTCTTAAGCCCAGTCCACACCAATGATTCGCAACACAACTACTTGCAAATTGCAACCGTATCCCAAAAATGTGCCAATTCAGACTGATGCCATTTCTTGCAATGGTTGCAAGTTGCTACTAGGTGCATTGCGAATCATTGATGTGAACTGGGCTTTACTCCATTAACAAAAAAATCATGTGTACATTTCCATAAATAAAAAACATTGAGGAGATTGAAAAGATTGAGATTTGTGACAGAAAATAAGTTGCAGCAAGCATTACTGTAGGTCTACTGTCATAACCCTGCACTAATAAACAGAATGTATGGCTATGTAGAGTTCTCTCCACCTACACATCTATTTTCCACACCCTCCCAAAATACAGATTTTGATAAAACAAAAACAAGATTTCGACAAATCAAAGAAACTGAAAAATGTGAATGCACCATAAACAATAGCTTTGTAGTTTTGTATAGCTTTGTATAGTTTACACTGACCAAGTTCATGACCATGGAATGTTTATTTTTTTTTTATAGAAAAGGCAGCTTTCCAATAGGTGTGAGAATTCTAAAATAGCCATGACTGAAATAAATGTACAATAGAACTTTGCATAATTTGCATAAATAAAAATGAGTCAAGCAGATGAGCAAAGTAAATACAAACAAGCATTAGAGAAACATAAAATACCTTTCAGAAACACGCTCAATCATCTATGCTGACTATACATGCACTGCACTCAAAGTGATTACATTTTGGATCTTCACATGGATAAGTTATGGGACCATTGCAGTGGTGAGGTGCTGCAATGGTTGTCAATCATGTCCTGCCTGAGCTAGTCAATAAGCCAAAAATACATATTCAGGAATGTAGTTTCTCTTGTTAATCACTGGTAATGGTGCAATCTAAAGTGGGAGTGTACAAAAAAAGCTTGTCTGAAGGACCAATGACTTAAAATGTGTTAACATTGGATATCAAAGCTGACGCAGTTACCTGAAATTTGCACCACGCGTTATTTACATATTGTTTTTGTGTCACTACAAAGATTGAAATAAATTGTCATTTGAATTGAACAGCGTGATGGGAAGAATCATGAATTACATGTCAAATATAAAAAGGGCAAGTCATTTTAAACAATGGGACAAATATAGGAAGCAGAATTTCAAAGGCTAAAATGAAACATATGTGGCCATTTATCACTGCTTGTTATACTAATCAATCTTCTGGGTGCAATACAAGTATGTACAATATTTGCCATGACATTACAATTTTGTATCCCTACAATGCTCAGCATTTATGGCAACAAATTGTGAATGAGAAAAGGCCACCTCAATGAATCATAAAGTCTATGAAAACTGCCTGTTAAAAGCAAATCATCATGAACTAAAAACAAAAAAAAAGGTCTGCAACGAGTTGAGAGACAGACAAAAAGGAAGAGTTCCCACATCACAAACGTTGCTAGAGATTCTTTGACGCACTCTTGATCTTTCTGCAGGCTATACCACAAAAGATGACTTCTGTCTGAATTCCCCCTGAGACAGAAAAATATCAAATGTCATAATGTGGACATTATTTTTCTTGCAAGGATTGATCTCAAATACATAACGTAAAACACTGTACCAGCTAAATGGACACACCAGAGAAAATAAACTTGTATAAACAACTAAAACAAAGCAGATTGATAGACAGGATCAGACTTACATCTTCGTCATCTTCACCACCATACACGGATGGAGGCTGGTAGACCATAGAGGGTTTTGATTTGCTGTGGAGAAGGGAAAAAAGACAATTTTGTAATTCTGTAAACAAGTAATGAAGGGAACATGCAATTTAGTTAAAATGTAATGAAAAGTAAATCTGCAAAAACATTGTTTTGAATGAAACTCTTACCTTTCGCTCCTCTCTGTGAAGGGGAAACAAACAAAATCATTAAATCAAACATCTTGTATATCCTGCAGAAACCTCAAGTCCATCTTGGCACATGTCAATATCCTGCAGAAACCTCATGTCTATTTTTGCTCTTAACTGTAACTGATAGCCATGTGTAGAATCTAATCTATTTCATGATCCTTGGGGCCAAGCCATTGATGATGTCATGGCATTTCTGGCACCCAAGATGATCAACCTCATATAAAGATTGTGAAAGATAACATGAACAAAAAATAACAACTAGATTAGCTGTTCACAGACAGACAGAAAAACAGACTCACAGGAATGAAAACATAATCCCATGCCTTTTGAATTAATTTTGAGATTTGTACTCACTAGGCAGGTATCCTTTCTTGTTGGCGTACCAAATTCCAAATGCCAATAAGACCAGCAGTAGGATGGCCACTATCACTCCAGCAACAATGCCCCCAGTATTAATATCACCTTAAAACAGTGGACATGAAATTTGCATAAGATTACCACATACTGAGATTATTGTTAAACAGCAGCACAGTTAAAATCAATGCAATCTCAATTTAGGAATTGATTTTCTTCAAATATATCAATAGCCAATTCCCATGCGGTCTTAGCATGGAAACCAGACAGATCTGCCAGTGTAAAAAAAATAAAAATAAACCCGCTCAGTTGTGATTGGATTTCACTGCCCTCGAAGTTGTGGGGCACCAATCAGGGTCCAGTATGCAAATATGGGGCGGGCTTATCACCAAATGCATTTTTTTTTTATCCGCCGCTTTGGAAATGCAGGTTCCACACAGAGAATATTAGTCTGGCCATGCCAGGCTAATGCGGTCTATACTTAGTCCCCTCCTTTTTTCACTCCACACCAATGTGTACACACATCGCACACGTCACCTCTGCACTGTTTTTTTATGCCTTGTTGCCAGCATTTTGTTCTCCAGACCTTTACAAAGAAAAGAACAATCACAAAATTCCAACAATGTGCTTGTCTCCATAAAAGTCAGAAGACCAAAATGTCAGCAACGAGGCATTCAGGTAACACGTGTATAGGAATTTCTTTCATGCATCTATGGACTTGGGCTATACGATTTCCAGCTCCACGATAAGATTTATAGATGTGTGTTATTCAGCCGACTAAGTTCAATAAGTGAGTTTTTACCCCAATACCACCACTAAGATGACATTTGGAGTGTGTGCATGTTACAGTAGGGGATTATATCTTTGTCATGGCACTAGAGACTCAAATTGGTTTGTTACGACACGTATTCAGTGGCGAGGGGAACTTGGATATATACTGTACGTGGCGTGAACCCCCATGTGTTACACTCTCTTGATGAAACTCCTTGTCGGCTGGTGACAAGCGACCACTGGCGACTCCTTGTGTATAGGAGGAAGCATGTTGTAGTCTACAACCTCCCCATGCAAACGGTGGGGGTTAGCAGCAACAGGGGCTGCAGAACACATGAGGAATTGGCAACAACTACATTGGGAGAAAATGGAGGACAAAGCACCCAAAAGTCACATTTGTGCACTGCAAGAAACAAACACACTTACGGACTTCCATTTTTTTAGCTTTACTGCGCTGAGGAGGGCCAGCGTCATTGACAGCCTCACAGGCATAGCTTCCAGTGTCTGCCTTGGACACAGCGGGAAACTCCTGGGAAGGGGAATCACAAACAGTGCATTTCAAATATCTGCATGTGAAGAATATGGGACTCGACTGAAAAAGGCACTTCAGCGAGTGCTATTGTCTAAGCCTGCTGGTGTGAATGGTGATGATGAACATTAACTGACTAGATTGCCATTCGCTGAATTCATCTTGTAGGTGGCATTTTTGAAGGCGGAAAACTGGCTGGGATTTTCAGGCAGGAGCGTTCCATCTTTGTACCACTTGTAGATCGGAGGAGGTGAACCATCACTGTCATGGCAAGTCAACAGGGCAGTCTTGCCTGTTGTCACCGTCTGAGGGATTCTGACCAGGGGTGGAGATGGTGGGACTAATGGGGACAACAAAAACATACATTTAGCTCATAGTCAACTCACACACGCACTGTGCTATTTCACTGCCAGTACAGCACACCTTTTGATACAATGATGATTATTTTGTTAATTATACTATTAACCCATTTAGACCTGAGGCCGATTCTAAAAACGCCTTCTAAATCCTAACCTAAGTTTTCAGAACAACTAAAATGTCTCCGTGGGGTGGATTTACAAAACTGTTACTTTTCAGGATTTAAATTCAGAAATGGCAACAGCGGCAGATCTACAAGCTCCAAATTAGTCGCTTTACGACACGTTTTGAGCTTGTGAATCTGCTACTTTTAACCCTTAATTTACAAAAAAATACTAAAAGTTAAAATATGGAGAAAAGAGGTTATAGAATTTTTAATTGCAGAATGTAAGTAGTTCACAATCTTACCCAGTACAGTAAGCTTCACTGTAACTTCCCCGAACTTGGCATTGCCAGCCACCACACAATCATAGTCTCCAGTATCCTTGCGGGTCACCTGGTTGAATCTCAAATTACCGCCGAAAACTGTCACTTTGTCCCTATATTGTGCTGTGGAAGCAAGAAGCGTATAATTACCAATGCATTCCCATGTAATGATTTGCAATAAATAGGTCACGTGAGGTATACATGACCCATTTGGCTCTCATGAAAAATTGCCCATAATATTCTAAAACAACAAGTATCATTCTACGACTAGACAGAGATAAGGTGTTTAGGATGTATTCACTTACTTGTGGGTTGGCCATTAAAATAAACATATGTCTGTGAGCCTTTCTTGTCTGCAAACTTCCACTCAATTCTTGCATCTGAACCAAAGTCAGCCGAGTAAGAACATGTAAGATCAGCACCTGAAATGAAAAACGCAATGAGAGCACATAAAAAAATGCTACGTCTCAAATCCTATAAGCTCGCCATCTGCCCCATGACAAGAGGCTTGTATGAAGATTAAAGAAGCTGACTAAGATGGCTAAATTTGTCCAGTGTTGATAGCCCTAAAATGCACTCTCAGTTCAATCTTTCTGGTTTTACAGTTAGCTACAATCAGAACCTCTCCCTCCGCTATATAGCTCCGAGATAAGGTTCCACGCAGCTCGGTGCCGTTTGAGCAGGACATTTTCAAATATTTTCGACTATGCATGATTCTTACCCTTTTCCGCACATCGTATCCAAGGTTTTCTGCACTGCTCTCAGATGTTTTAACTTCTAGCGGAAAATAAAATCTAACTGACGGCTTGAAACAAGCGTTTAAATCGCTTAAAATGTCAGCCTGTGGCCATATTTTCCCAATGCAATCTTACGGGAGCCGTACTGCGCATGCGGATGGGGGTTGACCACAGGTTGACATTTTAAGCGATTTAAACGCTTGTTTCAACTCGTCAGTTAGATTTTCTTTTCCGCTACAAGGCAAAACATCTGAGAGCAGTGCAGAAAACCTTTACTTTTTGGATACGATGTGCGGAAAAGGGTAAGAATTATGCATAGTGGAAAATATTTGAAAATGTCCTCCTCAAAGGGCACCGAGATGCGTGGAACCTCATCTCGGAGCGGTAGCGGAGCGGTCGCTAGTGCAGTATGAGGTATAAAGTTTCCAGGGTTTTATTCTGTATATCTGTGCTTGTTATCTTTCAGTATTTTGTCTTAAATTGGAGTTCTGTGAATTCTGTACATGGCATAAGCATCAACTGAGCAGTGAGCAACATCATGTCATTCTGTAAAGTGTCTTGAGAAAACTTGTTGTGATTTGACACTTTAATAAAATTGAATTGAAAATTGTCCAATCTTCTAAAGTACATCTTTCAGGACTCACCTTCACCTTCTTTGGCGCGTACATTTGCATTTGTGGTTGTCACTGTAAAACCACTTACACCTGGAAGGGTGACAGTCAAAGGAATCACATCAAAAAGCAATATAAGGATTAGGATAGGAAATCTATTGCAGTCATGATTATTAAATCACCTAAACTAAAAATAAAACAAAAAAAATAGAAGACTGTGGAAGAAGTGTCGGCACCAGAAGAAA
The DNA here is from genome assembly GCF_963454915.1 of Gymnoscopelus microlampas. Classification (NCBI taxonomy): domain Eukaryota; kingdom Metazoa; phylum Chordata; class Actinopteri; order Myctophiformes; family Myctophidae; genus Gymnoscopelus; species Gymnoscopelus microlampas. Next base: position 30,145,371 of record NC_139949.1, read on the forward strand.
ATACATACAGATGAAATTTACAGATCAAAAAAAACTTTCATACAGAAATGCCATCGGCCAACAAGAGCAGACATGTGTCTTGGTTAACATTGATTTGACAGAGAGATCATAGCCAAACAAAAAAAACTAACAAACACGCCCTAAAACTCTTGAGCAACAGCCTCCAGCACCCTCAAAACTGTAGACTGCAGCACAGTCAGTGGTAGCAAGCCTGAGGGTTTAGGGTGTACACAACCAAAGTGGTTTTCTGCTGACACACAACACTTCCAATGAAACCCGTAATGACTGACACTGGGTTCTAACCGCCTGAGAACAGCAACAACCGTCAATAAGTAAACAACTAAACATTTACTGCAAGAGACCAGTCAGTCACAGTGTTCGTAAAATTATAGGATGCTACACTATTGTTAAGGATTTGCCTGTTAGGTTCATCTTTAAAATTACTACTTGGTAGTCTATAATCCATAATAGCCACTACAAATTCAACTACAGAACCCAACAGTATAGTCACCTGCCAGTTACTTTAAAATATGTTATAGTTAGACATTAAATGTATTTATTATCACATACTATTCTATTGTCTGGCTGATGCTTTTTGTTAAATGTTTTGCCTAAATATGTTTACGGTATATTGTATTATTGTCTTTAAATAAATAATAAAGTAAGATAGAAAGATAACATTGAATTGAAGAATAGAAAAGGGCAAAAAGCTACACACACATAATAATTCTTCAAACAGTGTGTGAATCTTCTTTTTTGTGCCTGAGGTGCACATTAAAAGTCAGGTAAAGTTGAACTAATGACAGAGACATGTTACCATGGCTTGTTGGCTTTTTCTGTGGGTAGAAATTGCGACAAACAGCAAGATAAGGTGGCACAGTCATAGTTTTGGTTTGACCTGATAAAAGGCTTGGGGGGGGAGGGAACTCGTAGCGTAAAATGACACCAGAGCAGAGAAGTCCATGACTTCCTTATTAGTGTGGCTGTCATTGGAGTTTCGGAGGTGGGGAGATTTAAATAAATAAATAAAAAAGGCTTGTGAATACTGAACAGCCATTCAACAATACACACAGGCTTGGAAGACACCAGGCTAAATTAAACAATGAACTTCTCTCTTCTACCATGAAACAGGTTTCAGAGGAAGTATTGTCTATGATCCACAGACACTATAGAAACTTGACATGTGGTGAATGGTATCAGCTAGCAGTACCTGTTTTTTGATCATTTGTTACCATTAGCATCCTAGCAATATTCAAGTTGACATTTCTCAGTAACCATAGTGCTGATTAAAAAATGGTTTTCAACCATTTGACCTGTGCTACAGGTCACCCCTACCATCAGTAGCGTGATATCAAACCCAATTAATTAATTCAATGTGAGGGTGCTTTGGGATATTAGTCCAAGTGAATCTCATGCCTGTGCCAAAAACAACAAAAATCATGTTCCAAACATGAAACACCTACATTTAGATATTCATGAATAGATGAATTGAACTAAAAATGTATTAATGATAGTCAACATACACATATCGGTCCCATAAAGTTGCTCTCTTTCTGAAGTGTGAACAAGTTATAAGAATGTTTTTAAATTCCCCTCATCTTGGTTGTGATTTCAACTTAGCAATACTTAAAAGTTAACATACCATTTGAAATGCATTATCAGCTAGAACAAAACTTGTATATCTACGGTTGCAAGGAAACCAGCTTATTTGACAAAGTAAAAGACTACTCAATCATGTAAATGTGGAAAGGAAAATGGTGTGCGTGTGTGTGTCTGAGTTCATAAAAGTAAACTACTGAAAATCCTTCACTCCTACTTGAAAATACTGATACAATGTTATGGCTCAGAGTCAGGTCAGGTAGCCTGTATGCAGGCCATTACAAGTGTTGTAAATGTACATTGACAATAACATTTCCAAACAAAGTGACCAGCAGTACTATCTATCTAAACATATAGCCTACTGCTACACTGTGGCCTACGACAACAGGTGTGGCTTTCGGTATCAGTTTCAGTGAAACTGCATGTTTTTTTAAATAATAATTAACAGTCAAACACATTCAGCTCTAAAGGGAAACACTGCCTAAACCCAAGAAACACTTCATATACATTGCACTTGCAGTAAGAAGTTTGAGGCCTACACAACACTTGACTCAACTCACCTGTTATGGCGTAAATGAAGAGAGACACCGAAACCAAGCCGCTGACAAACATGTCGGTCGGTCGGTCGGTCCTTGTCCTTTGTTTACTAGCAGTGAGACCCGGAGAGTTTACTTTAGTCGAGGCCTCTTTTGGTAAACAAAACGCAAAATGTTTAAAATGTCTTCAGTGTCCTGTTTATGAGCAGCAGCTGTGTGAAAAATCTGTAATCCCCTTTTTATCTTTGGAGAAATAGACGCAGTTCTAGGATCAACTTATTGGCCCTGCTTGCCGTCGTCACCTGTAGACATAGGTGGAGGTGGAGGTAGTGAACTAAACTAAACCAGTGTTGCCATATTTTGTGAGAGAAATAAGCAACGAGGTCTAAGAAAACAAGCCCAAAAGAAGCAACTTGGGCCACATGAGCATGTAGATCGGCTATTTTCAAATATATTATTTAATATATCTATACATTATATAACATTTCAGAACCACTGGTTTAAATAACATTTTTTTGGAAGCAAGCCTAAATAAGCAAGTACAGTTTAGAAACAAGCCCCAAAAACTCGCAACCCGCAACTACCTATATTTACAAGCAACTTTACAGAAAAAGAAGCCCAAAGTCGCTTATGATAAGCCGACATGGCAACACTACAGGTAATGTCTTCCGCTTCCACTAACACTACATGGATGGATGACGTCATCATGGCTCAGCCCAGGGAGGGAAGGCATACAGGTTGGACTGGTTGGAAAGAATTCACATAATTATCATGTAGCCTACTGAAGACTAGAGAGAGACAATGGTTCTCAAACGTTTTCATTTCAAGGACCCCCTTTCCTCTGAGAGAGGGTCCTTGAAATGGGACCAACTGGGTCAATTTGGTTCCATTTGTTACAGAACACTGTGGTTCTCCACTTTGAGAACCACTGAGCTAGAGAGGAATGATTATGTGACGCATAGGCTATTTGTCAAGGTAGCAAAAGAACAGTGGTTAACTTTTTAATTTCAAAGATCAGCCTTAGCACAGGTGACTGAGCAACACCAGAGTACAGCAACTTGCTATGGGCCTGGTCTTTAAGATACACCACAACATTGGGATCCCCCTGTATTTGTCAAAATACTTCCAAAATGTTAATCAAGTCCATGATCATAACACCAGAGGCAGCTCCACAAACCATGTTCAACCCAGATTTGGCACAACAAAGGGAATGAACTCTTTCTCATGCTATTCATCTAAAATGTGGAATGCCCTACCAAAAGGAGTAAAGGAGTGTAAAACCCTACTTACTTTCAAAAATGCCCTAAAGATACACCTTCAGGAGGCTGCAATTCAAAAATGGCCCCTGTCCAAGTCCTAACCTACCCCATGTCCTAACCTAACCTACCCCCCCCCCCCCTCTCTTTCTTTTTTGTACATATTTTTCACCCTTCATACTTCATACCAGTAACCTGTAAACTGATTGTATGACATTCTGTATAGTAGTGTGTATATCTGTCTGTCTCTTATATGTCAACATGATTTGTGTGCATGGGGATCTCATCTTAAACAAGCTACGTGCTTAACTGAGCTATCCAGTTTAGTAGACCTTGTATTGCGAATTTGTACTTCCATGTACTGTTATGTACTGCCATGTACTGTTCTCATGTCTTACTAAATAAAGTACATCAATCAATCAAACCACCTGTGACAGAAATCAACATTTGATCAGTCATCAAAGTTCAATGTTTGGGAGGCATGGGTATTAGACATGTCATAACAGGGTAAACACAGCTAGTTGCAGCTAAAATGTATAATGAGTATAGGCTAGTCTACATTTGATTTAAGTATACCATTTATTTAGCAAGCATTAGCAATTAATTATTGACTATTTTTTAGAGTTTGCTGAGGGAAGTGCTTACAGGTCAACAGACTATTTGAGAGGGTTCATGGTGAGGACATTGATGGACTCTCATTATATAACGGACTGCATCAGGTTCTGTGAGGAGAACCAAAAAGGTATGCTACTTGACCCATGTACTGTTGAGTTCAAACTTTGAACAGGCATAACTCATGCCCCATTTGCCATGACATTTATTACACCTACCTATATGCCTCTCCTCATGAGGAACAAATTAGCCACTGCATGCATGGGACCCAATGACCATACATGGATGGATTATGGACCGGGCCAGTGACCAGGGGCAGGGGCCCTTGAATACTTGGGTCCCGTGGGCCACTAGGCCCATCGAACATTTACTTAAATGTAATATCTACATATTTAGATATAGGTTAATGCTCAAATGTGGGCACTACAGTACAAGTCCCCTCCTACAGCCCCCTGACCAACAGGACTAACGCCTGACTAACAGAGCTGACAATATGTTTTTAAGATTTCATATGTTATAAAATGTTGTACATGCAAATAAATAACATGCAGCCTAAATACCATGTCATAAATATCATGTAATACGTATATTAAATACTGTAAATCCTCTACAATAGAATGTCTACAAATGATTTCTTGACCCACACATGCCTTATAACTACTGCCTGTGCTGGGTAGCATGGGGTCAGGGTGCCAAAAGATAATTGGCCCAGGGGCCTCCTTGAGTCTTGATACGTCCCTGGACCCATAAGCTCCACCCGATTTAGCATTGTGTGGAAAAACACTTAAATCGCAAATTTCCAGTTTATGCCTAATGGCTATGCTGTTTGCTGAAAGTTATTGCGATGGTATTGACTGCTGGATAAATATGGATCCGATTTACCACATTCTGTTGCTATGGCATTGGCATGGCATGTCTCCAGGGATCAATATAGGCTTATCTTATGTAATTAGCTACACTTTAATTACGCACTTAACCTGCTAACCACCTTATGGCACTATGAAAATGGTGCCTTGGTTTCTTGACTTTTTTGTAAAGATATTTTTTAGTAGGCTACACAGAGAGAGACAGGAAACAGGGAGAGAGAGACGGGGAGTGACACGCAGCAAAGGTTGTGGGGCCCAGGAATCGAACCTGAGACTTGCTGTCAGGCTACATTAGAACATATATGTGATATGCGCCTTAACCACTATAGGCCAGCGGCGCCCGTCTCTTGGCGCCCGTCTCCTTTAAGGCTTCTTTAAGGCAGGAGCTCAGAGCAAACCTATTGAAACTGCTTGATCATTATAACTAAATGTAGTGCTACAATAGTGGGTAACAGAACAACATGCAGATGCAGCATAGAATTTCTTTCATACTTCTATACAAAATAACGGTCTAACCATTAAAGATAATGGACTCAACTATTAAAACATTTATAAATATATTTAAATAAAATCATCATATAGGCCTACCATATTATAAAACATTCAGTTTTAAGATAATTACTGTTTCTTTAAATAGTTTTTTGTGTTAGACTTCATTGAAATGCCAGATACTGATCTTTAATTAAAGCCAAAGTTTCCTGCTATAACAACTATCACTCATGCATACATGCCATACCCAGAAGGGTGGTGAGGGTCAATCAGTAGGCCTATAAAACATGTCTCATATCATAATACTTGTACCTCAGTATTGAGTATTTCTGCTCTCAACCAATATGACACTACTGACCATTGTTCAACAACATAAATGGAATCAGAAATCAAGAATCAAGAGGGTTTATTTGTCACTACTCATACAGGTACAAGCAGCAAAATGCTAAACTATTAACATTTGTGAGGGCATGAAAATTCAACAAAATACCATTGAAAAGTACATTTTTATACAATACTTCTGTACTTTTACTCAAGTAAATTTAGAATTCCAGACTTTTACTTGTAACAAATGTACTACTTTTCCCACCACTGCCAGTCTATGACGTAAACACAGCCATGGGAAAAGATGAGGGAGAATCCTCTACTGCCCTCTGTTGCCTCAACCGTAGTAATGCAAGCAGATCAGGATGACAATGCATTGTGTGTGGCTGCAGACAGGGATTCCATAGGCCAGCTGGTAGTCTCTCTGCAGGGTCTACTACAGCAGGATCACGAGTGCACAACTGGAGTGTGTCAGTGTGCTATCCAAAATCCCGAAATCTGTGAACAGCTCATGATAGTAAAACCCAAACAGTATGATGAACCTCAACCGAATCACCTGGAAAAAGGTGTGTTATATCCTGAAATATCCAGTATTAACGAGGCATGCATGATGTATTTATAAACCAGACTTCAGATTTCCCAAAGTGGCTCCAAAATGCAATTAGAGTTCCAGACTTTTCTGGTTGTGTATATTGTCTGTCACTGTGGCATCTGCGCTATTCAGCCGTTACAGTATTTGGTAAATGCTTTTATAACTGTTTAGCAACATGCCTTAGAAATGTGATATTGAGAATATGAGATCTAATATGCAAAGGTTATGAAGGGGCCAGTACATGCTAGTGAAACAGGATCTCAAATCAATCTTGGCTGGTATTAATTCTGGACCACAAACTACTTAGTTTATTTATAAATTCTTATGGCCAAGGACAAGGGTTTGTTTTTATTTAACAGCAACTCACATAGCATATAATACTGATAATATATATATAATTACTGATAAGGTATTTGATGCATCTAAGAATATATAGGTTTTACCTTTTATTGGAGTAAATGGGACTTGTTAAGTAAACACACCAGTATTACAACTCTGGCATAACTACAGTACAGTATCTAAAATACAAAACAAAAACTACAAAAACAAAACAAACATACAAACAAAAAGGTCTGTACCCGTTTTCATCACACATGGATGAAATTTTCCATTAATAAAGCTGCCTTCAAGGACACTAGGACAGTATATCCTTTAATCTTAAAGATGTTAGTTATATCACAGCCAATTGTGTTCAAATGTGAACAGGTTTCATCGTATGCCTTCGCTGTTCCATGTGATTCAGATTAAAGAGAATAAATTCTTTCGAGCGAGTCACATCATATTTCTCATCATCTATAGTTCATCTTGGAGAAGGAGGTGAAAAAGAAGAGTGCAATTGCATACTCATACTCAAGTAAGGGTACAAAAGGAAACACTTTTAATTACCTGGAGTAAAATGACCCTAGCACGAGCATAAATATACTGTATGTTGTCCTAAGCACAACCATTCATAAAATATAGTGCTTATCTTTCTCTGGGACAAATCACTTTGCCCACTAGCCTGGTTGGGCATAGTAAGTCAGCGACCCACTCACCCCCAATACATTTAACCACTTAAACTCGATATACTTAGTTGACCAGACTCCCCCAGGGCTCTATACTAGGGCCCCTACTGTTTTCGCTCTACATTATCTTCGCTGAAAATAGCCGATCTACAAGCTCACAAAGCGTCTGATCACCCCAGGATAGGAATGCTAGTGTTCAAGTGGTTAAACTCTACATTTCATATTAGACAAGATTTATGCAACAGTAGAGTATATACAGAGTATTCAACATTGAGTGCAATAGTACATACTGTATGCATAGTATTGTGTGCACAGTACAGAGTATGCAGCACTGTGGCATACTATAATATTTTTGGTAGTTTGTATACATTCAAGTCACTGCAGTTATTCTGTAGGCACAACATTGAAGATAGTGCAATGATATTAGTCTCATGATTATGGATGCGTTAGTTATTGTGTAACAGAAGCCTTATTTCCTTTTTGTTATTCACAGCCAGTGAATCCCCAGCAGCGTAGGGAGTGTCATCAAGGTCAACAGCAGTCCACTGCAGTTCTGAAACAGGACACTCAAAGCTGAGCAGGGGAGAAGGAGCTCTGCAAAGAGACGGACAATGCAGTCAGATACCAATGGTGAGGCGTGTTGGTCCTTTGTCTACAGTGTCAAGCGAATCACAGGGGACAAATTACGGGAAGAAAGAATCCAACCAGAAAGATATACCGTATACTGTATGTGTGATGCCAGTGCAGCAGTATTCGCAGAGTGGGGGGGGGTGATGGTTAGCAGAAACTTACTTTTTTCCACACTTGCAGATTTAGGCTTTGACGTCTCGGTCTGTTTAACAGTGCAGCTGAAATTGGTCCTTCCCTCAGAGAGGTTATTATAACGGAGGCGACAGATGTTGCCTGGGTAGATGCGAACTTTGGCTTTGTTCTTGTAGGCACCGTCCTGCTCTTCCTCTGGGTCAGTGGTGTCAACAATTCTTTCACCTTGTGTAAACTTGCACATTACATCTGGTGACTCAGCAGGAACCTCATACACGCAATCAATCCTTAGATGAGTCTTATCTATCCCACAGTAGTTGATCTTAGTCACTTTTTGGGCTGAGGCAAAGCCTATACAGTATAAAACAAAGATATTGTCAGATATTTGCTGTTCCAAAGCCATTAGAACATTAGTCTATCAGTTTGGGGCATCAATACAATTGATCTCCAAACATCAGGTAAATACCTGTGAAATGTAAATGTTTTACAGTGTGTTTTATCCTACAACTTAGTTATCTTACCGAAAAGGCAAATCATGGCAAGGAGGATCATTGTCTCAACTTATCTAAAAATGATCAAATAAAACAGAGATAGTTAATATCTCCCAGCCTATAATCACAGAACATAACAGTCAGACGCTTTGTGTATTTTGTTATAATTTCTTAACATTATCATGGCTCGAGGCAAACAAATCTGTAAAAATGGTGGGGGAAAGATGCATCCATCATAATGTCAAAAAACTCAGTACTGTCTAACTACCCACACTGCATTGAGGAGAAATTGAAACATAGCCAACAATGGCATACTGTTGCAGTTCAGATTAAACATCCCTAAACAGCTTAGCTAAAGTATTAGCACGTGTACACTGTATTGTGTATATTGACATGAATTAACTGCAAAAGTTAAGGTTATTCTAAATATTTATATATATGGCCCCTTATTATGTACACGGTATACTGTATGTTCAATCAAAATCTTAATCTAAACATTTACTTTAAAGTTTGTATAGGTCTAAAACAAATTGATCATTCAGAGTAATATGAATGAGAAAACATTTGAGCATCACACAGCGCCACATGGTGCCATGATTTGCTACAGCTCTTCATTAGCAAGTAATAGCATGTTAAATCATCCTCACCTTCTGTGATGCCGTTCGAGTTTTCCTCAGTGCTCAGCAGTGTGATGTCAGGGGGAGATTAAGGCTGGCTTCCAGAGAGAGAGAGAGGGAGAGAGAGAGAGAGGGGGGAACACAACCAGGAGAGAGAAAAAGAGAGAGCGAGAGAGAGAGAGAGAGAGAGAGAGAGAGAGAGAGAGAGAGAGAGAGAGAGAGAGAGAGAGAGAGAGAGAGAGAGGGGGGAACACAACCAGGAGAGAGAGAAAGAGAGAGAGAGAGAGAGAGAGAGAGAGAGAGAGAGAGAGAGAGAGAGAGAGAGAGAGAGAGAGAGAGAGAGACAGACAGACAGACAGACAGACAGACAGACAGACAGACAGACAGACAGACAGACAGACAGACAGACAGACAGACAGACAGACAGACAGACAGACAGACAGACAGACACAAAGAGAGAGATTTAGAGAGTGGCAGAGGGAGTATATCATTATACCATATAAGGGCACTATGGTTTATGGTTGTTCTTGGTTTGTTAACCATGATGACTCACCACTAAAATTCTCATAGTCGGAGGTTCAAACCAGCATCCAACACCTGCACTGCTTGACCAGCAGACAGAAAGTGAATGTGCAATCACTGCTATTACACCATCTGCTAGTAGTCACTCCTGGAATCCCTGTACTAAACCAAGGAGAGAGAGAGAGAGAGAGAGAGAGAGAGAGAGAGAGAGAGAGAGAGAGAGAGAGAGAGAGAGAGAGAGAGAGAGAGAGAGAGAGAGAGTTTAGACAGATGCTATGTTCATGGTTTACCTGTATTCTAGTTTCTTGAGGTACTACACTGTGCTCTCTGCATTCTTATGTATGTACAGTATGCGATCTTATTGACAGGTGTCTGACAATTAGGTAGTTAGCATCTATCTGCTAACTACCTAAATTTAGAGACAGAGAGAGAGAGAGAGAGGGGCGGAGGGGTAGATGGTTTGTGGGAGGCAGTTCCATATCTCAGTTTTGTTTTGGAATGGTGACAGTTTTCTCCCTGTGTTGCTGCACCAGAAGACATCAGATATTATATAAGTCTATGCCCTAATGCGCTTGTTATACTATTTTTTTTTGGAGGACTAGCAGACACACAGCATCCATTAGTGTCTTGGTCAATAGAATTACTCAATTTACCGTATATTATTTTGTATGTGATATTTGGGATTTGTCTTCTTTCTGCATATACTTATGATAAAACTAATAACTGCGCCTCTGCAGGATGTTTTGGAAGATTTTGGATACATTGGAAGCTGAGGTAACTCTATTCTGCTGAGGCAATGAATAAAGCTCCCAGAGTTAGATACATAGAAACCTCTGCTGCAGAGGTAGAGAGCCGTCACTGATAATACATTATAAAACAAAACAAACAGGATGTTTTCTACGGTGTAAGAGACACCAGGAGACTTGTGTGGTTTCTTTAAAATGTCCAATTCTTTTGTATCTTATTTTTCCAATAACAATATGACAATTAATAATTCTAGGCCCAAAACAAATGAGGACAAACAGAAAGAACTTAAAGGGATATTTCACTTTCAAAAAAACTTTTGGTCATTGTATCGTCTATTCAGGATTTTGTCAGCTCCCCAGACCGTTTTTAAGTTGCTTGATTCAGTATTTAGATATTTGATATTCATTTTATCAGACACGCTCCCTTCCTATACAAAGCCATTATAACTTCAAACTCCATTTTTAACATAACATAAATTTGAAAATGGCCAAGCTTGTAGATCTGCTATTGTCAAAGAATCTTACGTTGTTTCAAAAACAATTGAAATATTTTAAAAACATTTTAACACTAATTTTGTAGGGGTCCCTTGGCACAACATTTCCAGATGGGGTCCCTGGCCAAATACAATACACAATCAATCAATCAATCAATCAATTTGGGCGTCCTTGACATTAAAAGTTTGAAGATCACTCCTTTATGAACTCCAGATTGTCTCCCTTATTTCTCTTTTGTCTCATTTTGTCTTTGTGCAATGAAGTTGCCACATCTACACTACAAACCCTAAGTTATAGGGTCCATTTTTACACCCTTTGATTTACATCAAAGGGTGTAAAAGGGTGTTTCAAATGCATCAAGAGGTGTGGTAACAAGCTGGCCAAATCAATTGATAAAGTTGGCATTTTACCGCAGTTTCATTAAAATAAGTGCTGCTTGATCAAATGCCAAGTGGACTGTAGTGGTTTGGAGGAAGTCTTACGTCATGTTTAAGGCAACAGTACCTTTCCAAAATTTGGCATTTTCAAGTTCTCACAAACTGAGAGAAGCACATATTAATGCTTTGCTCTCAATAGGTTTAGCATTGTGAGGTAGGAGCTGATCACATCTTCCAAAGCATTCACATTGAAAGGTTAAAGCTATATTCAACACTTGCGACATACTTGCTTAATAAGCTGTATCTGTTTGGAACACAGAGCTGCTAGTGTGTCCTCTTTCTTTCAGTCAAGAACTTCACTTTGTGGGGAACAGAAGATATACTGTACAAGTTACTGGGGTGGCCTTGTGGGCTCTGTTTTGTCCCTTTATCTGCCTAATAATGTGAAGCGATGGTGACTCTGACTCATGGTGGAATAATGTGGTGGATGTCGGTCAGGACATATTGTCTGTCAATATACCTTTCAGCTGTTTATTGCAGTTTGAAATGCACAGGACAGCAGAGGCGATAACAGGCATTAGTCTCTTGGTGGTGGTGGTGTGTAAGTGCATACGTGTGTGTGTGTTTGTTTGATTGATTGATTGATGTACTTTATTTAGTAAGACATGAGAACAACAGTACATGGAAGTACAAATTCACAATACAAGGTCTACTAAACTGGAAGACTCATAAAAGCACTGAGCTTGTTTCAAATGAGTTCCCCATGCACACAAATCATGATGACATATAAGAGACAGACAGATATACACAACTACTATAGAATGTCATACAATCAGTTTACAGGTTACTGGTATGAAGAGTGAGAAATATGTACAAAAGGAGAAGGAGAGAGGGGGGGGGGGGGGGGGGTAGGGGGGTAGGTTAGGTTAGGACTTAGACAGGGGCCATTTTCCAATTGCAGCCTCCTGAAGGTGTATCTTTAGGGCTGTTTTGAAAGAGAGTAGGGTTTTACACTCCTTTACTCCTTTTGGTAGGGCGTTCCACATTTTTGATGAATAGCATGAGAACGAGTTACTTCCCTTTGTTGAGCCAAAAAAGGGTTGGACAAGGTTTGTGGAGCTGCCTCTGGTATTGTGATCATGGACATCATTAACATTTTGGAAGTATTTTGACAAATACAGGGGGATCCCAATGTTGTGATATATCTTGAAGACCAGGCCCATAGCAAGTTGCTGTACTCTGTCCGCAACCCTAAGCCATCCAATCCTATCAAAATGATCAGGGGTTAGATGGGTTTTGTAGTTGAGGCCAAGAAGTAGCCTTACAAGTTTGTTTTGGGATGTTTGGAGCCTTGTTTTTAAGGCCTTGGAGGTGTTGTGATACCATGAAGTACATGCATAATCGTAATGACCTTGTATGAGGGCCACTGCAAGAGTCTTCAGAGTCTTCTTACTGACTTTACGATCAATACTCCGCAAATAGCGTGTTTTTTTGTGGACCGTTTTGATCGTTTTTTCAGCATTTTTGTCACCAGAGAGGTCAGCCTCCAAGATAGAGCCCAGGTAGGTAATTTCGTTTTTTCTTTTGATGATATCATCACCCGCTTTGATCGTGAAGCTCTCTGCCTTTCTGAGGTTAGGAGTGGACCCAAAGAGGATGCATTCCGTTTTGCCCAGGTGTAATGAGAGCTTGTTGTCGGAGAGCCAGATGCAGATCTTGTTGAGTTCAGAGCTGAGAGTTTTCTCAACCTGCAGCCTGTCCCTGTCCGAGACTAGCTGGGCCGAGTCATCTGCGAACAGGAACAGGTTGCAGTCGCAGGCTGACGACATGTCATTCACATATATCAGGAACAGTAAGGGTCCTAGTATACTTCCTTGGGGAACACCACAAGTCACTGGGAGGGGGGGGGGACTGGGTGCCGTTTACTTCCACCACTTGCTCCCTCCCTTCCAGGTAGGATCTCATCCAGTTCACTGACGTGTCATCAAAACCTATTGCTTTGAGCTTATTGATCATAATCGGGTGATTAACGGTGTCAAAAGCCTTCTGGAGGTCCAGCATGACCATGCCGCAATATTTGCCCTTTTCAATCTCTTGTTTGATAGAGTCGTTCAAATAGAGAAGGCATGTGTCAGTGGAGTGGTTTGTTCTGAAGCCAGATTGGAATTTGTAGATTAGATTTTTCTCGGCAAGATACTTGTCGACCTGTTCATAGACTATTTTTTCCATGACTTTCGAGATGGAGCTTAGAATAGAAATAGGGCGGTAGTTGCCAGGGTCTTAATCTGCATAGTGAGGAAAAGGAAATAGAACTATCTACCTGATTTAGTATAAAATAATATATAAAATGTGTTAACAATTATAAAACGGTACTAATTTAGCTCCAGTGTGAGGGATATAATAATCTTTCACATTCAATTTGTGAGAGAAGTTATTGTTGATGTTGCAGTAGATCCAGCATTGTGAAAAAGCCTCAAATATTCCTGTAATTTTCATAATATCACCAAGGTGAGTCAATGGAAAATACAGTTATGAACTGGCATGTGCAACACAATGGGTGTCTTGCATTAGATCTTGAGGTACAAGTAAGTTCCCAGTAGACATTCAAACAGGTCCCTCATTTCCATGTTAACCTACTTTTATTGGGTTACTTTGTTAGAGTGACTTCTTTTTTGTTTGAACAAATGTCTTTATCAGTGTTGTGTTGTAATAATCTATATATAAGCCTTTCAGAATTCAAAAAATGTAACCTTTAATGCAGTGCTCCCACTGACCCAGAAGTTGAGTCTGTTGCTGAAAGTATATATTGCTATTATTATTATTATTATTATTAATAATAATAATATTATTATTATTACTATTATTATTACAATTATTATTATGAGGCCTATTATTATTATCATTATTATTATTATTATTATTATTATTATTATTATTATCAGCATCAGTTTTATTTCAGAATCAGAATCAATTATTAGTATTATATTGATGATAATGCTGCTGATGATAATGATGATGATGATAATGATTTTGTCTTCATTACTTGTTTTTATAGCTTGTTATAGCTTTTCGAAAAAAGTAGACTATAGTTTATGCTTCCACTGCAGTGCATAAAGCTAATTCTGCAGATGAAGGAATGTCTAAAATAAATTAATAAATCCATGGTATTCATCAAGGACTCCAGTCATATCACCCCTGTTAAAAAAAGAAACAGGATAGAATTGTGTTTTCATTATATTTTGCATGAGTTGCTGCAACCTGTTTTGGAGAAATGTTTCAGTTTCACACAGCTATGCCACAGACAGCTGGTAATGGGTGGGATGAGATACTGCTGCAGCAAATCGGACGGCACAATATAAAGGAACGAACAAACAGGTAAGAACATCTGTTTGACATCCTGGGAAACGGGTTAAATATTTAGCTGGCATATAGATCGCTAATGTCGTTTTTATTTGTGTCTGCAATTTAGCCACACATTTCAGACGCACTGTGTCAAGTGCAGTCTGAGCTAGGCTACACATAGTAATGTGCATGAGAGAAGGGATGCTTGTAGCACCATTTGGAACCTCTCCCTCCGCTGTATAGCTCCCAGATGAGGTTCCGCTGCAATATGTGCCGGCAGAGTGCGACACCGGCGAACGGTGGCCAATATAGTTGATTCTTACCCTTTCCCGCACATTGTAAACAAAAAGTAAAGGTTGTCCTCCCTGCTCTCAGCTGTTTTACATTTTAGCGGTCAAGATAATGTAAGCGACGGGTTGAAACAAACAAAAACAAAAAATCGTTATTTAGTCAGCCTGTGGCCAGTCAACTCCCGTCCGCATGCGCAGTAGATAAGATGAACTGCTCCCGTTGAGGTTGCATTGGCAAAACATGGCACAGGCTGACTAAAAATGTTATTTAAACGCTTGTTTTTAACCCGTCGTTAAAAATGTCTTGACCGCTAAAATTTTAAACATCTGAGAGCAGGGGGGACGACCGGTACTTTTTGGATACGATGGGCGGAAAAAGGTAAGAATCAACAATATTGGCCAATATTCACCGGTGTCGCACTCTGCCGGAACCCTACGCAGTGGAACCTCATCTCGGAGCTATATAGCGGAGGGAGAAGTTGCGATTGGAGCTAGGAATGCTTGGTGCAGTGTGGAGCCTACTGGACACTGCAAGGGCGTAGTCTCCCGTTTAGGAGCCTTTAAAAGAGTGATGCCAAGTAGGCTCCTCCATCCAGAGTCCGGACTACCAGATCGCGTTATAACTTAGGCTATATTGGTAGGCTAGCATTTACGCGACGATTCGTGACTTAACGAATTCTACGATGATCTCAAAATGATAGAGCGTCTAGTAGGGGTGTAAGTTGCCTAATGATGTCCCATGTTATCCTGCAGGTAGAAAGTCATTGAGCTGACCGGACAGAAAGCAATGGAGCCGCATCTGCACCACGCCACGGCGACGTGCCTCTTGTTTGGTAGGCTATGCTGCCCTGCACAAATCAGACAGGCTATAATAGCCTGCAGGTTCTTCACCTGCTTAAGTTGATTTGATATGAGATATTATCAAACCACCTTTACCTCGGCTTTTAATGATTCGTGACAAACCTTTTCACTTTAAAATGTATCCATTTGGAGGTTATCTGTCTATTTATGTTCTTCTAGCCTATAGTCTTATATTGGACATTCATATAAATGATTTGACATAAATTGAAATCCTATCATCAGTAGGCTATCATTTAAATTACTAGCAGATTGCTATTTTAATTGTTTGTGTGTGGGAGGAATCAATGGAACTGGAATAGCCTAAGTGATTCACTTGTATTTGAGAAGCAGAGAAATATAGCAATGTCGTGAATACTCATGATTTCCCCAACCATTTGGCCTAGCAGCCTATACACATCCATCTTTATGATAGCAAAATAACATGTGTTTCTTATGTCCACACAGACTGGATTGATGTCCAAAAAGCAAGGCGGTTTAATTTTTAATTTCTTATTTCTGTACACAAAGATAATAGCAAAATTTGACACCAGATGGCCAATTTATCTTCCATTTTTGGTGAAACTACTAGGCATACTTGTTTTGGGTGACTTGCTCCAAAAAGTAATTTGTCTAAGAAACTATTTATTCCTACTATATGCATTGGAAAGCTATTGTAATTGTTGGTAATGATGTTGGTAATTAGTATTATTATCATTATTATTTTCAGTAAAGATAAAACATTGCAGTTTTTTTTTAAAAAGTAAATAGGCCTAGGCCTACTTATATGTTTGCCAATCAACCTTAGATCACACTTAAATGCTCATGACAGAACTAAAAAAACAATCTGAATTTCCAATATGAAATTGTCCTATTGTCAACAGTCTAGCTGATTCAAGAAGAATTCTCCTTTCTGTCACACATGTAGTAACAGTACCATCTTTCATTGGTTGTCACTAAGCAGATCTGTTACATTTTAGGCATCTTTCCTTTCTTGTGTGCTATGTTTTAGTCACCACAGTCTCTGGGTTCTTCTTCACCCCGCGCGGCCCTCAGATGTATCCCTGTATTACCTATCTGGAGAAAAATTTGAGGGTGGACTGTGACTTCCCACCCACCTATCAGCACCCTGGACCTTACTGTGAGTACAGGCAGGACAGCCGGCTGGTGGGAACCACATATCCCAACATGGTGACCTTTGTGTCCATAGACAACCGCAGGAGGGCCAACGTAAGCCTGGTCACTCCCTCCCTCTGTCGCCTCACCTGGGCCCCGCTACTTGATGATAAGCCCTACACCTTCACCTGCAGGGTGTATCAGGGCAGCGACTGGAAGGAGAACAGTTTGGCTGTGCATCAAAGTGAGTATAGCATTATGGAAATGCAGTAAAATGTTTGTGTAGCGTGTGATTATGAATGAAAAGTTAAATCCATATTCTTTTTTGCAGGGCTCCTACCAATTTGCTCTGCAATCAGCGTGATGTTCCAATCTGCCCCATGGTTTCTGTCACTGGCGATGTCACTTCCTATGGCTGTGGGTCTTTTGAGTCCATAACCTCTCAGTTGTACAGGTTAACACGCTTTTCACTCAAGTTAAGATTCACCTATATTGTTCCTATTATAGGCAGTGGAAGTCCAATCAGCATTTGTAAATAATTTCAAATCCTCTCCCAAGGTTTTAGAAGCCAGAAAACCAAGCCCTTGACCAATGGTGCCATACTGAAGTACAGCCAAGAGCTGCTGCACTGACAAATATGAGAGACTATCTTTATGGATTCAAAGACTGTTTACTTGTTCCTATACATCTGAACGAGTTTTAGTACTGTGGTGCTATCAGTTCAGAGCAGGATCATTCATCAATCATGTTATGCCACATGATCTTCCTGGGTACTGTTACAGTCAGTTTTCCTTCATGTATTGTCCATGGAGCTGTACATTGGTGTGACATCAGAAACCGTGGGGCTGTACTGTCTCATGTTTGGCTTTAGGGAACAGTAGTGCTATACTAATACAGCCCAAATTGGCTTTGGGCATACAAACATAAAAACACTAAATCTGGCTATTCCCTTCTAAATGCATTGCGCTGTTATGCATGGTCATAAGTGTTATATCTTATGGATTATATTTTTTTAAAGAAATTATACCCATTTATCACCAGACTAAACAATAATGAGTCAACACTGTGTTCTTTATCTTTGCCTCATCTCATAGCTAATTATATAGAAATTCAGGGCTAATGATGAGCTAATTAATTATGTACTGCCTATTATTTCATGATTTTTTTTCTACCTGTCTACCATAGAATACATCTTTGACCTCATTTGCACTGGCCAAGTAAATATTGCAAAGAATGAAATTGACTGAAATAAATATTGAGCACTTAAATAGACACTGCACTACTTGCTGTCTTTTAGCATATCACATAATGTACACTTGTGTGTAGAGTGAAGGGAAGAGTAACCACAAAGAATTCAAATCCTTTTTTAACATGATCATTACGATGATCAAGGGAGAAACAGATCACAAAGAATATAATTTCTACGATATCTCCTCTAATGTTTTTTATTTTATTTTATTTGACCTTTGTCAGCCTGTTGGCTGGCGTTGATACTTTTTGGGAGAGGAAAGTATACTTTGACCCACAGTGTACCTTAACATCATGAAACAGGCTGAAACTACGTGCCTGTGCAATGTGTACTTTAATAGCCAAACTGGGGACACAGATGAGTTACAGGGTGTTGTTCATCATATACACATTCCTTACACAATCAAGGGTCACACAAGGTCCCATCATAACAATCTATATTTGAAAGATGCTTTCATTTTATGTCTCTCTGTTTTCCGTGCATATTCTCACTATACAGTAAAAATGCTTGAAAGGTAATTTTAGGCTCTTTGTATTCTGCTAGCTCAGTCTTCACATCAAATATTGTATTATTGCAACAATGTTACTTTTTTATCTTGAGTACATTAAGTAAAATGTGTCCAATTAGCTTGAGCATTTGTTATTTTTGTTCTTAATTCCCATGTCATGTCCTTACAGTATTACTTAGTATTATACCATAGTATTGTATTTTTTTATGCTCATATTTGTGTGTTGCTTTGGTTTTATTATTACCACCAAAGGCATAGTACGATAGTACCATAGTATGATATTATTGCAAAGCAATAGTAAGAAATAAAGACATAATTGTAAAATTGCCTTTTCTCTCCTTTCTGCAGAGGGTATTTTTTTCCTCTCAATTCATTCAGAAGTGTTCCATCAATGCCAAGTTTCAATAATGTAATGACAAGTAAAATGAATTATTTGGATGTACTGCCCACCTCAGACAGTAGGTGGAGTAGCCTACTCTATTGATTTACTAACCTCAATGTGCAGGTGTGAGTGTACAATTTACCAGGACACTTCAGCTGGGCTTGAATCCAAGTGCTCCAGTAGGGTGGTCACTTACTCATTGTAACAACCTTTTTTTTAAATCAAACTTGTGCCAAGAAAGACCAACTTGGATGTTGTTTGGACACGAATACTCGAATTCTTGCTATATTATTATGGCAGATTTTGATATTAACTTGGTGTGGCTGATTCAATGTAACTGAATTCATAATTACACCAAGATTTCTGGCTTGTTTTTTAGTTATCAAAGACAGGAAGTCAAGCTGAGCTCTAAATTCAGCCTTTCTTCCTAGTTTGAAGTGAAGACCGATAATCTCAGTTTTTACTTTATTCATTAGGAAATCAACAATAGCATTTGTAGAAAATAAAATATATGCATGTGGCCATTCATTGTGTGAACTGCTGTGGTAATCTTAACACTAGATGTCACCAAAACATTGCACAAAAGGATTTGGTCTGATTGCCTTATTTATTTATTCTATTCAAATCCAAATCTAGTTTAATCCAGCAGATTATTTTTTCCCTGCAGGAAGATTGGATTGGATTAATACTGACTCCGGATTTGACTCTGGCACAATTGCACATAGATTACTATGATGCATTGAGGAGAGTCTTACTTAATATACACTCATTCATATCATACGTAACCAGGCAGGTAATGTGAGAAAAACACTTACAATGACAATGGTAAGATAGAAGGTAAATTAAGGCTTTGACCCTGTCGATTGGTTGTTTTCAGTGTAAACGTCTAATGGAGAGAACATTTAAATACAATGTTTGGTCCTCAGAAATAACTGAAGCAGGCTACAGTATGTTTATATTAAGATTATTAAGATAGATAATTAGTATGATATATGATAGCTACAATCTGCTTCAATTCTTCTACGTGAGCTGTAGATCTGCTATTTTTGGCGAATGTTCCCCCCAGAATAAGCATGCTGGGGTTTAAGTGGTTAATATATGCTGTCCCTCACAAATAAATAAGTAAATATAAGCAATACAACACTGACTGGATGACCCCTGATCAGCTGGCCCTGAACTCACCCTGTCTGTCCTGACATGACCCCAGAGGAATTGAGCTTGGCTGTAGCCTACTCCTTTCATTTTGGGAGAGAACATATGGGCCACATGTGTGGCTGCTACTGATGCGTGTCCATCCAGCATGAGCCACATTCCTGAGTGCAGTGATGGACAAAGTATATACTCAAGTAAATACTCAAGTATTCAAAAGTACAAATTACGATACATTTTATTTTTAATATCAATGTATTGCTGTATTGCTCCCCGCCGATCTAATAGATTGGCTATTTTCACTGTAGGGCTTAATGGTTAATTCATAATATATTTGTGTCATTTGGGTCCCAACTAAGAGTACATTCCTAGAAATGTAATGGAGTCAAACGGAGTGAAAGTTATTAGCTTTCTTATTTTTTTAAGACTACTCCAAAATGTACTCAAGTACAGTAGGCTACTCAAGTAAATGCACTGCCTGAGTGCCTGCACAGTCAAACAAGAATAGATCTACAAGCATCTACTGCAAGCTACAGATCTACCTAGTTTGTAGATCAGCTCTTGTAGGCAAGAGACACCATCAGTAGGCCATAACTTCCAAAACAATACTCAGTTGCAAATAATGTCTGAAGAGATCATTGATGTAATATTCTTACAGATTTGGTGTAAAACAATAGTGCACACACCCAGGCACGCCCGCCCGCACGCCCGCACGCACGCCCGCACGCACGCACGCACGCACGCACGCACGCACACACACACACACACACACACACACACACACACACACACACACACACACACACGTATGCAAACAAAATGGTTTGTGGCTGTCAGTAACGCCATCACCTGATTTAGGCCTACACTTTGTCGTATGAACGGCATTACGTTGTCTCATAATATATCACAATCCTTTGACCACATTCATTTATTTTCAACAAATTTTAAGTCAATTTAATTATAAACAAAGTTCACATAGGAAAATATATTTCACTCTAATCATATTGAAATGTAACAGCCTCAACAACTTTACATCTCTATGGATAACACCTCTAAATGCAGCAGTAGTAGTAGTAGCAGATAGTCTATAGACAAGGCTTTCTCTGTTGTTTAAAATTCATTTAAGAAATCTGGATTTATTTTAAAATGTACAATTCCAGATATTACTGTCATATTGTTAATTATTTACAGTGATTTCACACAAAATTAATGAGAGAATACATGTAATGTCTGTCATTTTCTAGCATCAACAAAACATTAAAGATAATAAAAAAAAAAGATGGCAATGTTTCACTTTGACCCTTTTAAACCTAAACTGTTTGAGGTCAACAGATAATAAAACATATAATACATGTCAAAATGAAGAACACGTATGCAAGGAAAATGGCAGGAATTAAATTCCTTGAACACTTGAGAGGTAAAATTTGAGGTATAAGTGTACATTCAGTGATAAAAGTTGTATTGTGATACAGTATGTAAACAGCAATATGATGCAAAGGTTGGGAAAGGGGTACACACAGCTAAGACACAACTAATTATAATAAGGTATACCAAAGATCAGTAACACAACACATCCTTCAGTAGGCGATCCCTATCCATTTACTACCATAGAAAATAATATGTACAACAACTTGCTCAACTTAATAGGTCACTGAAAACGAATTAATCTGCACACTGTCTCAAAAAGATGGTAACTAGACTAGATCACTCATTCATGTGGGATCAGGGGACCCCGGGGTCCTTGAAGGGGTTCTGAGGGGTCTCCAGCTAAATGACTGATAGTTAGGATTAGGAACCAAATGGACCCTACTGGTCTGTAACTCTGAGAGTGGTGTTCCATAGTACACATTCAGAGTTAAATTAACAGAGGATTTTGCAGTGTCTATTGGGGAGCTAGAGATAAAAACATATAAAATGGTGACCCGTGGCTTTATGCATATCAAACTGGGGGTCCTCTAAATTAACAAGGCTGAGAATCAGTGGGTTTGATAACTCATTGGTGTATGGCAGGGTTTCAAGGGAGTATCTGAGTTGTGTCAGTTAAACTGTATACAAGAAGAGTGGGCACCGTGATGTAAAATTTGCTGTTTTGTCAAAAAAAAAAGAAAGTCTTAAGTAATGTAAAGTGTACATGATTTTAACATGCATGATACATCAACATGATACTTCAACTTCTTGTTTATGCCCAAAATGGCTGGATATACAGGTTTTGTAGCAATTTATAGCAATTGTATGTCAGCTTTTCAAACTATACCTGTTACATTTACATCTGGATGTCCATATTTTCAAGGTGCTGTTTCACAAGCTTTGTTTTGCTAAATTGGACCGAAATTAGATCTTGAGGACCACTTTAATAGTTGTGGGCATGTTCCTGACATGTTGATAGCTTGAGATTCTTCATACTGTGTTTATTTATTTCTTCCTACACAGGCCTTTTGTATGACAGGGAGCATCCATTTTAGACATCATAGTCTATTTTAACAGATTTTACCTGGATATACTCACCTTGACTGTCAAGCGATGATAATGTTATATTACATCAAGAACAAAATGACAATGCACATTTGAGAAACACGGTGAACACTATCTCTAGTTTGACGGTGGTACTAAATACCCAGCAGTGTTATGTAAGTATTGTGAGCCTAAACCGGCAGTGGTGTTCCTGATGTAATTGTGTCAGCAATATTCCATTGACTAATGACAATAATATCTAACTAGCACACAAATATTAAAAGCCCTTTTCCCCTTTATTTGCAGAACTACACAGACTGTATCGGGCGCAGACAAAGTTGGCGAAATAAAATGCAATAAAGGCCAGTGATCTAGTGGTGGGTTGTCCATTTTCATTAGGCCATCCTTTTCAGTATTTAACGCCAGCTACCAATTCCACTGGTACTGTACTATATGTGTCAAACTTGCAAATCCATTATCTGTGTTGCCAAATAAGCATTAACGTTTGCTGTACTCAAACCAGAGGCTGAGAAAGTTACGGCTCAGCTTCATTGCCAGCCTTCAAATCTCAACTTAAACGCTCCTTCTCTGGACCCTTTGTCAGTCTTCAGATTGGTCCCTAAATGACCAACCAGCTGCCTTGTTCCGCCTCCTTCTGGTCGTTTAAGCTGAGTTTGCCAACAAAAAAAAAAGAAAGAAAAAATTACAGTCACTATACTGCACCCAAGATGTTCAGGCTAAGTTTAAAATAAGAATTGAATACATTAAATACCGATACGAGGCACCTGAAAAACAAGTTTCTTTCAATGGCAGGGGATGCAGAGAGGATCTTTGTCCAACCAAGCAACAGCAACCAATGGGTGCAAAGAGGGGCAGGACCATGGGCGAGACTTGACAAAGGGTGTCTTATCATTAAATATTTACAATGCATGTATGTATTCTATTGACCAGGTTTTTCAAAGTTGTACAATACACATATAACACATATAATATTCTCTTGAACCTGATTGAACCTTATCTGACTGGAAAAATACTGCATTCCTTCTGTGAAAAAAAAGAAAAGAAAGAAAAGAAAAAGATTTTCTCTCTTTTTTTGCCATGGCAATGTAGACAGGGCTTATGTTGACCCAATTCATCGTTGTTGTTGTTGTTGTTTTTGTATTGAGAAAACATAAAGAATTTACAATAATAACAAAAATTATTCATGATAATTCAGACACATAATAACATGATTTCCAGCATTCCCATATTGTCATTAAAGGCAACAGTTCCAGCTCTTGGATTGTTTCAGGCAATACAGTAACAGGATCACTCCAGGTGAAATATCACCCTCTAGTCAGAACATGCCATAGCATCAATCAATGGGGCTGTTTTATGTAGGCTTGTATATATATTTATATGAGTACAATTTGGGCTTTGCTTTGTGTCAGATATATGTGGAGAACGATGGGGGTGGTTTTGATGGATTGGTATTTACCTGGCTCTGAACAAAGGTGAGGGCAGCTTTGTGTTGTGAAAATGTCATGGTGCATTCAACAGCACCATCGAGAACATCCTGATGAGTGGGACCACAACTTGGTAAGGACACTGCACTGCTCCTGAGGGTAAAGCACGGTAAAGAACCAAATGTTCTTCTTTAAATATCTAAACTATAGGCTAATTAAAGACTGAAAGGGTCCAAAGTTCTGGTCAAAATGACGCATTTTCCACTATGATTAAAAAACTGTTAAAGGCCAGTTAACTATTATCGACTAATAGGAAGTCATATGTGGTCTTTCATTTGGGAACTACCTTGAAAGGTCAAACTCAATGTCACCAGCTACTGTAGGAGAAAGGCCATGCTCTGTTTAAAGGGGGTCAGGGTTTGTTTGTTATGGTACAATAGATTAGACTGCCATGCTAGTCGTCAGAGTCAGACCCTCATCTCCCTGGTGTCAGTCTGTGTTTACGTCACAACGCCCCCCATGTGACCTAGCCAGACACCCAGCTATGTGAGCTCGTCTTCACCCTCTGGGCAAACCCCTGAGGGCCAGCTGCGGGGTCAAAGTTGAAGTCCAGAGCGTCTCCATCCATGAGGGTGTCATGGAGGACAGATTCCAGATCACAGTCAAAGCTCTCAATGGGCATGTTGTCCAGGTCACTGGGCAGTCTTTCCTGGTGATGACCACGAGGGTTGACTGGGCCAGGGTTCCTGTGGCCATTGGTGTTTCCATAGCTCGACAGGGCCTCACTTGTGTGCACAGAGTGACCACGGGGCAGCTGCATGTATGTCCTCAGGCTGGACAAGTGAGGAGGCCCCCCCGCTGAACTAGGACTAGTTAGAGAGATCATGTTACTGCTATTCATGTCCTGTGAAGCAGAAGGGCCCCGGCTATGTATAGGCTGTGGATGTACGTGTGGAATTGTGTGAGGACGCTGCGGAGCGCTCATCATTTTCACTCCGTCACACCTCCCCATCTGGCTGCTGTATCTGGGCGGCAGGCACCGGTCTCTGCCGGCCTGAGACATCACCGTCTCAAAAGGCACCATGTCCCTACAGCGCTCTGCATCGGAGGTCAGCAGCTCCTTGAGGAGCCCTGCAGGGCAGTTATAATGGCTCTGGAAAGGCCCGAAGGCTGGCTTAGAATTCGGAAGTGCCTGCATAGGGATGGGGGACAGGGGATGAATCCCAGACTGGCCGTACAGGCACTTGTGGTAGTCTTGCTGTGGCTGGGGGGGCATGCCGGGGGAGCTGTAGGGGTTGTTCTGAAGCATGGCAGAGGGGGAGGAGTGAGAGGAGTCTGAGCCGTGTGGGTTGCTCTTGGGGGACAGCAGGTTCAGGTTGTCCAGGAGGCCGTCCATGACGTTATCCGTGCCATGTCGGCCCATGGATCCCCCCAGCTCCGACAGGCTGGGGAGCGTGGATGCCATCTTGGTCCCTGCCCCTCCGGGATACGCCATGTGGACACCGTCGGCCTCGCCCAGGTCGTCCTGCTCAGAGAGGAACGGCGAATGGCGACCGCTCAGGGTGCTGGCGTCGGAACTGGCTCGAGTCCTGAAGGTGCTCCAGGCTTCAAAGTCATCATTACTGTGGGAGTTGGGACTTCCCAACCACTTGGAATACTGGGAACTTGGGCTTTCTACTCCGTCCTCTATCCCTTCCTGTAGGGTCACCTGGGAATAGGACACACACACGCACACACACACACACGCACACACGCACACGCACACACACGCACACGCGCACGCGCACGCGCACGCGCACGCGCACGCGCACGCGCTCGCGCTCGCGCACGCGCACGCGCACGCGCACGCGCACGCGCACACGCACACGCACACGCACACGCACACGCACACGCACACGCACACGCACACACACACACACACACACACACACACACACACACTCACACGCACGCACGCACACACACACACACACACACACACACACACACACACACACACACACACACACACACACACACACACACACACATGTGCGCACATAAGCACACACACATACCCACAGTTCACACATGTCTGCCATAAAATGCCTGTATATTAAACTATGGACATAGGAAAAATAAGAAAAATGTTTAATGGAAAAGTGTTTATTGGAGTTTTAAAAGCATTTTTGGAGTCAGAGTAACAGATTATCATTTTTGCTGTATATAGGTATGATATTGTAAAAGGATCACTGTACCTTTTTCTTTGTGGCTCTCGCTCTGCTCTTGGTGAACTTGCTGTTGTTGTCCATGGAGGCAGCTCTGCGTCGGGGTGACTTGCCATTCTTCCCCCCCTCTGGGTTCAGCATCCACCAGGAGCTTTTCCCTGTGCCCTCATTCTGTATGCGCACAAAACGACTGTGCAGAGACAGGTTGTGTCTGATGGAGTTCTGGATGGGAAATACAATTCATTGTTTACAATACAATTGTCTGTTTGAATGTATGTTGCTGTCTGTCCAACAGATGGTGCTGAAGCAGCTCAACTATCCACACCTCTAGTAGAAATAGTAGTAGTATAGTATAGTAGCTGTAAATGTGTTATATAAGAGGACATAATCTTTAAGAGTGACATCTTCCTCATCACATAACTTTAAAGTCATACCGTGTAACTTTTTCAATCAAACACACATAACTTTTGATACAAGCTTTCACAATAACCATTTTGACAACTTTTTATTTGCGAGTATCTGCCCCCGATACTTGCCGGAATTGTTTTCATTTATTTATTTTAAAGTTAGTAAATATAGTTTCTGACAACTTACTGTTGCATTCCAAAATATCCTCAGGGTTAGGACCCTGCAGCATTCCTTTTTGAGCAGTACTCATAGACAAATACCGTGTCGCAAAAAGGTTAATATGAATGTTACACAGTATGAGTTTCAATGCATTTTTATGCCTTTACATTTCATGCCTTACATACACTTTGAATAGCATTTGTGTATGAAATGCACAATATAAATAAACGTGCCTTGCTTTGCCTTATGCAGACAGACTTATAATGAGTGAACAGATGGTTCATACCTCAAGCATGAACTTTCTATTATGGGCAAGTCTGTAGGCCACCCTGTCATCCCCAAATGCAAAATGATAATTGTTTTCAGTGGACAAACCATAATGTACATTACAGTTATCTTTTATCATTTCCTCTCAGAGTATAGTCCTGTACATGTCTATATGGCAGGTGATGGGTCTCGTTTTGTTCCATTATCTGATGGATCTAAAGTGTACCATTTTCCATTTGTATGTGTAAATTATGGTTAAAAGTGTCTGTGCCTCTCAGGCAGCCTGCAACGTTGTTTTGGTCTGATAGGGTCCTTCTGGTAAGTCAACAATATTAGATAGCAGGTTAACCTCGAGATTGTTTATAGTATTGAGGTTGCCGTGAACCTAGTTGCCAAGGAGACGGAGCCACAGACGATAGCTGACTGCTGACGTCATGACGGCGTAACCCCACGTTGTGTGTAACTTTGCATCTCTGTTTTTACGTCAGAAGAATATATCTGGAACCATGCTTTTCCTACGCTTGTAAGATCTCTTCTCTGGAATAAACCCAAATACCACTATAATAAGAAGTTTCCTCTGTGTATTGATGTAATTAATTCACATCTGACCGATAGAAATGGACTGGTATCTCCTTGGCAAAAATAAACCCAGCAGGCATCTATGCTACTGAGTGAAGATGAAGATTCAAAAACTGTACATTAATTTAGAACATTTCTAAAGGTGCATTTTAGAGAAAAAGAAAGAAAGAAAAGCTTTACAAGAGGAATTAAACTAATGTCCTTTGCTCTAAACTCTACCTCAAGCTGTAGCTAGGATCACAAATGTGTCAGACAATATATTAGCTTTGAAGCAAAGCTAAATTCATTGTACTGAATTATACAGCATTTCGGGCATGTACATGAATTTAACCATCTCCTCAACATTCTTTTACACATGTGTATGTACTGTATTGCATGTAGTGTACTAACGTTTCTAAACAAAGAACAAATAACAAAGACTGTATCAGAGCAGGGCGCTGAAGACGGAAAACAGATACATGGTCTAGTCTGTCTGTCTAGACAAAATCTTCCCAACATGCAAGTTCCAAGTCACTGTTGTGATGGATGTTGAGTACAAAAAAAGGACCAAAATGCAACATAAGACAGAAAACATAACCAGGGAATTTCCCCTAAATGCCCATGTGAACCCAACAGCAACTCCCTCCAGTTACTAAAGCCAGATGTCCCTAACCACAAGATTCTACAAGGACACACAGTCAGTGCATGGAGATAAAGCTGCTCACATAATGCAACAATAGAGTGTCTGTCTCTTGGTTAGGGTTAAATCTCCAAGAATGTAATTTGTTAATGTGCATTATTCAACAGAATAATGTTATCGGTAGTAGTAACTAGAAGTGTTTGGCTGATAACTATAACTATTAATCTCACTATTGCTAATCATTGCTTCAGGAAGTCGTCGTTAATGAGTAAAACATTATAACCCAACATGGGCAATAAGACTTTTAATTATGCATCATTTTGACCTTATGTTGGTAACATTAGGAATGAAAATGAACATTATACGATATATCTGCCTAGAAAAGTCTTCTTTGATGGTCGGTCTCCTTCAAAGATTGATTCTGAAGTAGTAGGCTATTTGTGAAAGGTTGACAATATATTTGACCACACAAATCTGGCATTTCCAATAAATAATCATCATAAAAATCTTTTGTCAGATCTTGAGTTTCATACACTGCAGGGGAATTAGACTATTCCACTTAAAATGTACTGACTAAAATCTTGATTTGTTTCTCATCCAAATCTTGCACTATGTTTAATATCAAATGCTACTCATACTATACTGTAGGTAACATGGATATTTCCACATTGATGTTTTGTATGTATTCCTTTCAGAGCATGTGACATTGAAATTGCATAAAGAGTGGTCATTAAAAAAGATTTACCTCCCTTTGTTAATTTTCTATTAATGAACTTGGGGAGTTGATGAGTTCACTTTGAGCAATTTTAATTAATTCTGGTTAGGCTCAGATTACTGTAGCTCTCGAAGACAAACTATAGGAGGAGTGCAGGCAACATACTGTACATGTACTGACCAATGGAATAACTGGCTAGTGGCTACTACTGCAAACTTGACAAAAAGTTAGTAGAGAGAGAAGCGGAAAGCAGTGTACAAAATGTCTGGTGGAGCAGATTAGCCCTGCCTGTAGCCCAGAAGCCTAATAACTCCCTTGGCCGAGGGGGGTGGGGGGTTGACCAGTGCATGAGCGGTAGATTTTTTGTTTCCCATATGGGGACTTGTAGTAAAGGTTGTGGACTGTGGAGGCAACTTGGTTTTGACCTCTGCAAAGCAATTTGATTGTTTACTCTTGGTTTAACATTACAGCAGCCCCTCTTTGACACACCTAAAACAACTTTGTTTAGTATTAGGATGGCCGTTCTGATATCAGACAACCACAGAAAAGTGAACAAATACCGGTAATAGTGTATCAACAGCAGGCTTGTGAAGCTCAGGAGTGAGAGGGCAAAGGGGTACATAAGATATTTTATGGGAGGACAGAGGCGAGGTTAGGGAGTTCGAGGTGTGGATGGGGAGGGTGGCAAAATGAGACGACAATGTTGTTGCCGTGAGTGCTTGGGGTCGATGAGTTCACTTTGTGCTGGCTGAACGCTGAGAGCTCCTCTACCAGCGCTGACAGACACATGCACACAGGCTGGAGGGGAGGAGGAGGGATATAGGAAGCATCAGACATGACGTGCTGGCTTGGACTGTCTGTTGTCTGAATCTACTGAAACAGAACCCTGCTCCTCCACAGCCCAACTCCTCCCTCTACCTCCTCAAACAAACTCCATTAAGAAAAGCCTTCCTGAGCCACAGTGCATCTAGTCCCCATAATGTACTTGGACCAGCAGCATACGTCAACAGAGCCTCGCAACTATACGCCTGAAGCCTGAGTTCTTATACGTCGTACGACAGTGTCGCGTGCCTAAAATAGCTGATCTACAAGCTCATGACGCATGGCGGATCCGACGCATTGTGAGCTTGGAGATCGGCTATTTATGGCAGAAACACACTTAACTGCATGTTTAACCAAAGCTACAGTTCATAATATGATGCATGTTCTTTTGTATCGGAATATTTTTTAGAAGGGTGTTTCCCTCCTTCCTGTAACTGTTGCCCTTTCTGCCACAAAAATATGTCTGTTCTCTTTTGTTTTTACATACTCTCAGCAAGTGAGCGTTTAAGAGGAAATGAGTCATTAGCAGAAGACGTGGAGACGTGAGAAGCACAGCATTCTAATTCTCACATCTACCTAAAAAAAGAAAAAAGAAAAAAACACTACTACTAACCAATCTGCATGCCTGATCCATTGCTAGTGATATGGAAATGTCTGAGGGATATGATAAGAACCAACAAAAGATCACAAATCGCATGACTGGGCTGTGGATGCGGGCATTCTCCTAGTCCGTCCGTGTGGCATAATCTTCGTCTGAGACAGACCTTACCTCAGTTCAAAGAGAACAAAAGACATCCTCTGCTCCACTGACTCAGGAGGCGCCCCCCGCACGCAATCACCCTAAAGATCCAAGCTGCAAGATACAACCCTGACAAGAAGTCCAACTTCCAAGTTTCATTAGAACTAAAGTTTAAATCTAGCATATTATGGCATATTTATAATAGTCACTGATGAACATCAGTTCCCTTCCTAAATCTTTGCACATGTTTCTGAGAAAGCTTTACACCAATACACTAATACTATCAATAGCAACTGGTTTCCCATCTATAGTGGGCTTGTCTGGATCTGATACAGTTTTTAGAATACGTCAGTAATACTGTGCCAGTTCTGTCAAGAGAGGTGCAATATACGTAAGTCAGCAGTAGTATCTGCTATAGGAAAATCAACATAGGGGAGGAGAAGTTCTATTCCCCACACAATCTATTTCTATATTCGTTTGTGTGTGCAGTCAGTTTATTGTTAATGAAGTGCTACTGAGACCAATTGTCATGCTAGACAATTTGCTGTGGTGATCTGAGCTGCTACTGGGCTTAAGTAAAACTAGGGTCGTTTTATGCATTTGAAAATAGGTAAGGGTCTTTCAATACTGAATCGTTCATCAGTTTTCACATCAAATCACCTCATTATTTTCTATGAACAACAATATCAACATAGACAACAAGAAACATGGATGTCATAATGGTGTTTCTGTTGCATTCATCTATGATCAGCGTTCTCTTGAGAATGGTGCACCATCACCCTCCTCTTTCCAGACGTCAAAACAAACTAATTGACACAGCTGCTATGCCTCGCTTAGTGAAGCGTAAGGCTTGCATTAACGGTCACAGGTTAAGTAAACAAACAAGGCCCAGTTAGAGGGACAGGTGCAGCCAAAGTGAGAGTTGCTTGACTGTCTGTTAATTTTCTAGAGGATGCTTTTACTGTACTGGCATGAGGCACAACCACACGCACTAGCCCCAAGAGACTGACTATACGGAGGAGGGAAACTGTTATTCAAATCAGTAACTGTTTTATTTCAGTGTTACAAGTGTCAATGTGGTTTGTGGGTTTCTATCCCTTGTTAGCAAAAGGTGGACAGGTACTTATAATGTATGAAAATAGGTCATACTCGCACAATGTCAGCTTCTACAGTGAATGACCAACTCCCATGTCACACGTCACATGTCAGGTGTCCGGTGTATGGGTTGTAAATATACAATTACTCATGTGTAAAGAATGGCAAGTCACTGACTAAACTAAGCTAGACTAAAAACGAACCTACAAGTTTTAAATATGGCGATTTTATAGGACTTTTGATAACAGTGAAAACACTGCTTCTCCATCTTATACAGTAGGTTCAACTTTTACTGGACATGACAGGGCTTGTTATATTATGTTTCTGAGGAGTGGACCAGATGAATGAACTAGAAAAGTGTGCTCCTCGGAGCACAGGTCTGCGCCAGGCCAGGTTGCCTACCCAGAGCCCACAAACTTTGGTCATCGCCACTTGGAACGGGATCTGAAAAATCGAATACATCTTGATCACATGAGGTTTGGAAAAAAATCGGTAGGAGTATAGTAGCAAAAACTGTGTTTTGAAAATGCAACATGGCGGAAACCTCGTCAGGAGGAAATGGCAGTGGCTTATTTTGGGAGTTCCATAAAGATCCAAGGAATCCAATGGAACAATTATTTTGATTGTATGACCAACGGTTCAAGAGTTATAGGCCAAAACATGATTTGAAAAAATGCAGGGTGGCATTTCTTCCTTTGCCTAGTGGGAATGTGCATGCAAAGTTTCACTGCAATCAGACTTGAGGCTTTTCGTCAAAACGGGCCACTCCTGCAAATTTTGGAAGCCAATCTTAGCCAATCAGGATGGAATATGACAAATCTGTGAGATACGTCTTAATCACATGACTATAGAGGTAATGTGTACTGATTTGCGTGATGTTTGGACAACATCTGTAGGAGTGATATAAAAGAATGTGCTATAACAGGCCGATGTGAGAAATTTGGGGCAGAGGTTTTACTTGTTCTCCAAGGAGTATACATGCACAGTCAGTTTCATGCAGCCGATTGGTCCAACGGTGCCGGAGATTAACTGCTCACAGACGGACGGACGGACGGACACACACACACACACACACACACACACACACACACACACACACCGTCCGCTCTCGCCTTCGGCCTGGCGGAGACAATGAATATACAGTAGACCTACAGTATAGGACTTGTGAGCAGAGAGCGCAGAGTTTGCACACATCATTATGGGAGAGCTATTGGGCTAACCACTTCCTGAGGCTGTCTTCCTGCACGCACGCATGCTCGCACGCGGAAGCAGTCTGAATTTCTAGTTGATAAAAGAAAAAATAAATGGTAAAAATGTGCATATGCCCTGTAAATCTATATCCTATTTATTTACATTCTTATCAGCAAGTGGGTTACCAGGTTAGACACATGTAAGCACAAAACATTCAACATGTGAATCCTCATCTGACATATCAGACTTCAAAGACAACAACAAAGGTTGAGAAAGGATTGGAATCTTTATCTGTAACATTTCTGCACTTAATCTAAAGAATGACTGAAATTCCTTGCACAATTCACACAGTTTAAAGGGCAAGTAGCATTTAAAGGATTGACCCTTAGTCTGGATTACTTTTGAATCTGTTTCTTTTTATCCCTCCCCTCCAGCATATGTCTGGAGGAGTACCCATGCCATTTATGATTTGCATAAAGTTTTCTGAGGCCAGGTTCTTGTGTGCCCATAATCTATAGGGGGACCATTATCCTGCTGAGGCTGGAGGACAATGCGTCAACTTTACATACCACACATTCCACAGTTCACATACGTAGACACTGGACTTTACTCAGCCTTCAACCCATAGACCTCGCAGCCGGGCCAGTCAGCTGACTGCCCCCCACCACACGGCTGCTTGTCTCCTTCCTTCCCTCTACCATGAAGGCCCCTAAAACCAAGGCTCCCTCTCTTCAAGGGGTTCCTTCAACATTTCTGTGGGGCCTCTAATGTTCATGGGTCTCTTTGTAGCCTCGTGGTCTCAAGACAAATAGCGGATGCTCATTCAATCTTTTCTCAGATTCTTTCAGTGGCTCCTTTCTTTCCCCAGGAATGTGTCCCGAAACAGTGTGCAAACAGTTGGTACATACAGTATATACTGTACATCTAGTAAAAATAAAACAAACGTATGCATGCTATCCAAACTAATTAGGTAAAATCATAAACATTATTCTGAATATTGCACAAATGACCAATCTAATTAGACGCCTTGTTGTTTATGACGTGGCTCTGTAGTAGGTGAGCCATCTAAAAATGGGTCTGTGTATATTTCTGGGATAATCTCACAATCCGGTGGACCATTCAGCACCAATGCCTTGTGCACACTGCAGTAGGCCATGGAAGTAACTCTAATTTCTCTTCACATGTATATTTTTTGAAATATTTAACTTTAAAAAAATATAATTATAATTGAAGTTAACGGTGGTCGGCTCTGGCTGAAACCTAATATGAAGATGACTGACGTCACAGTACTGATGTCATAGTACTGGCGCCATTATCCGCTATAGATGACTGACATCATAGAATAGCCACAAGTATGAGATGGAAGACACTGTCTTGTTTTGTAACACTTATTATGTTGTTAATTTGCTGCTGCAACTCTGCACTGTCCTGTGTTTCCCTTATGTTTTATAATTAGGTACCTTAATGCTATACAGTAAACTGTAACTCTTCACAGCAGGGTGCCTAATGTGCCACTTCCTGTGCTGCACCTGTTTCAGTTAATTGAGAAACATACTGAGTACCAGTAAAAAAAAAAAACGCTGCCGTTTCTCCAGTCTGTGACACTCAGGCTGATGGCCTCACCACCACCGCCCCAGTGGGACCCAGGCAGAGTCCCCCTGGCTGGCAAGGATATTCTCTGTTGAGCCAAACAGCTTGAGCTCTCAGATGCCACATGCATTCTTGCAGGCCATGAATAACAGCAATATAAGGAAGACAGGATGTCGCTGCAGCATCCTCCGTCCTTATCCTCTCCTACACCCACTTCTAGTGTTCTTGGTGGAGTGTTATTATCACAGCAGGTTCAACCCACTATGGGTTTCAGCCTTATCACCATGTCATCAGTATATGGAGGGATGCCCAAATATGTAGAGTTTCAAATTAATGACTTTTCAGACAGTTAAATCCTCAGTGTTAATTTACTCTGAGAGTGTACTAAAGGTAACAAAATGGTACAGTTTCAGAGTTTTTATAAATTAACACTGTGTGGTTTCTGATAAGGCATTGGTGATGCACGACAATGACAATATTAACACGATTACGGACTTCTTTTAGCAAGTACTAGGTTTGCTGCATTAGAGAAATCATAGTATACCATCCTGCCCATGCCTGTGAGTCTGACCTGTTGGTTCCTCCGTTTTTTTTCCAGCCCTGACCCTTGTGTTTTTCAGGGCGTAGATGTTAACACATGGCCCTGTTTTCCATCCAGCCAACGGGAAATGCATCATGGCTCATTGTGGGGGGCTGTGCTGATTTTTTGTTAACAGGAAAGTGTAAAAATAACTAACAGCCAGTAGTTCTAAGGCCCAGTAAAGGGCTTGATATTCTTTGTTGCACACGGTGTCGCACACCAAAACTATTAGGTCTACAAGCTCACAATGTGTCATGCTGCAACACATTGTGAGCCTGTAGATTGGCTATTTTCGGTGCGGGACAACGGCACAAGTATAAATCCGGCTTAACAATGCCAAAAACTGATACATCATGGGAATGTATGTAATGTTGAGTTGAAGTAGGTTGGAATGTATGTATTGTTTTTGTATGTTAATTATGTTGAAGCTGAAGCTATTGTTAAAGCTGCAAGCCATAACCTTTATGTCCTAACCGGGATTTGAACCCCAGTCTCCTGCATGAGAGACCAAATGTCACTAGGCCACAACTAGGATACCCCAAATCTGCTGTTGTTATGACAGATATTGTATGAAATTTACATCTGAACATCTTCAGGATCTTTTTGTTTTGTTTTTTATCAACAAAATGCTTTTTGGCTGATGCTATCGGGAATGTCATATCAATAGTGGTTTTAGGGATATCTGTGATTTTTAACCACTTTTTAACCACTTAAACCCCAGCATCTACCAGCTCACAAGCTTGTAGATTGGCTATTTTCAGCGAAGATATTTAATGTAGAGCTAAAACTAGTCACTATAGAGCCCTGAGGGACTCCGGTCAACCAAGTATAGAGTTTACTTATACTTATTTACTTACTACTTACTTACTTACATATACATGCAGGATCACATGGCTCCCTATCCATTCCATGTCCCCAAGCTAAGCTAAAGTCACAGGACATAATATTTGTATTGCCTTATACTCTACTCATCTCTGCATGGCACTTTTTATTCTAATATTTTTTACTGATTGACAGAACTATGTGAACAATAAAAGATGAAGCGATGTAAACTATTTGAGTTATTCTAATTTGTAGATTTCCATGTTACATGAATGCACCAGCATGTATTAACGAAATAATATGTTATCTCAAAGAGCTGGGGGGGAAAAACAGCAATAGTACAGTAATATGAATCAAATCAATGTAAAACGTGGAACGTTTCAACACTCCCAACAATGCACAATGTCAGCTTAAGCAAAATTCATAACAGCAGTCAGAAAAGGACTTGATAGAACATAGGATAACAATCCATTTCTCCATGCTGTGGCATCCGCTGCGGAAATTCTAGAAGACAGGGACACAAAGATATGAGCACAGAACTTTGGAATGGAGGATGTTTGACGTTGTTCCTAACATCCCCCAGACCCCCACCCCCCTTCCCTCCCACCCTCAGTCCCCAACATTGATTGAGATGTTTGTGTTGCCTCCTGTTATTGTCAAGGGAACTAAGAACATTTACGGAGTGCTGCTTTCTGGCAAAAAGATATGTAAGCATTACGACCCTATGCACCTATAGTAAAAATAATAATAATATAATATATATATATATATAATATCGTATACATATTGTACAGTATATGTACATGTATAAGTCCTCTAATGTTCATTCCTTATGAGATTGCAACATTTTGTCTACTCACTCTGGGTCTCAGAGATGGACTTTGGACAGTTCAGAAACCTACCTACAGTACCAATGGCATCATGGATGGGGGATTCCAAGCTAATAGTCACTACAGCTTTTTAATTCCTTGAAAGTTTAGCATGTTGAAACAGAATCAATACAAAATATGTTTTATAAATAATGTTACCACTGATGATGTTATTGGTAGACAGGAGACACAGAGTGAATAGACAAAACTTGTGCAATCTTATGTAGACAAGGTTGACAAGGGTGAAGTGCTCCTTTAAAACAGTTTTCACAATTATCTCCACTAGGTGTGAAATTATTATTTGAATAATCAATCAAGGCTAAATTAATCACAGTGCAAGTTTGCAATTTAGCCTGATTCTTCATCTGTATCACCGTATTATGTTATTTTTTTTTTTTACCATAATTGTACCATGGTTTAATGCTCATAGTTGACACTTGACAGGCCCACAATAGAGACACTTTTCCTTTGACAGTTTTGTCTTGCCTTAACCAATAGCCACCGAAAGACAGACTCATAGAACATATATACTGCTCAAAGAAAAGTAGGGAACACTTTGATCCCTTAATTATTTTGAGTTTTCATGAACTGTGTACATACTGCTAACAAAAACTGCTCAAAAGAATTAAGGGATCAAAGTGTTCCCTTCAATATTTTGAGCAGTAGTAGTTACAGTATATGTTCCAATAACCTTTGTGTCCAATCTGTTCACTAACAACTCATTGATTCTTGTTTGCTGTATTTCCAGGTCATGGACCAGAGGCAGTAACAAACTCAGTCCCATCTAAGGGATGTTTACAATCAGATAACCTTGCAGTATTCTGCTGCTCTAGAATGGTTTGTTTCCTTACTGGCAGCAGAAAGGCACGTGCTACAGCAGGCAGAGGAAACCACGCTAAGACTTCAAAGGTAACTTGGCTACAAAGGTTTAGCCACCTACATAATACAGGATTCAATATTTGTACAAACAGACACCCTCTCATAAAGTATCTTGCATACATGTTGTGGGAACATGCACACAGGACAGTACACACAACAACACAATAAGATTCTGTGACTGTGTCTACACTTTTAGGAGGAATGTGTCAATAGCAACATCACTCCTGGAGGTTAATGCATGGGTCAGAATTATTAAAGAATTTACCCAATAATAAAATGTCACAGCAAGATCCCATCCAAATCACAATGGAATGATTGGGCGTCCTGATATTCAAGTGGTTAGCGGACGTACCACATAGGTTCCAATGCCTGACAACAAGTCCAGTTTCATTCCCAGACCAGCTGGACCATTTTCTGCATGTCATTCCCTTACTCTCTCCCACCTTTCCTGTCTCTCTACACTGACCAATAAAGCAGAAAAGGAAGAAATAAAAACAAAAACAAAAAAAACTTTTGGAATGATTATTAATCTCAATGGAAAAATACTATCAGCAATTGATGGTGTTGCTTGCTTTCAGTTTGCTGTTGCACAACATTACCTTGAAAAAAAAATGCAAATGAGCATATAGCATATACAGTTATGGACTGGAAAAATAATCAAAGCTCTTAACACAGCCTCCTCAATTAAGAAAAAAAGAGGGGGGGGAAAGGAAAAACACAACACACTCACTCATGGCTAATAACAATGTAATGCCAGGCTGGCCTAATGAAAAGGAAAAAAAGGAGAACCATTTTGTTACAGGGTACTAGCCTGTTTGACATTATGATAATTTTTAATCAAAACCGCTAGTTTAGCACCAGCCCACAGAAACGTAGGGCGACGCCACATTGTAGCTATATCTACAAAGGCTACTTTATCAAGCTACTTTGCTTGTGTCAGTTGTGTGCGCCCTGCCCAGTGGCAGTGGTGTAAAGTAACTACACATTTACTCAAGTACTGTACTTCAGTACAATTCTGAGATATTTTTTAATTTACTGGAGTATTTCCAATTTTCAGTACTTTCTACTCCACACTCGGAGGCAAATGTTGTACTTTTACTGCACTACAATTATTTGAAAACTTTAGCGAATACTTACTTTGTAGATTTTGATTATCATTACAAAACATGCATTAGCCTACCCACTTCAGCTCTACTGTATATACATGTTGGCCATTTGAAAGCTCACAATGCTTCTCGATGTGACACATTGTGAGTTTGTAGATCTGCTATTTTCAAAATATTTGTATACATTTCATACATTTGAAATGAAATGGGACATTTTGCATAATGAATACTTTATAGTTTTTGGTACTTTTAAGTACATTTTGAAACCAATACTTTTGCACTATTACTCAAGTAAATGTTTTATTCCCGACTTGGCACTTCCAGTATTTCCACATTGCAGTAATTGATACCTTTACTTAAGAGTACTTTTTCCACGGGACAGTGCACGTGTGTGTGGGTCACATTATGTGCAAAAAGACAGACAGACAGACAGGGAGAGCTCACCTTCCAGCCCGCGGAGCTATTACTGTCTCCTTTATCCTTGAAGTATGGCACACTCTTGACCATCCACTCGTAAATCTGGGACAGAGTGAGCCGCTTCTCAGGTGAGCCTTCGATCGCCCTTGTGATGAGGTCAGCGTAGGACATGTTCCCCCAGGCGTTACGGCGGGACGACGTGCTCTTCCTCTGGACAGAGGAGGCCAGGGGTCCGCTGGCACCACAGGTGACGTTGGGTGAAGGAGGGAGACCACCAGACACCTGTAGCTGCTGCTGCTGCAGCTGAGAACCTGGGTGCTGCTGCTGCTGATGTGGTCGTGATGGCTGCTGAAGATGTGCACAGTTCTCCTGACATTGAAAGTCACTGCTACTACACATTAGAAGGGGTTTCTGGTCGCTGTAGTCTCCGGTCTCTTCCAGTAGACCGAGGTTGGTGCTGACGCTGACATATTCCGCATTTGGCTCCCGTTTAACAGAGGGAGAAGGAGATGATGTGTCGGAGTCGGCGGCAGGTGCGATGAACTCCGGTCGAGGTAGGGGCCAAGTGCATGATCGCGGACGGCAGAGTGGTTCAAAGTCCGGGTCCGTTTCAGCCATAGATTCAGCCATAATAATGATAATAACCTGGTAGACGGTCACGCGTACAACAATAATCTCCCAAGAATAAAATTGCAGGGGTTAAATCACGCCATTAACTCCATTAGACAAGGTTGAATAATAGTCTCAGAGCTGAGATTTATCCAAAGTGACTGTTAACTTGCAACAGCGCCACTGCACTGAAAAGTTCCATAGTAGTAGCTGCACTAACCAACAGGCTTGAGTCTGGCGCTCTGTCAATCACTTTGTTATGGCCCAACGCCTTCTACGAAGACGGTAGACACCCACTGAGGCTTTGAGTGACAGCTTCAAGCCACCAATGATAACAGCAAAAAAGGATGTTCTATATCTTCCCTGTCTCTGGAAACATTTAAAGGTAGGGTAAGTGATTTACTTTTGTCTAAATAAGTGTCAAATAACTCTATATTCTGATTCAGAGTACTCATTGCTATAGAGTGTTTGTTCAGTAAAAGGAGTCTCCCATGTCTCTACAGCTCTAAACAGAAAATGCATTTTCAGTGCTCTCTATTGATTGGCTTAAATTTTGTCACCTACCTGAAAATGTACTATATTCTGTTAACTAAAGAGCTGGAGAGACCTCTATGACCCAACAAACGCTCTGTAGCAATGATTACCATCAAAATATAGTACTTTTTTTAAAATAAAACATTTAAACAATACCAAAAAATATCACTTACCCTACCTTTAATTGATCCATAGTGTACAAGTGTTTTTCCCTATCTTTTCTTTATCATCGTTTTTAAATAATAAAAAGTGAAAGTTTTTAGTTGACTTTACATAAGCTAAATTTATTTAGTTTGCTTCCCTTAGTTTAGACATTGAGATCATTTAAATAAATAAAGGTAGGCCCATGTAAGCTATAGACCACGTTTTTCCATGCAGTCAGCAAGCAATATTGATGATTAGGAGATATTTCATCTTTTGATTTGTTTTCAAGCAACTAATAGGCAAGGATTGAATGGAGCAGCTCCATAACACCAGTAATACAATATTGCTGCCATCTTGTGGAATGTTTACATCAGAGCAAGCAACCCATCTGCAGTTCTGAGAATCTGTTAAGGAAAACCACGTTAGAAAAGGATTCAAATATACAATAAAAACAGATTCATTGGGGGTCCCTTAGCCGAGTGGTTAGGGTGCATGCCACAACACACAGGCTCTAATGCCCGACAGTGAGTCCCTGGTTTGATTCCCGTGCTGGCCGGACCATTTGCTGCACACACACACTCACAGTTTATACAGCCTTGCATGCCAAACATGAACACACACACACACACACACACACACAGCTACTGTATATACAGCCTAGCATGCCAAACATGAATGGGTAAAAGCTAGCAACCGATCAACAGGTTCAGGGTTGAGGAATGCCCTCAGGAAGTTGGCTACTTTCCACTGACGTGCAGCAAGCTCTGTTTCCACAACTTCTCATACAATAGATTTCTAAGTGTGTTTTCAGAAGAAGTGTGTAATCAAATAGGATCTGTATAGTATTCCATTTCACCCTTAAAACCACTCTTCCTGAAAATGTAGGAGGTTCAGGCTAAACACAGCACCATTGTGGATTAATGTTTTACTGCAATTTGGCATCAGGAGTGTTGGACATTAGTGTGACCTCATTATTGGCTTGTGGAAAACCACCATCAATCATAATCTCAGAACAGGGAACTAAACTGTTTATATGAACTCTGACACAAGAATTATTCAATAAGTGTTTTCACGCACTTAACCTTGTTAAGTGTAAAAGCCAGCTATGCCACTCAACAAAGCATCCCCACTATCCTGTTTTTGTTACAAGTAAAATATACCATAACATGAGGCAGGGTTAAATGGGGACATGGACACAATCTCATACAACCAATAATAGACCATCTTGTGATCTTCAGAAACCCCCTCACCTCAATTAGAAAGTCAGCTCAACAAAAACATTTTGAGAACAAATATATTTATTTTTCAATTTTGTTATTCAGTGTTCCCTACGGCATATCTGTTGAATAAAGTGGGTAGTTTCTTTACCAAACATCATATCTGTTTAACAAATCCATATTCTGACCCCACTGCTCCCTTTGCCTGCAGTAGAATTAACCACTTAACCCCCATTTTCACAAATGATTCTGAAATGTTCACCTTAAATGACATGCCATGTTTTTGAAAATAATGTACAAGTTCACTAAGCATCATATCACATGACATGTTGTGAGCTGTCAAAAAAAAAACTGTTCGCCTATATGACTGTCCAATATATGGACGCCATGGTATACTGTAAGTGGTTGAGAAGTGCTCCTAGAAAGGATTATGTGACTTATGATTGTTTACAAAGGTGTTGACATTTATGGCCAACTTGGGATCGGTCTCCATGTATGTAAATGTTTACACTGATCTTAAATATTGTTCGGACTGAAGTTCAGTTTTCCAACAACAATGGACAAATAGGTGGACACATGAGTAGCAGCATAGACCCCTTAACAGACGACGTCACACTGATAAGAACCAGTATGCGTGCAACCAGTATGCGCTAAATGAAACCCATTCTATCAGGTCTCGCCAGGACGTGCCACACTAGCCAACACACAAGAGGGGGTTGGGGTGTGCTGAAACTAGCGCACCCCGAAACAACAGGTTGGAAATTGATTGCGTGAAACAATCACCTGCGCATCCAGTCTCAATGTTAGTAAACAATTAATTGGTCTATAGCTATCACAATTTAAGTTTTAACAGCTAATGAAATGCCTCGCTTGGAGCATGTTTTAGATGGGTAATCGCATAGAGAGCTATTATGTTAGTCAATTGCAATTAAAAATGTCTGCTTAAGACAATGGATGGGCAAAAGATAATTGCATTGCTATTCTTGAATGCACGGGGACTTACATTTACCCAACTTTCCGTACACTCTCGTCTCTAAACAGTAATATGTAAACTGTTCAGTGACAGAATGCGGCTATGAAATGGAAAGAAAAAAAAACTGTAAATATAGCATGATCTTTGACAATAAAGTCCAGACAATACTGTAGGATAACCATCTCAAATGGGTCTCCTGGAAATGTCAAGAAATCTAGAGCCATGGTGTGATAAGCATCCTTTACCTTTACATTGCACTCAGTGGACAAAGATAGATAAATTAATAATAAAGATAAATTCAGGAAACCATGCCCTGCTCTTGTGTGTCTAAAGGCCAACACTTGGTTCTTGAGATATTATCTTAAGTAACCCAGGTCAGTTGAGGTAAACATCAGCCTCCTTTAAGACATCCTCTTTTTGGTGAAAGTAGTCTCTGAACCATGAAATGTGATCCTTCTTCTGTTGGACTGTCAGATGAGCATTGCTGGCCAGACCAGCCACCACAAGCTCCATGAAGTGACGCACCGGCCCTTGTTGGGGAAAGCCTTCCTCCAGGTGTTTATCCAGGAAAATATGCTCATGGAATGGGACACTCATTTCCTCTTCCAGGCCTGAGGAAGAGTGACAGCAGCATTGTAAGGAAGCATAATACCAGACAGTGTATTGTAGTACTTAAGACAAATTAAGGTTTGGCTTTCCATTCCCTGTGTGTTATTCTAGCATGCAAC
Organism: Gymnoscopelus microlampas; assembly: GCF_963454915.1. Taxonomy (NCBI): domain Eukaryota; kingdom Metazoa; phylum Chordata; class Actinopteri; order Myctophiformes; family Myctophidae; genus Gymnoscopelus; species Gymnoscopelus microlampas. The sequence continues at coordinate 30,188,697 of NC_139949.1, forward strand.
AATTACCTACCGGCTTCATTGTTGATTGGATACTCCCACAGTTTTCCTTCTTTGGTCCACTGAACCATTTCTTCTAAAGCATTGCGGGGTGATTGGTTCGCTGACAGAACTATCTGATTAGCAAAGTCAATGTCCCATAGGGTTGGCCTCGCTGAAAACATGACAACAGCGTTATGTTGACAACAAGTCATAAAAATATTGAAACCATCCTTTTTCTAAACTATCTGTTAACAGGAAGTATAAATTGAGCTTCATTCTATTGAAAATAAATGTAATCATTGAAGAGGTGTTTGTATACAAGGCAGCAAAGATCTGGTGAGAATAATGAATGCAACAACAGAGAAAATGATTGGTTTGGTGTCTTATCAATATCAATATCAATCTCAATACGCATCTCTTGATGCCAAGATTTAAATGGTTAGACAAAATACATTAGTCACAGATTTTGACATCTATGTGGGTAAAAGTGGGTAAAATAGGCTTAAATCAAGACAAATGCAGTAGTACTGTATATCCATCCCTTACCTACTGCGGTCTCAGCTTCTTTGTCTATAGTGGGGGAAAAGATGCCAAGTCTTTTCCCTGAAAACAGGGTCCTCCTATCGATAAAGCAGGGGCATTAGTAATCAAATCCACTGTACACCTCAAACACGCATGGACACAATTATAAAAAATACTTGCCTTCTCCGGACGCCATCCAGCTCAGCTGTGATCCCTCTGTCATGTACATAACCTCGCCCATCATCATCAAAGCGGATCTGATTAGATGGCCGAGCATTCTGTCTGTTTGGCCCTTTCCCCACTTTCATGTCAGCAATGATTACACTGTGAAACATTGATAGTCATTATTTGGGACATAGGAACTGGGATTTGTGTTTTCCATTTCACAGAAAATTTTAATTCAGGCATAAACCCTTGCCAATATGAGGGTTTGGGACCATCTTTAGTGTAAATACAGCTATAGTAACATTCATGTTCTACAGAGAGGTGACAGTATACATACCCTAGGTTGTTAACCTCCCCTTTCTTCTGGGCATCAGCAACTGCCTCATGTTTCCTCAGTTGTCTGAGAAGCTCAGATTCGGCCTGGCTTTGGTTCGGTAGAGTGGCGGCAGCGGCGGAGGCAGCAGCAACCAGCTCAGGATTCAGTGCGTCACTGTCACAATGGAAAATGTTATCATTCCACGTTGTAAGAACGTATGGCATCACAAATATCCTCCCAAACTAGTTTATAATGAGTTTGTTTAACACAGAACTACTGTCTCACCTCTGGACGGATGCCTCCTCTGTGGCCTTCTGAAACATACTCTCCGTGCTCTCCATAGCTGCTGGCTTGGGGGTGGGTGGGGAACTTTGAAGGACTTTCTTGCTTTTAAACTTCCTCTTGCTGGTGACATCCACCTTCATGGCCCCCAGAAGATCCAGCAGACTCGCCTTGCTGCTCTTTGGTGAGTCACTGCTTGTCTTACACTCTGTGTGTTCTGTGTTCTTTAGCGCTACCATACCCAACCCTTCTGTGCCCTCTTCTAGCCTAACCTCAAGCCTTTCCTCACTTGTATTTTCTATGGACTTTTGTACTTCCGGCGTGCTAATATCATCCATATGTTGTATGGTATTATCTGCCTCTGCCTGAACCACTCCAACCTCCACCACACCCAACCCTTCTTTGCACTCTTCTAGCCTAACCTCAAGCTTTTCCTCACTTGAAGATTCTTTTGACTTTTCTACTTCCGGCATGCTAATAATATCCATCTGTTGTATGGTACTATCTGCCTCTGCCTGAACCACTCCAACCTCCACCATACCCTCCCATTCTTTGTATTCTTCAAGCCTAACCTCAAGCCTTTCCTCACTTGTAGATTCTTTTGACCTTTGTACTTCTGGTGTGCCAATATCATCCATCTGTTGTATGGTATTATCTGCCTCTGCCTGAACCACTCCAACCTCCATCATAACCTCCCCTTCTTTGTCTTCTTCTAGCCTAACCTCAATAACCTCAAGCCTTTCCTCACTTGAAGATTCTTTTGACTTTTGTACTTCCGGATTACCAATATCATCCACATGTTGTATGGTATTATCTGCCTCTGCCTGAACCACACCAACCTCCACCACACCCAACCCTTCTTTTCCCTCTTCTAGCCTAACCTCAAGCCTTTCCTCACTTGAAGATTCTTTTGACTTTTGTACTTCCAGCGTGCCAATATCATCCATATGTTGTATGGTATTATCTGCCTCTGCCTGAACCACTCCAACCTCCACCACACCCAACCCTTCCTTGCACTCTTCTAGCCTAACCTCAAGCCTTTCCTCACTTGAAGATTCTTTTGACTTTTCTACTTCCGGCATGCTAATAATATCCATCTGTTGTATGGTACTATCTGCCTCTGTCTGAACCACTCCAACCTCCACCACACCCAACCCTTCTTTGCCCTCTTCTAGCCTAACCTCAAGCCTTTCCTCACTTGTAGTTTCTTTTGACTTTGTGCTAATATCACCCATCTGCTGAATGGTACTAGCTGCCTCAGACTTAACCACTCCGACCTCCGCCACTTGTTGGGACATCTCGGTGACTTTGTTTTCCGAGCTATCAACCTTTCCTTCCATAGACGTTGACGACTTGTCATCTTGCTTAGGAGGGAGAGAATCTTTCTTTTCACAGTAGTTGATTTGACTCGTGCTAAGGGCTTTGACTCCTCCATTTGCAACCCTGTTTAAAAAGGTACAAAGAAGAGCTAATGGTTAATACGGTTTGCCAATATTGAGTTATTGAGATAACCAGAGGACTCAAGTCTACACTATTAAATCTTGTATTCTCATCTAACAGTTTCAAGCGAAAACAAGCCTAATAAAACAATAATTAAGTTGTTATGTTGAAGTGTGAAACAGGTAACTAACACTGCACTCTTAAGCATGTTAACGCAAAGATCCAACTGACTGTGCCATGGTCTCTTCAAGTTCAAAGGCATAATGAAGACTCAATGAACCCAGTGTATACTATATCCACGTCCTACCGGTACCGGGGAAACGTATACATAAGGAACATGTATCTATCAATGTCTCTACAAGGAACGATTTCATTTCATGTGTGGTGTGCTGCTGAATGAGAACCTGCATGTTATTACATTCAATGCTAGCCAACATTCACGTATCCTACCTGAAAACCGTCAGTGCAGGTACGTCGCATTTCGTTGGTGACACACATGCTTCAACTGCACGATTTCGCGCTCTATAAACTGAGTAAAACAACCTTCTATACATAGTTGATGAAGGAAGAATAAAGGTCGTCCTTGCAGTTATAACTTATGTAGCATGGGGGTCAGTCTCAGTGTTGCCAGGTTTAGTGAGAGAAATAAGCAACCAGGTCTGTGAAAACAAGCCCAAAAGAAGCGGCCACATGGCGGCTATTTGAAAATAGCCGATACATTCTTCAATCGGGTGCATTTCGCCTTTCCGACATGTTGCCTTTCCGACGTTGACGAACCCTATACCTAACCCTAACCCTAACCCTAACCGCACGCGGAAGCCACTAGTCGGAGTGGCGAGATGTCGGAATGGAAGGAGAACCCCTCTTCAATCTTGTGAAACATTTGGAATATTTTAAAAACATTTTAATGACACAAATGTTGTATGGGGGTCCCTAGACCCTGGCATCAAATATTTTCAGATGGGGGTGCACAGACACATACATATTAATTCGGGTGTGTTTGACATGAAAATGTTTGAGAACCACTGGTTTAAACAACCCCAAAATAAGCAACTTTACTCTTTAGAAACAAGCCCAAAAAAACTGCAACCCGCAACTACAGATATTTACAAGCAACTTTACAGAAAAACAGGCCCAAAGTCGCTTGTAATACGCGGACATGGCAACTCTGGTCAGTCGTTTCCCTTTGTTGTTACATTGATATGGCACCGCCGTGGAACTAAAACACAAAGATAGTTCCGCCATAGAATTGTAGAATTATTTGAACTATAACAACAACATATGTTATTATAAATATGCCCGATTAAGGAGTATACATGCAAATTAGTGTTGCTTATAAAATGAGAAGAACACTTTGTTTTCACCGGGGCAAAAACATAAAATGTAAATCTGAGTGATGTCGCTTTCATATGATAATAAATGTACTTCTGCATAAATCTATTATCCTAACCCTAACTCTGTAAAAAAAAAAAAGTCGTTTCCCCCCCACTTTATGTGTTTTTAATTAATCATAAAACAAACAAACAATGTGAAAGACAATCCTACAACAGGACCTTCCACTCACAGGGCGCTGTAAAATCACAGCAAGCCAGAACGGGGGGGGGGGGGGGGGGTTGAATTCCGGACATTTACTTGTAACAACGAGTACTTCTACATTGCAGTGCTATTTACTTAAGTACAAAATGTGAGTACTTTTTCCCACCACTGGTAGTAGTAGTTATTTTACTTGTACCTTTTATCTAACCTCGCATCACCAGTCTTTCTACCTCGGAGGAAAACCTTTTATCTGTCAGGACCTTAACGACGCTCTCGCGTTACGTAGCCTAGCGTGCCGTGAATCAAAATGGCGATATTTCAAAAAAAGAGGTCGGAGCTGCGATTGATGGAATAAATAAATCAACAAATGGACATCTACCTCGATCTATTAGCTCGAACAAATAATCCCAACAGTGGATGCTTTTAGTATATAATTTCCTGCGAAAAAGTGGACAGATTAAAGCGGTAGATCAATTTGCACACAGGTAAGAACAATAACATGGGCTAAATTATTAGCTTTGCAAGCTAATGTAGTTCACAACCATGCTAAGTGGCTACAGCTACACTGGTGAAAAGTAGTATGCTTTGAATAACAAATTACAATCCTATAATCAGGGCTGTCACGATTACAACATTCAAGTTGACGATTAGTTGTCATACACATAATTGCGATTAAAGATTTAAATTTGTGTTTCTGTCGTTGAAAACTGGAGTATATGAATATAAAATACATTTCTGTTTGGCTTTTAGGCTTCGTAATCTAAAAACAGGGAAGATATGACAAATAATTTGAATTTACAAAGAAATGACTGACATTTGATTAATGATTGATTTATACTTTTAATTTGTTTTTAAAATAGCGGAAATAGCTGATCTACAAGCTTACCGCCACGAAGTGACGCGATTATGCAAACATAATTGTGATTATCTCAAATAATTGCGATTAGACAATTATGTAATAAGTGTGACAGGCCTAGATATAATATGATATAACTGATGAGTGTGGTTCTGAACATAAACATGTATGCACCGCTAGGATCGCATTGAATGAGACTGGTGTTTACACAGATCGTCTGTGATGACTGTTTGTAATCATAACAGTACGTTTAATATAGCGCCACTCAATGCATAGCAACGGAGTGCTTCACTAATAAAACACAATAAAAAATAATTATTATTATTAAAAACAGGAAAAGGTAATATAGGCAATAACATAAAAATGGATGGTCAAAATGTATAATTACAGAGGTGATTACTTACTTAGATAGATGTTACAATACAGATCAAAATGTAAATACAAAAATACAGTTTAGGGGGACAGGGGACTAAAAAAGAGGCACGTAGAAACCCTGTTCTCTTCGGACAGGCAGGGCATCTATTCTCTAATGGTAAATGGTGATCTTTTACCTTCATAACTTGTGCTTTGTCTTAGGACCTCAAGCTGTGCAACAGGTGGCTCATAGGGGAAGAGTAGTTCAGAAATGTATTGTTGAGTTGCTACTGAGCTGGACTTGGCTGACAGGTAGCCAGGAATCTAGTTTAAATTAATTGTGACCAAATGTATGTTCAACTTATCACCCAAGTTAAATGGGCTTAAGCACAGTGTTTCTAATAAGGTCTTATTAGAAACACTGTTTCTAGGTAGGTAATTCTAAGTAGCCTAACTGCAAGTATTATGTGTATGTGATTGTGATTGTAATTTGGGAGGGATCTGGTCTTCAGTGTTCATTGGGTTGTGTGTTTCAACAGCCATGGCAGAGGAGCGGCGGCAGAATAAGTGCTCCGTAGTCCTGCCTACAGAATCCATGAAGGCAATTGCTGAGTCTGTAGGAGTGGGGCAGATGCAGGAGGAAAGCTGTGCAGCCCTAAGTGAAGAGGCCAGCTTCAGAATAAAGGAAATATTTCAGGTAAGGGTCAGTGGATTCTGGCAGGTAATGTTTGTGAATCTTCTTTGAATTTTAGAGTGCATTTGTTGAATCCCATCTCTTGAAAATGTTCTCTTTATTTTCTCCCTGTCTACAGGATGCTCTGAAGTTTATGCACCATGGGAAGAGACGTAAATTGACAACCAATGACATCGACAATGCTCTCAAGCTGAGAAATGTGGAGGTGAGTGCCTTTGCAAATTGAACTCCTAAAGACGTTTGATTCGTGCTAACTGCGATTGTTTGTACTTCATGGGTGTCATTTATTGAAAATAAGTGCACATGTGAAAAGAAAGGGGCCGTACTCCATATAATAAGTTATAAACTAGGTGCTGAATCCTCCAATAATGCACAATAACAAAGGCCAGGACAGCACTCCCAATAGTGCAATATTAAGATACCTTTATTGGGAGTGCTGTCCTGGCCTTTGTTCATTAAATAATTAAGTAAGGCTGTTGTCCATGTTTATTAAATAATTAAATGAGGCTTTTGTCCAGTTCCCAAATAAGTTATGTATTCTATTAACTCTTAACTATTTCTATAGCCCCTTTATGGGTTCCAGTCCCAGGAGTTCATTCCCTTTCGCTTTGCAAGTGGTGGTGGAAGGGAGCTTCATTTCTATGAGGAAAAGGAAGTGGACCTGAGTGACATCATCAACACGCCCCTCCCCAGAGTTCCACTAGACGTTTCTCTTAAAGGTAATACAATAAATAACATTGCATGTCATCAGTGATATTCCATCTTTATTCAGCTTCATCTATTTTTTTGTTTTAATCTCCAGCACATTGGTTAAGTATTGAGGGTGTGCAGCCTGCTATACCAGAAAATCCACCTCCAGGTGAGAGCTCATCCTGATTTGTATTTTGACTTCTCAGGAAAGCACAGTAAAATGTTAATGCAAAATCAAACATGCTTCTATTAAATGGAGAAAAATATAAATACTCTCAATTACTCTATTTGTAGCACCAAAAGAGCAGCAAAAGGCTGAGTCTACAGAACCCCTGAAAGTTGCCAAGCCAGGTCAGGATGAGGAAGGAGCCATTCAAAACAAGGGACAGGGGGCAACCTCTGCAGAAGGCAAAGGTAAGCATCTTATATTTTATGGCACAGTACATTGCAATCTACCACAAGAGTCATTTCCAAATCCTCTTAATCTCTCATCTTTAAGGAAAAGACAAGATGAGGATGAAGCCACGCAGCACTCATGAACTTTCTGTTGAACAGCAGCTCTACTACAAGGAAATCACAGAGGCCTGTGTTGGCTCATGTGAAGCCAAAAGGGCGGTAAGTTGTGCCTCCAAAATACATTATAGGATCCATAAGGCTTAATTATAGCTTGTCACTTGACAAAACCATGTTTCTCTTTATTAAGTATAAATTAAGCCTTATTCTGTGTTCACACTAGCAGTGCCTAAAATGTGGTCAGCTATGCTGTCGGCGAGATGTCAACAACGAGTGTGTTGCTCATCATGTTGACGTCATCAAGCATGCATCTGTCTGGGAATGAAGAGCAAGAAAAATATAAAGGCTTGGGTTAAAAAGAACAGGGAAGTGGCTCAGGGCAAGGATTTGTTCTTCCCTGTTATAAGCAGGAATTGCGTGGAGAGAGGTGAAGAGGTGTGGAAATAAAATAAAATATAACAAACAAAAACTTCACTGCATCACTGGAGCACTGAAAGAAATTGAAGCCAGCTCACCTTTTTTACGTAGCTTTTGTAGCTCGTCTGCAGTTTCAGGCCTCAATTTGTATCTTCGTGTCCCTTGCTTACATTGAAAGTGACGTGTAGCCCGTCGATTTGTCGCTGCTAGTGTGAATGCAGCATAAAAAAAAAATATATATATATATATATATATATTACTGTTATCACATTGGTTTGTCAAGTAGTTGTGTACAGTTACAAATTGCTTTGGCCAATCCTGAAAAAGGTTCATATTGCCCCCTCCAAAGCTTACTTTGAATTATTACACATTATGTCAAAAGAGTAAATTGTGTGTTTTCTTTTGTCTTGCTCAGGAGGCTTTGCAGAGTATCGCCACAGACCCTGGGCTGTATCAGATGCTACCACGATTCAGCACCTTCATCTCTGAGGGGGTGAGCAACTATTCCAATCCCTTCAATATCTGTGTAACAGTTTGACTTCACTGACACATTGATAACAGTACCCAGGCGTCTCACTGTTGAAGGTACTAACTTAATGCTCTTTCCTAAGGTGCGTGTAAACGTGGTGCAAAACAATCTGGCTCTGCTGATTTACCTAATGAGAATGGTCAAAGCTCTAATGGACAACCCCACACTGTACCTGGAGAAATATGTAAGCATTTGACACAACACAAAATTCAGGACTGTTTTACACTGGGGAAAACAAAAAGAAATTCAACAATATTGTGTTTTTTCCTCCCCCTCAATGACTCTTGTGTAGTTACATGAGCTGATTCCAGCTGTGGTGACGTGTATTGTGAGTAAGCAGCTGTGTTTGAGGCCTGATGTTGACAATCACTGGGCACTAAGGGACTTTGCTGCTCGCCTCATGGCCCAAAGTTGTAAAACCTTCAGTACAACGACCAACAACATCCAGTCGCGCATTACCAAGACCTTTACTAAGGTGTGTGTTTTGATTTTTCTCTACATGTCACGGTACAGACTAAGCATACTATAGTTATAATAGTGCACTGGTTTTTACAAACAAGCTTGTATTTGGGGCATCATTGAAGGACAAGTGGGTAAAATGACTTAGCTATTATATGGGCTGATTATTTGTAAAGAAAGGAAAGCGAAATGGACATTGGTAGAGATGGATGTCTTATCACCCGTTCTACTGTTCTCTAACTACCTGTTGCTGTTCACCCTCAGAGTTGGTTGGATGAAAAAACCCAGTGGACGACACGTTACGGCTGCATAGCAGGACTTTCTGAACTTGGATATGATGTGAGCGTGATTCTTATTGAGAGTTTTTTTTCTTCTATTTGTTTTTTCTTGTGTTGTCACTAACATCTGGCTTCATCTTCTGTAGGTGATTAAGACATTGATTCTTCCCCGGCTTACTATAGAGGGTGCTCGCATCAAAGCAGTGATGGAGGGACCAGTGGTGTCTAATATTGATAAGATAGGAGCCGACCACGTTCAAAGCCTCTTATTGGTAAAACTAAAAGTTTCATGACTTTAAAGATAGAACGTCTAAAATTACTTATATTCCATATTCTAAAACAAAAACTTTGTTTTCTTTCCCCTCAAGAAACATTGTGCCAGTGTTATTGCCAAGACCCGACCTTTACCGGATATTGTGGAGCAGTACCGGGTCGACTACGGTTACCTAGGACCCATGCTTTGTTCCCACGTGGTGAAGGCCAGGACCCAAGCCGCATTACAAGCTCACCAAGTCAATAGAACCACCTTAACAATCACACAGGTAACTGAATCCCTCAAAGCTTCAGGAAAGAAAATAACGTGTTACATTGTCACAGTGTGGGAATAACTCATTGTAAACATAACTCTCTGGTCTGGATATCCATACAGTTAGCTCATTAATGGCACACTAAACTGCTGTTCACGTGAACTCAGCCACCAGGTAAAACGTGTCTGTGTGTTTTTTTCCCCCAGCCTCGTCCCACTCTCACAGTCTCGCAGAGTGGGTTGAGTGGATCTTCAGGGCCTCGCACACCCAGCATCATTAAAGTTCCCACCTCCCTCACCCTCATGTCCCCTCGCCCAGGGACACCATCTCAGCCTTCTCCCCCGGCAACAAAATACATCGTCATGGCAACAAGTGCAGGGGCTGCCTCAACTCAGCAGGTACTTTGAGTTGCAGCCATGCTCAAGGAAATGGTCACCACCACTGGGTATAATGGAGATTGCAAAAAATGTGGGACAAACTATTTGAAAATGGCAGTTAAAAGAATTAATTATTTGGTTCTGTTTCGGCTGAAAAAATTACACAGATTTATGGATATTGATGGTCCTCCTCCTTGACATCCTAGACATTTGACATGCTGCAGCTAGAGACTTGACACCATTAAGGATGTATTATGTGGTACATTATGTAATGTGTATTACTCCCGTTACAAATATCACATTAACCCACTGGATGCAGTAGTTTTAGTCCAATCCATCCAGTACATGATGTCACAGACACCCCAGTCAGACCGACCTGTAAGTCGTCATAACTAAAGTTTAATAACAGTGTCATCCTATGAAACCAATTATACACAAGGTTACATAAGGAGAGGACTTCTATAAAATCAGCAACAACAAAAAAACTTAAATAAACCTGACTCCAGTCTTAGAACATGGTTTAATATCTGTTTTGTTTTTTTCTCAGGTTATCACCCTCAGCTCTTCCAAGTCAGCCTCCCCAGTCACAAGCACTGTTCCAAGTGCCACTTCCACCTTGCAACCACTGGTAAAGCTGGAGCCGGGAGGGGGGCCTGGTTTAACGGGGTCCCGGCCTCTCCAGAAGTACATAGTGGTGTCTCTACCCTCTTCCGCCTCCTCATCCTTGGAGAGTAAGAGCTCCATGCTTCCCACCTCCATATCTTCATTAGAAGCAGGCATGAAGATGGAGCGCTCAGAATCTCCTGGAGCCAGCACCCAGTCCCCACATTGAGACAGCCCAGTGTCCAGATGGGACGCCACAGAGAATTTTACCTTACTGGAGCCGCTCACATAAACTTTCTGAAAGCAAACACCATATGACTGAGAAAGCATGGATGTTACCAGATATTGTATATAATATGTTCATGCCTAATGAAAACTGGGGAGGTTAATCTGTGGCATTTGTAATGGTTCAAGTGATATTCTAACTGATTTTGTTTTCTTTTTTTTTTTACTCCAAAATAAATCAGATTTTGTAAGGATCTCAGTGTGAGCATACGCTTTTGTTAATTGGGCTTTATAGCCGTATATAATTGTTTCTCAGAAATAGTGTTTAATTCGAGCAATGTGGCTTCTTTTAAAAGAGAAAAGAAAAAGTAAACTATAGAGTAAGCTAAACTAGTGGGCTGAACCATAGACCCCTTAACAGACGACGTCACACTGATGAGAACCAGTATGCGTGCAACCAGTATGCGCGCAATGAAACCCATTCTATCAGCTCTCACTAGGACGCGCCTCATTAGCCAACACACAAGAGGGGGTTGGGGTGTGCTGAAACCTATGGCTGAAACCAGCGCACCCCGAAACAACAGGTTGGAAATTGATTGCGTGAAACAATCACCTGTGTGTCCAGTGTCAATGTTAGTAAACAAATAATTGGTCTATAGGGCTGAGCTGAACGCTTTATTATAATTTGCCATGAGGACCTATATTTTGAAAAATTGCACCGGAAGTTAGTGTGTAACCTTTGTGTTCAGTGTTGCCATGTCCGCTTATTATAAGCGACTTTGGGCTTGTTTTTCTGTAAAGTTGCTTGTAAATATTGGTAGTTGCGTTTTTTGGGCTTCTGAAGTGTAGTTGCTTATTTGGGCTTGTTAACTAATGTTGTTAAAACAGTGGTTCTCAAACATTTTTATGTCGATCAATGTCATTATTACCGCCAAATCAAGGTATATTTGCAGACCAAACCTTCTGAAAACATTTTGTGCCAGAGACCCCCATACAAGATTTTGTGGATTTTCACTTTGCTCCAAGATATTTCCTTGAAAATAGCAGATCTACATTCTCACAACGAGCTTGTAGATCGGCTATTTTCAAATAGCTAATGTTTTTTTTAGAGTGGTCGCTTCTTTTGGGCTTGTTTTCACATATTTGGTTGCTTATTTCTCTCGCACAATCTGGCAACACGGTTGTGTTCACAGTTCATTTTAGCTCTGTGCAACTATCACGCTGCACGACGACTGGCGATATTGTGGGGAAAAAGTATATATATTTGCAGAGACTAAATATGAATTTCAGAGTACGTGCTGCAACAAAAGATGACTGCAAGCACATCGAAAGGATGATAATGGTAATGCCAGCCTATACCATACGGATACAGCATGTTCACTTGTTTCGTTCGACTTTTAAAATGTATAATATTTGTTGCAGGAGCTGGCTGTTTATGAGAAAATGCCCGAACAAGTGAAGATATCTTATAAAGGTAATCTTGTTTATTTTGCGACCACAGACATGGATCCTCCACTTTTAATAGGACTTAAAGAAGAGTCGCATGTGGAAACAAAGGGGAATTCGAATATGACTGAACTCCTCACGCCGGTGGTGATGATTTGCATGCCTTTGATTGATTGAATACGTTTAACAGTTTGCAAAAAAAGCACAGAGAGTACAATTCTATACTAAAAGTAAGCTAAAATGAAAAAAACTCAAGAAAGCACTATGGTTTGTTTCCATTGGGGTCCTGTGTATACAATTCATTCATGAGTATTCAATTATTTTAATGACAGACAATAATATACAATACTATGCAAAAAAAACACACATACAAACGTGTAATCAAAAAGAAAAACATGTACAGTAAACAGTTGGGGGGGGGCATTTCGGGTGGACTTTCTACAGGAGCCAGTCTGAATTGCAGCCACCTGTAAGTGCTCTTTTAGAGCGGGTTTGAAGGAGAGTAGATTCCCACTTGACACTTATATTGACTGTTGGTACTTGGTGGGGTAGTTCACATTTTGGTGGCACAGCAGTAGAACGAATTTAACCCCTTGTTCAGCAAGCTTCAATAAAATGGGCAGTCAGTTATTCAATATTTTGCTGTATGTTAACTTGTCACTCATTTACAAGGTCAACTGCCCATTAGACTTTTAGATAACGTGTATGCAATTAAAAACTTTGGCCTAAGGGTGGCACTAGAGGAAAGGCCATGTTTCATGGCAATCTGCCAATAGACTTAAGATATTGCGTGTATAGTTGGGAATTTGCAGCCTAATGGTGGCACTAGACACACGGCATTGGTGTCACCAAAATCAGTAGGGGCCATATTATGAGGTTCATGAAGGTGAACAGGGAATCCTTTGACAAACCAGCCAGTAGATATTTAGATATAGACTATTGTTTGAGACCAGAGTTTTGAACAGACTGACCGACTGACACTTCTAAAGAGACTTTGGATGGAGGCCAGTTGATTAGTTGTTCTTCTAATTTACAGCAAAATCCACGGCATCACATAACTTCACCTGTGTCGATAAAGCACTTGACACTAGCCTTCAAAAACATTCCATTCCATTCCAGTCATTTAGCAGACGCTTTTATCCAAAGCGACTTACAACTAGAAAAAGTGCTCCTCGGAGCACAGGTCTCCGCCAGTCGCCAATCAGGATGGAATATAAAAAATCGGACGGAACCATCTTGATCACTTGACTATAGAGATAATGTAGCCTCGCGTAGCCAGACAATATCACACGACACACTGCGTGGATATTAGTCTGGTCCCTATCAACGGTTGATTTTCTTCCAAGGGGCGGTTACAAAAAGATCCAAACAGACTCTATTGGTTAGACCTAAACCAATCAGAGCAGTGCTTCCTTGAACGAACCAATCAGAGCAGTGCTTCCTTGTACGTCATTGCTCCAAATAAGGTGATAAGCCCGCCCACATTTGGATACTGGGCCCTGGTTGGTTCCGCACAACTGCGGAGGGAGAGAATTGAAATCTCTATGGAGGGGGGCCAGACCTAATCTGCCGAGGGCTAAAGTGCATGCAATTTTGCAAAGGCAGATTCGTCTGGAACCAGGCTAGAGATAATGTGTAGTGATTTGCATGATGTTTGGAGAAAATTTGTAGGAGTAATATAAAAACAGAAAAGTGTTGCAAAAATCGGCCTCCCAGTGGCGCTATAATAGGGCAATGTGAAAAGGGTGGCATTTGTTTGTCAACGTAGTGCGAATGTGCGTGCAAAGTTTCACCGCAATGGGACGCTGCGTTCATGATTTGTGGCATTTTGTTCAAAACGGGCCACTCCTGCAAACTTTAGATGTCAATCTTAGCCAATCAGGATGGAATATGAAATATCAAACAGATCCGTCTTGATCACATGACTATAGAGATCATGTGTACCGATTTGCGTGAAATTTTGATCAAATCTGAAGGCCTAATATCCAAAAATGTGTTTTACATAAGTCGGCCTCCTGGTGGCGCTATAAAAGGCAGATGTGAAAAATGCAGGGCAAAGGTTTTTCCTTGGCCTCTAGAGAGTGCACATACAAAGTTGTACACAGATCGGTGCAGTTATAGGTAAAAACACGAATCGGCCTGTTATAGCGCCACCATGAGGCTGATTTGAACATTTCCAAGTGGCATTTCTTCCTCGGTCTAATGTAATAAAAGGCCCATGTGAAAAATTTGGGGCAGAGGTTCTGCTCTGGCATCCAGGGAGTGTGTGTGCATAGTTTCGGTGCGATCAAGCCAACAGTGCCAGAGATTAACTCTACACAGACAGAATGACACACACACGGACGGACGGACAGGGGGTAAAACATACTCTCGCCATGCCTTTCGGCCTGGCGGAGACAATAAGTGCATTCAACATAGGTAGGGAACAAAACTACTAATCACCAGAAGTCTTAAGTGCATTCTCTTCTAAAACAAGCAACTAAGAGTATACCTAGCGCTAAGGTAAAAGTGCAATATATCAGCTACCTACTTTCTTAAACAGATGAGACAAATAGGAAAATCAAATGAGCAAGAGTTAAAACAAATAAGTGTATCGAATAAACAAGATCCAATAAAACAAGAGTTCGTACAACTAGTTAACATTACATGCATTGTATGTATACTGTATATTTTTGTTGTGATTATTATTGTAATTGTCACAGTCACAGACTTTTGTGTCATTGATTGTAGTGTCTAGGTCTTTTATTTCTATGTATTAGGTTACCTGGTATAGTTTTCTTGGGTCTATGATTCTGTTTGCTCCAGCTGTATCTCATTTGTAATCACCACTCACGTGTATATCAGTCTTGTTCCCCTGTCAGGCCTTGTTGAGTCCTAATGTCTAGTGTCACATGTTTTAGTCTGTCCGAGGTGTTTTTGTTCACCTGTCTTCTGTATTAAAACACCCATTAATGGGTTTTGAACACTACCTTGCATGGCTGTCCTGCGTTTGGGTTCTCACCACACCAGACAGTGATACCATTTTGATGCCTGTTTCTGTGCACGGTTTGTGTTAACATATATTTTAAGCGTAACATGCTTAACCTTTTATCTGTTTAAAACATTATGTTTTACAATGTAGATGAGTTGTACTTGAACAACAGATGCATCTTGTATCATTGGGCATACAGTGTCCTGATAAAGTAATGACCATGTCATCACTATACAGGTGCCTACAATATATGCAGATGAGTGAATCGGTAAACGGATACAATTTAAGCATATCAAGCCTAACATATATAACAGTTTGTATATGTGTTCTGCAGGATGTCCTTATGTATATATTATTAGGTATAGATTATTTTGTGTACTCTTGGAATGATAAAAATGCTGATTGGCAACCTCTGTCAACCTTCAAGCTGGAAATAAAGGGTGGGAAAAGATTATTAGAATTAACTGATCATCTTGGATGTGGCCACTCTACCTCTTGAGCCACTGCAGCCCCTTGTGTGATGTGTGTTATGTATGCACACACAAGACATTAAATGTGGTCCAAGTTGGAGGACACACTGCTTTTCATCCTTCAAAGACAGTGTTTAACAAAGACTTAGTTGTGGACAGTATACGTTATCTTCCAATGCGTGATTGTGTGTCCGTAAATGTCTGATCAAATTCAAGCAAACGTCAACAATGCTACTGTATGAACCCTCTCCGCTGGTTCCCCGAACAGGAGGGGTGTGTAAAAGATCTCTGCCTCCTGCTTACAGAAGTCCATGATCATCTCCTTGGTCTTTCTGATGTTTGGGAAGAGGCAGTTTTCCTGGCAGCACTGCAAAAGGCCTGCCAGTATAATGGACATTATAACACGATTTGTTTAAAGGAACTTTATAAATGCACCATTTATCACTTATTTATTTCACTGTTCTGGCTACAGAACTTTGGAATTTGGTAACTGGGGTATATTGATTTGATTTGACTATTTATCATTGGTTAAAGGTATTTTCGGCTATTTGTGTGGGCTAAGTTCTGTGGGAATCATGTAGGAGTTTTTAAAGTAAAGTAAAGGGAAACTAATGTGATTGTCCTTTTGCTATACCGTAGAATTGGAGCGTGATGGATTTGGCCCAAATCCCTTCTTTGAATGCCTTGTCGCCGAAGTAACTGAGGACCTCAAGTCCAAAGAAGGTAAAATGTGATTCCAAATATATTTTTTATCAGAGTTAAAGTCTACCCCTTTTATCAGTACATGGAGATGTTTGCAAGTTTCAGTGGGACAGACCTTTTAGTTCAGTGATGAGGAAGTGGCAGCTGGCAGGCCACATCTTGCCCTCATACACCTTAAAGTAAAGTCAACCCCAATATCAGTCTGTCAAATATGTTATCTGATTCTTACCAACCACAAATTTGCCTTAATCCCTGCTGACATCTGATTGTCTCTTTATGACATATAGGACACACAATCGTCGGATATGCCCTTTACTTTTACACTTACAGTACATGGAAGGGACCGTCGGTGTATATGGAAGACCTCTATGTGATGCCTGAATTCCGAGGTAAAAAGTTATTTTAGGAGTCTTCTCATCGTAGTTTTGGGGTTAACAGTCTACTTCACATTCTATTGTTGAAAAGAATATATTGAATCTAGATTACACGTTGGCCCCTGTTGTAAATAACATGTCACCAATTATAAGTCATTTCAACTTAATTTTTTTGTACACCTTTTCTGTAACAGGTAAAGGCATTGGCAAGGGTTTAATGAGCAAAGTAGCACAGGTGAGTCACACACTTGTTAATACTTGTCATTGGCTAAATTATTTATAAAACCCATTGACAGACCTAACCACCTTAACTTAATTATTATTTTTAAATGACAAGCTCACAATGCGTTGCATCACGACACATTGTGAGCTTGTAGATCATCGATTTTTGTTCCTTTGCAAGACACTGTATATAACGAAGTAGTGCATTAATTTACAAAAAAGTTGAAATATGGAGTTGCAAGGTTTCTGCCTGACAGCAATGTTAATGTATTATGTGCCATTTTCTTTGTTTAGGTGGGGAAAGAGAAACAGTGTGTGAGGCTACAATTATCAGTTTTAGATTGGAACACTCCATCTTTAGACTTCTATGTTGCAAAGGGAGCTCAGGACCTGACTGCCAGTGAAGGTTGGCACTACCTTCGTTTTGACGGAGATGCTCTGAACAGATTAGCAAATGAAGCTCCAAAAGATTAGACGGTTTGCTCCTTTTATCTTACATGTCCAATCTACCATATACACTAAAGCCCTTTGTCGATGCATTGGATTTGTCACTTGTAAATCACATATTTACATGAAAACATTTTGCGAAAAAGTATAAATTAGGCTTAATCAACCATTTCATTGGTGCCAGACCAGGCTCTTGTGTGGCTATGTTGATTGAACAGCCTACTAATTAGTTATCCTGATTTTGTAACTCATTCAAGGAAGGGCATTTTCTAATTTAATTCAAACATCGGAGGAAACAAAGGGCCTGTGCATCAAGTACTAGTCTATTACATGGTGCACACAGATCCTTTAGTTCCGTCTGTGTTTGAAGTGTCACTTATTTGTCACTTATTGACACAAACCTATTTAAACAAGTTGTAACATCTGTGACACTGGTTACCTTGATGGTATTGACAGTCAAAGTTTACATCTAGCAGTTACAATGTGAGGTAATGCTCTGACTCTGTACATTGATGTGCTGTGAAACAGATGATTTGTTTTTCTGTTAGATTTGTGTACATTACATGCTGGTGACTTGCACATACATTAATTTATGTAAATATGTGAGTAGTCTGGAAATAGACAAGCACCAAAATCATAAGTGACAAATATTTTATTTAAAAAATGCAACACAGGTGAGATAATGACGTATCTTTTCAAACAGTCATTGTAATAAATATACACAAATGGATTGCAATCCAAGTTAAGCTGACTAATATGGAATAGATAATAATAGTATTATTAAAATGTTTGTCAGTGATTAGCTAGCAATGTTCAATAGATCCTTGAAAAAAGTAGCTGAAATACATGATTTAAAAAAACAGTATTTTCTTTCAACATAAACATATGTTGTATGTAGTCACTGTTATAATTTAATTTTACAGCATTGATTAAGATTTTTTATGAAGTGTTCACATTGTTTCTAAATTATTTTGTTAATAAATCAATAATGTGCTGTATACACTGCATTCTTGTCATTAAAAAAAAGTTTTAAAAAAACTAACTATTCAGATCAAACACAAATATAGTATAAAATGCATGATAATACAAAATAATACATATGACCTATCTGAAATGTGTGTTGCCTTCAACCCAGTTGTATTATAGATAATCATATTTTGTTTCTAATACCATGATAATGTATTTGATTATTATGAGAGATAACATTTCAGAAATCCACCAGATACCGTGCAGTACATTCCAGGGAATTATAATTGTCATTTCTTTACCATCAATTATTAAATAATGTGTAAAACATTGCTCTCTATCTAGTAAGGTACAGTCAGTCTTTGCAGTTTTACAGTTGCAGTTCTTAAGTTGTTAAGCCTTGCGTATTTTGGAGTAGTGAAGTGGTGTTTTCTAGTGCCTGATATGACTAAATGACGGTGCTAAAGTAGTTTTCCAGGTTTTAGTCATACCATCAAAAAAACCAAATATAATAATACAAAGATGTTTTATTTTATAAATGCATTTTGCCCCCAATTTTGTTTTATTTCATTTTAATTTATTTTCTCGTTCACTATGTTTCTATTGAGGTACATTAGCCCCCCCAACGTGCAGGAACAAATAATTCCTGAACTCCATGTATGTTCTCTTACACAAAATTACCAAATCTTAACCCAAACCATAGACATCACCCTGCATACCCCATTTAGACATAGGCATTCCTTCCATAGTGGCTGGGGACAGACCATGGGACAGACTGAGTTGTTGGCACAGCAGAGTGCACGGTTCCTCTTGTAGGTGGTTGGTAAGGATATGGTCTGAAGCAGAGAAATTGTACCATTCAGAGGGGGGTAGAAGAGGTACAACAGTTAATCAAACAAATTGACCCAATAGATTATACAAATATATATATTATATTTAATGTGCAAATGATTGAATTGATTTTTTTTCATAAAAAAAAAGAAATTCAAAAATGCAGAAAATGGCAAATCTACAATCTCAGAATGTTTTGCATCACACACAATGTGAGCTTGTAGATCAGCTTTTCTTACAAAACTCTGTTGTGCAACGAAGTATAAAATAGGGCTCAAGTGGTTAATCGGACTAATCGATTTAGTCGATTAGAAAAAAACAATTAGAATCTTTTGCATTAATTCATGCTGTAGAAGGGATGTGTATACAAAATATGAAACTTTAAAAAAATACACACTTTAAGATTATTCTATTTATCGAAAAAGTAATCGATAGAATAATCGTTAAGAAAATAATTGATAGTCGCAGGCCTGGAGGTGAATATGGCCAACTGTCTGATTCGGAGTAAACCAAATAGAATGGATACTCACATTTTCTCAGTAGATGTGCCCAGTTTACAACTACACATCAGGCATGAGCCTCCACAAAGTGCAAGCGTAGCTGAAGCCCAGCCTATATACAGGCCCTCGCCAATCTCATACCTACAATATAATTGGAAGGATATGCAATCAACATACTGCACATTCTATGAACATGAATTCATTCATCACTGTTGAAGAAAAGCTGGTTCAGTTTGACTTGACTTACTTTGTCCCTGGATAGAATTCATCAAAGAACTCCTGTGTTACGTTGGCTGCATACCAAGACACAGCAATCATTGTGCACAGTCCTGCAGCATAAAATAAAGGAATTATACATACATACTGTGTGTGTGTGTGTGTGTGTGTGTGTGTGTGTGTGTGTGTGTGTGTGTGTGTGTGTGTGTGTGTGTGTACACATATACACACACACATACACTGCATATACAGTATGCTACCCAGTATTTCCCATTATTGGAGCCTTACACATAATTATACATTTAGTTTTTCAGCTTGGATAAAAATATCTTTCTAAGAGTTAATCAACTACAAGACATTAGGCTACTAGGATTAAAACCTGTGATTGTCAGTTTTAGCTTATTAAAAGAGCACATCTTTCAAAAAATAGCTTATCTACAAGCCCTGTATTGTAAATCTGCAATTTATGAAGATTTTTGAATAGGATTTAATTTGTTAAACCTACGATCTGAATAGCTATCTATATATACAATTGGCAAACTGGATGTTTGCGTGTTTGTCTGTTAGGTTTCGTGTTTGTTTCGTGTTTGTCACTTGCATGTTAGGTTTCGCTTTTCGTTTGCGTGTTGCAGTTAGGTTTCACTTTCGGTTTGCATGCTGCAGTTAGGTTTCGCTTTCGTTTTGCGCGTTGCCAAATCATGTGCGTAGCGGCCCGACCCTCTAGTTCTTATACATTCTCTAAATTCTAATAGTTTAATTAAACTGTTCCTCATGTTGCTGGTCTCCAGTCCCCACTTTGAGAACCACTGGTATAGATTGTTTTCAATCTGTTTGACTGCTTAAATTACCCTGTTGCAAACAATAGCCATTACCTTTTTTGGAGCAATATTACTTATTTTAAATACTTATATTATCGCAAAAGGATCTACACATGTGACTCAATGAAGTGCTGTTTATCCTATTCATTCCAAGTTTCAATTGTAGTTTAGAATTGATTGCTGACTGAGGATTACATGGCCACTTTATTATGTATTAATATGCATTTACCCTGTAGAACGAAGAAAACTCCTCCAATTCCAGCCACCCTCTGCTTCATGGCGTAGTTCTCCCCTCCTATTTTGGAACACTGCATTCCTACAAGAGTAGCTGCAAGCCCAAACGTTCCAAACACTATCGCTGCAATCATCAGCGCACGGGAAGCCTGTATATACCCTGGGAGCAGGAAACATGAATGAATAAAATGAATACAATGAATGTTCTAAACTTAAGAATAGTGAGACAAATAACTCAAGACAGCAATAGCAAATCATTTTTGAAAAGGGATATAGATTTATGGAATAGTTGTTTAACATCTATTTATATATCTCTTACTATGTGCAACATGAGGAAAAGGCCAGCAAGCTTCAGTATTTTAACCAAAAATGTTTTATTGGATCCATACTCTTATCTGATCAGATTCTCCTGCCTTTTTTGTGTTATAGTTTATGTGAGAATTTAACAGTGGAATACCCCTTTTTCTACATGAGTGGTCTAGAGCACATGGTTGAACAGTCTTGGATAAGTTATGACAACAGTCTCAGTTCATCATTTGATTTTGCTTAATTATTCATTGTGTTGCACAAGTGTGAAACATTATATCTAGAAAGGGGTTCTCTGGGAACCGCATATCTCTGCCAGGCTGGGTGGCCTACCCAGGGCTGTGGAAGTCATGGGTTGCAGCTTTCAATATTCGAGGAAGCTGTTGGGATGAAATAGCATTTCTATGGCTACTAGCAAAAAGTGTATTCACCTGTTTCCTAGGCTGTGTGTTTTCCACTTCCTGTCGATTTCATTGGATATCATTGGTCATCTGACCAGTTTCATTGGATTTCATTGGATCAAATCGACAGGAAGTGGAAAACACACAGCCTAGGAAACAGGTGAATATCAGCACCATGTGGGCAGTTTGAAAAAATGGGCTTCCTTAGCCTACTGGCTGCCAGCATGAAACGTTTGATACTGATCGGTCCAGCGGTTTGAGGGATTAACAAAAAACTCACTCACTCACTCACTCACACATTTGAAAATATAATCAGAGATTTTAAGGGACATAAAAACCTAGACTGATTTGATTTAGTAGTCTGTTTTCCAGTTCAAGTAAAGACTACAGTAGATTAAAAACAGCAGACTAGTAAGCAACACAACTGTAGCTAATAAACTTTATAATGGGTGTGTTCGATTCAGGTCTGCACAGAGCCATGGGGCCTCTACAGGTGTGTCAGTGCATGCATTACACATTGACACGCCTCGAACACACCCATTGTTAATTTGATTAATTGCAGCTGTGTTGCCCCACAGTGCACTATAAGATAAGTCTTATGCTGTCTGTCATATTTTGACCCTGCTGTAGTTTTAAACCTGAATTGGAAAACAAACTGCTACTAAATCAGTTTAGGGTTTCATCCCCCTTCTAGTACTGTATATTGTACTCATTAGAGTTTAAAACAGATGAAATGTAAACATAATTCTACCCGTGTGGGTGAAAGAATGTTTATATTCTAATCTACAGATCCCTATTATGTGAAGGCCATCATGATCACATTTACACTTCATTGTAAATCCGCAACACTGTGTGTCTCAACAAAAATAAGAGATGTGTTGTCTTTTGGTCGGTCTGCTAATCCCGTTTCTGAACTTTTAACTCTATAGCCTTATGCACATTATTGTTTTAAGAAAATGTGTGACACAATACCATCAGCAGCATTTCAGCTACATTTACTTGACAGCCATATACCCTTCTGGTCTGTCAGGTTGATCTCTCCCAGCTAAATCATTCAGAAATCCCAATGTTACATTTTCTGTTACAGGCTACAAGTTACTGCATGAGCATGTCAAACTGGTCTTCAGTTGAAAATCAATTATCTTCTCTGATTGACACGTTATAAATTAGGCTTAATTCTTCCACTGCATGGCTTGGGCTTTAGCCGATCCAATTACTGTACATTATCATTTTTTGTGTCCAGTGCACCCATACCTCAATATAGACCAGACCAGATATAACATTATTCCAAACAGTACTTTAAAATATCCTGCAGTTGTACTATAGTCATATTGCTTTAATCGTTCCTTCCCCCATAAGTGGCAGTAAGTAAATATTTAAAAATGCCAATTAGTTCAAGGCATTAATATCCCCAAAACAATACAACTTGGAATGCCACATCTGTTTTTACATGCAAATCACTTCAAAGTGTTTTATAGTTTTATGATGTGTAGATTTAGCAGAGTTTATGTATGGTGGTAATGCTTATCTTATCTAATAGCATTTTATAATACCCATCTTCATATCTTATATTGCCCAAATTCACTTGAGATTATAGCCAGGACAGTAGAAAGCTGATAGGGTGGCTTACAGGTAAACCAAGGTGATGTTCATTGGCAACTGAGAGACAAAAGGACACTTAAGGATAGCTCTTTTCTCCGTTATCGAAGTAGCTGGCAGATTCAGCGGAATTTGATTAGTTAACTTAAAGCATCAAATATGAGCTATAAGGCTACTCGTTCTTGAAAACAATGACAATCTTTATCGTCTCTAAACATAAATGTCTTGACAAATGGCATACATAGAAGTTTTGATACAGCTGTTACATTAACTTAAAGAAAGCTGACTATACATCAAGGTGTATGGTCATTTCATCTAGTAACTGTAAGAGTAATGAAAAAGTTATCTCTTTGTGCACAAAGTCCTTAGTGAGCACCTGAGTGACTGGATTGGACTTAAACCTCATCGTTAGCCAAGTTATAAAAAACAAAACAGTTATTCCTGTTGTCAGCCACATACCATTAAGGGCAAGCAAAGATGGAAAGTCACGGCAATTGTGAACACCAGTGGAGTCAGTTGCGCAGGACATCCATAGGTTTTCATAGATGGTTGAGGTGGTGATAACGTTCCCATCCACTGAGGATACTTTCCAATATCGATTTGGAAGGGCGACACCAACCATACACCAGCCCAGAAACCCCAGGAATAATGCAAAACCTTCCACTATCGCATTCATTATATCCTTGTTTGTTGCCTTTTTATCCAGTGAGAGAAACAACTTAATGCAAGCACATTGATAAGCTTTGCCTCCAAGCGCTCTTTGTCTACAAATGAGGGGATTTGTGTTGGTTGCATGGTCTCAGGACCAATTCTCGGCAATCCATCTCACAAACCGCTGTTGATGACACAGAAACTTGTGAAATCAATGACTAATTGTGAATGGACCACTTGTCTTTTTCCTTTTATTCTCCTCTCTATTGAAACTTTTCAAAGACTGCAAAGTGTTTATCTAAGGGACAACAGAAAGGAGGTCCAATGTTCAACCCTGACAACTACGTCTATACACACTGGTTATTTGTTACCTTGTGATGTTTACTCTGAACACTGCATCAATAAAATCAAACAGCAATTGAAATAAGTCACGTTCTGACTCTCATTTAACAAGGCTCTTTAGGCTGATGTCTGTATTTACACCACTGAATGTATGCCATACATTACACACCATGGGCAGTCTTGCTTGTTATCTACAGGGTATACATACAAGATTTATCATCATTAGTCTAACAAAGGTATGATATTGACTTATATCTTACTCAGCATTACCTTCTTTTCCAAGCAAAGCCACCCAAAACCAATCATTTAATCCAAAATGTTTAAAGGCTAATCAAAACAAAACCTACATTATTTTTTACCAAAAACGTTATCAATTGTGAGCTGCAACTACATTAAAGGTGGTGCAAATGTAAAAAAAAAAAAGAAACAAAAGTTGTAGTTTAAAAGTAGTTATGGTAATAATAGATAACTGAACATTAATATAGTAGGTAGTAATCACTGCTATAGAGTGTTTGTTCAGTAACAGGGATCTCCCCAGTCCCCATCTCTCCAGCTCCTTAGTAGCACAATTTTTTTTTCAGGTCAGGATACAAATTTTATCCAAGATCAGGGGTCAGTAAGTAAGTTTGGCCTTGGGACAGTTCTTTTTTAAGCCTTCAGATGGCGGGCCAGAACACAACCATGCTAATTCAGGAACTGGAACATGTGACAAACCACCTTATATACAGTACAATAATAACTATATTGCTATAAAGGTTTCTAAATAGATGTGTGTGTGTGCCAATTTCACTTGTTTATCCTGTATGAGTTCTCTCTCCTGATATTTTACTTTGCAGGAGGGGCCCGTTTTGAATCACACATTGAGGGGCCTCTATTCAACACAGAGCCAAAAGCTATTTCACTTAACACCCATAGGGGCCGCCACAAATGCTACAAAAGTACAAATGTCACTGCCAAAACATGCTTTTTTCCAACAATTTAGGCACAAATGGTCTCATGAGTCAAGTGACAATGGCCGTCAAACAGGTTTTTGATCCTCCATATACCATTTGCCTTAAACAATGTGTGGGCTGAGACTTTCTCTCAACAAACACCATAAATAATGAAGGCAGCATCCAATCATACCCAAATTGGACTTGCATGTTGAGAGGCCTCTATAGAGCACATTTCCAAAACCACTTTCACTTCTGCCCCCCCAGCTTCCTTGTGTCTTGACGACTGCACCCCAGACTGACAAGCCCCGGGGTGACACAGCCCCGGGTAAACGCCCAGGCCTGGTGTTGATCTGCTCTCAGAAGAGCACACTTTTCTAGATTTACTAAAGAGCTGGAGAGACGGGGAGACCACTGTTACTGGTCAAACACTTCAGTCTATAGCAATGTTTGCTGTCGGAATATGGAGCTATTTAACCTCCCCCCCACTAACACCATAAATAGCCAAACGGTTATGACAAAGCTTTGTATGTTTTAGAAAGGGCTTTTATCTGATGTCACAGTTAGGTGTAGATAATTATTTATACCATGAAAGAGAGGATCATAAAGGAGTCTGTATTAGGACATAGATTTGATGCATACTCAGCTTTTATGGAGAGAACTTTTGCCTAGTCATCAGAAAGCATATATATATATATATATATATATTAGATGTGACCAAATCAGATGAGAGTGACTTCTATAAAACATTGAAACTCTGGATAATCCTACAATTATAATTGTGCACAATTGATTCATTGTGCAGAGCTGCACAATGAATCAAAAGTAATACAAAATTATGATTCTAGGTTTCACAATTATACTGTATAATCCTGAAACTTGGCAATTAACTCAAACATCATATTTTGTCAGCTGTTGCACCTTGCCCTCATCTCCTCACCATTACACCAGGATTAATAACCAGAACACTGTACAACCATCTCCCCATCCAGGCTTATGGAGGAACAATATAATCACAGAGACAATTACATACTGTACTATTTGGCCAGAGACATGACACCAAGAACCACAATGAACAACAAAGGTATTAAAATAATGATTAAATCATATTTTTTACCAATTAAAATCCTTACCAATATTATTTATACTATTGATTGCAATATTCATCTAAATAAACAGGATGATCATTTCAGTCATAATCATGCAGCCCTATATACCAGTATGCACTTTCTGTCACTTACCTGGGAGGGCAAAAAGTGATGGAAAATCCCGACAATTATAGATCCCTGTTGAATCACTAGCACAAGACATCCAGAGATTTTCATAGATTGTTGAAGTTGTAATCACACTGCCCTCCGTCGTGGATTCTTTCCAATACTGATCTTGTAATGATATACTAACCATTATCCAGCCTGCAAAACCTAGGAAAAGTGCTACGACCTCAATGATCCCATTCATCTCAAAAGGAATACTCTATTAATTATTAGCAAACTAAATAGTTATTGCCTCTGCAAGGAGCTCTATACTCGGCTTCTGTATCAGACATACATTTTATGAGTGTGAGAAGTGACTCGCAGATTTTTTTCTCATGCACTCAACCGGGACTAATTGAAACATTGAATTTGTAGGCCGCAGCTTCATTATAAGTCTGCTATTCCCGCCCAAATTTGGTGACCTTACATGCACCTGCCAGCTGCTGTAGAATTTGACAGTAAGTACAATTCTACCAGAATACAATGTATTCCAGTACAGAGTATAGTAAGTACATACGTATACAATCTGCCGTTTCTCCTGATGACTGGCATCGCATCACTTTGTACTAGATAACAAGCAGTATCTTATCAGGTACCAAAGCTTCAAATATGTCCTCAGAGGTTCACATTTTAAACCAAAAAGTCCAAAATCTTCCTTATGATGTGATTGTTCTGACAGGTTCATGCTATTCCTGGAAATGCTTTTAGTAATCATTTCTGTCCAGTGATTACATGTTTAGCAAGCCTGGACAGTTATGTCCAGGCTTAGTTAAGTCGCTCTGGATTGAGAGCATCTTCCAAATGCCTAAATTGTAAAGTTAATTAGACAATTTATTAAATCATGGAACTAAAGGAAATGAGACTACAAAATAAGTAGTAATACAGTAGTGTAGTGATGTTACACTTACAAATCACCTTGTCTGGAGACAGACCCTTATGGTGATGTAGGTTTACTGTGTGTGTATCTTGCTCTTTTTAAAGTTCACATTCCTGCATGTATCTGCAGTTGTAGAATTGGTAGCATGTGGTTTTAGGAGGTCATTTTAAGGTCTGTCAGTAAATACTGAGTATTGGGCAAAGCAAATATCACAATTTGCTTGAAGAGAAAAAACAGTGATTTATTGTAGATAGAAAGTGTCTATATTAGCAGTGATAGAAAGTGTCTATATTAGCAGTGGTTACACATTAACAAGTTGAAGTGAAACAAAGGATGCTTTCTTTTGCTCTGTTTAAGCACATGCCTACACCATTTGTGGGTATGGATTTAACAATGATGACTGTTCTTTGTGAAACCTTTTGTTGAAAACTTTAACTCTGTTTAAATTATTTTCAAAGTTGATGAATATGATTCATTTATTCTGGTCAAGTGATTATTTTTTTTACAAGATACTTACAACTCAGCAAGTTACAGATAGTATTTGATCAAAAGTGAATTCAGTATAGACAGCCATTAAGAACAGTTCAAAGTTCTATCATGTACTTACAGTATAAGACAAACATTCAGCTCTAACCCATAATCTTTTGTCTGTTAATATTTTATTTGCCTGGCACTAGGCACAGTCAATCAATATGTCTATTGTCGTTGTCCGCATTGACCTCGCTACTTAAAGGTAAAGTCAACCCCAAACTGAGGCAAGGTGTTTGATTTTACAGTTCAGCATGCATACCTCTGTTTTAATTAATAAACTCAACTTCTGACAAACCTTTTATGAATAATTACATAATTCTAACCACAGAAAATAACAACCATTTAAATCATAATGAGCATCCACACTTTTTAACAACCAAACAATGAAGATGTTCAACCAAAGTGGAATTCCCAAAAAGGGACACTATGGTTAAAGTGGTTAAACAGTATTTCACAGTTATCTTAATTTACATCCTTCCCAGTGTCCTCAGCTCTGGATATGGATATGCTGCACACTGTATTTGCTACCAAGATTGCTCCCAATTGCATATCCCCTCCACTAGATTTGATTGAAACTTAATGAAAAGTCATCTCTTTATAGAGAAAAGTGTATTTTCTTTGTGTCACTGTGTCACTGCTCAACGTTGTGTAGCCATGTCGTCGTCTCTGTTCCTATGTCGAAGAGGCCGGCTTCTGAAGGTCGTCTGTATAGGGGGCAGGTGGTAATTATACTGTATGTTCGGCAGTCTGCTCTGACTTGCGAGTTGACGGCGATATCAATCTTTTTCATGTGTGGGCTTCTGCTCCAGACTGGGGCACAGTATTTGGCAGCAGAGAAGACCATCTTGTGCCACCAAGTGGGGAGAGAACGGACCCCTGCGGGACACCTCAGTCTTCTGATTCTGCTGCTCTGGCCATCGCTGGTCTGAAGGGTGAAGATGCAGTTTGACTGCATCTCCATGATGAAGTTCACCATATATTGATCTGGGATTGTCCTCAGCAACTTCAGGTGGAGTTCACAGTGCCCGCCGGTGTTGTATGCGGCTCAAGTCCAGAAACACCACTAACACTGGTGTACTGAATGTGTTACAGTTAAATTGTTGATGGTTAAAGACAGGAATTACTAAGCAATGTTTGTTGCATCAGGGAGTATTAGTGTTGTGTATTTATGTGTATTTTCCATAAACAGTAATTTAAGGAGTCAAGGAAATATGATACCAGAGCCTTTTGAGTTTGACTACATTTCTCATAACATAGCTTATACTTCTGTGAGCCACCACAACAGTGACAGGAATCATTCCCTTGGCCCCTGCTCTCCCAGTCCAATAATCTATTGATCTGTAATCATCCTAAAATAACAAATGATCTATATAATATCTCATCCTGCAATAAAGGTATGTAGGGTGTCATCTCCAAGAAAAAAAAAATGATTTGCCATCTCAAGCTCCTATAGCCCAATCTTTGTCCAGAATGAGGGACAGTTGAAATTGCATTGCCCTTCTTTCTTTTGTCACAAGGCCTGAATATAAGAAGGAGCTAACCCTGCCTGCACCAGTGTCTCTCCATTCCTAAGATAGGACCAATTATGTATTGTTGAGACCGTGACCTTTTCAAGCCAAATGTTTGGGGTATCCTGCTGATCATTCCCAATAGGCTTTATGAAATCGGCACATCAGTTCTTGATTTTGAACTTGACCTTGATTGTGACCATGACCTTTGACCCTTTTCACAATCATTCACAACACATTTTATGAAATCCACCCCACTGTTCTCAAGTTATTTTGTTCATGGACACACTGACACTATTACAATACCATGCCGGCCTGTCCTTCCATAAGCCAATTTTAATTTAGGATTAGTTTGAGAAATGCTTTGAGAAAGCTTCCTTAATAAATAAAAACAGAGGTGATAAGTGTGTTTGGGAATCAACTTTTTTCTTTGGAATTGTTATTATTCCCCTTGCAGCTTTCAGGTTGTTAAGGTAAATGCCTGTACATTTTTTTCACACCCTCTATAGTACTGCAGTTATTAAATACAGGACAGATACAAGAAAAGATACTGCTAGGAGGAATAAATACTACTACTGTACCAATAATAAAACGTGTAGGCAGGTAGTAATGCACAGGGATTAGGAAGAGAGACCAAAACATTTAGGTACAGTATCTGCACTCTGCACTTGAACTGCCTGAGATTCACATGAAAGAGCTACATGAAAGAGCTATTAGCAGGTATACTGTAAGTGTAGTTAAGGTTACAGGTATAAACACAGTAACAGTGTACATAGACAATCTACCCCCAATAGAGTGGGTAGAAATTAACAGTTGATCTGTCTGTCTGTCTGTCTGTCTGTCTGTCTGTCTGTCTGTCTGTCTGTCTGTCTGTCTGTCTGTCTGTCTGTCTGTCTGTCTGTCTGTCTATACAGCACATTCAAAAACAACAGAGTTCAGTGCTGTACAGTAGGTTGAAAAGCATGAAAAGATAATACAATATAAACAATTAAAATACTATTAAATATATGTACATATCTCAATCTGGGTTAAAAGCCAAGGAATAAGAATTTGTTTTAAGATTTTAAAAACGGGTAGTGTGGGAGTCAGCCTGACATGATGGGGCAGCTGGTTCCACAGTTTGGGGGCTACAACTGAGAAGTCCCGCTCCCCCTTTGCTTAATTAGGGACAGATAGGATCTGTCTGTCTGTCTGTCTACTGTATCTATCTGGGTAGAAAGGGTAGAATGTACTTTCAGTAAAACACATTAATGTATGAATTGCTGAAGTTTGCTTAGCCTTCAACAGTCAGGTTGTGTATACAGTATGTAATGTAGTTTCGGTGGAGTCACTGCCTCAATACTTATCTCATCAATCAACATAACTGATATGGCTAAGTCAAGTTTATTTAATGTGCATTATCACACTCTCAATACACTTTACAGAAATAAAGTATTGATATAATAAAGTAAAAGAAACAAAAGTCAGTGATTGATGTTTATATTGAAAATGCATATACATGAACGTATATTTGTGCATATCTGTCAAAAGGATGAAACACAAAACATCTGACAGACCATTGTGGTCCTTTAATTAACTGGTCTAATAATGAATATCGTAGATTTATACTTTCTTCCCTCCAAAAAAATAGAACTAATGAACATTTATTTCAGTCTGGGATTGGTAATTGGAAATTTAGTTTGCTTTTTCTTTTTGGTCAACTGCATTAAAATGCAGTTGAATGATTTGAAATGTATATATCATATTATGACATATACTATTACATATTATGTAATAGTTCTCAGCTCATATACAGTACTCACTGTAATTGACCAAAACATTAGTTCTACAAGATA
The DNA here is from genome assembly GCF_963454915.1 of Gymnoscopelus microlampas. Lineage (NCBI taxonomy): Eukaryota > Metazoa > Chordata > Actinopteri > Myctophiformes > Myctophidae > Gymnoscopelus > Gymnoscopelus microlampas. The sequence continues at coordinate 30,219,891 of NC_139949.1, forward strand.
AGGAGCAAAATCATGAAAGCTGACCCCTGGATACCAATCCATTCCATTCCAAAATAATATGGTTTATGGTGTCAGTGTAACTGTCCCAGATGGAGAGACAGTGGTTTCAGTTATAATTATAGATAAGTTTTGTTTATGTAAAGTTCATGTACACAATGGGTTAAAAAGATTAATTTCATTATGAATAAATAGTACTAAAAGTTACAATAAATATATTAAAAGGGTTTATATAGTACAACAGTTAAGGTAAAAATGCTGTGCCCATTGTTTAGAGGGTTACGGTAAATTGGGCAGAGTCACATGGTCAGAGTGAAGCTTGTCAATCAAGTCAGATGCAAGCAGAGCTGACACAGAGAGGTCACGTCTATGAGAAACTCCAGAGAGAGATAGAGAATAATATTGCCAAAGTTCTGCACATGGTTCAAGAGGCGCACACGGTAAATGCTTATTGTAGTTGTGCCTTTCATTGATTTGTGATGTATCTGTGTATGTGTGTTATCAAAATGTGCAAATGTAAACTTGTTGAGACTTCAGTGTAACATGCCAATAATTGGATGCACCTGTGTGGACTTGATAATCAAGAGGACTTTACAATGACTGTGGACTCAATAACCTTAAACAAATGTATGTTTATTCTTTTCATAGTTTTCACGGTGTCTTATGGTGTTTACTATTGGAGGAGTTTGGAGAGTTGTGGAAATAAAATACCAGAAAAGACATCTGTATGAGGCGTGGACATTTGTTGAACCTGGGGCAGCTACAGTGAAAACGTAACGCCCAGCGTGGTCCCCCAAGAGAGAACGCCAAGCCAGCGTGGTCCCAGAGGGAACGGAACACACCAACGTGGACGTAGAAGTAAAAGGAGTGACAGAGCTCTAACGTTTGGTGAAGGAATGTCCGACGGAGAGGAGAGGAACAGTCTGCCTTGAACAACTGAAGCTGCAGTACCGCAGTGTCACCCACGGAGGGCAGCGTTGCCCAGTGTACACTGCAGCTCTACAAGAGGCTTTTGTGCGCATGACTGTTTTCATCACATCGCTGCAACCAAGAGAGTGCAGGATTGCATCGTCACCCCAGACGTCAAGGTTTGACAGTGCAACACATGAAGAAGAGTTGATAAGATAAAAAAAAAAAAAAAAAAAGGTTAAAAGAAAAAAAAGGAAAAGAAAGAAAGATTGTTTACAAACATTGTAATTTGTTATTTTGCTGTATTGATGTTGCATTGCTATGCATATTGTTTATGTGTTTTGACTGTTAATTGCCATTTGATAATTGAGAGTTGCTGTAAATCAAAGAGTGCATACAAAGTTTATTTTGAATTGCTATACAGTATTGGGTTTTGGTTTGCACTCATTGCACTTGAGGTTTATGAGCACCTTGTACAATAAGTTGATGTTAAATACAGCACAGCATACAACAGCATTATGCCTGCTGACAGTGGAAAACCACAAGGTGATGAGAAAGAAATGGAGTCTCTTCAAAAGGAATATGACAAACTAAAAGAACAACTTGAAACAGAAACTGATGATAAAGAAAGAGAACGGCTGGAGACACTAATAGGTGAAATTCATGCTGAAATACAAATACTTCAAGTGTCTCAAAAGGAGCTTACCTCCACGCCAAAGCAAGATCAACCACGGAAATCCGATAGAGAGAGAAGGTTCACTCCAAAAATGCAGGAGCTGAAGCAACAAGAGATTTCTAAAATGGAGAGTAAATTCAACTCACTGTATGGACATTGGAAAGACAACGTTAGAGTTGCACGTGCAAATCTGAAACTTGAATGCTCTGACCTGAATTTGAATGAGATGATGGACAGTGTTGAAGGGTTAGAGAAACAATTGGAAGATGTGTATAATAGTATGAGAACATTATCAGCTCCGTCTCCGGATATTAGGCGGAAAATAGATGGCTGCGTATACCTAACAAATGACCTGATGAGGCTGATGAAAATACGTTTGGTTGAAAATGGAATGGAAGAGTTTGATCCAGACGCGGAAAGAGCAAGACTCAATATGGTGTTTAATAAAGAATACGCCCAGTCCATAGCAGGGACTTCCCAACACTCAAAACATGGATCAGATCACCCAAGTGTCTCAGCAAAAATTGCAGATTATGCAGCAGAATTGGCTGCCAAACAAGTAGAAATGCAGATGGAGGATGTTATTGCTGCACAAAAACAAGCTATGGCAGCACAGCAACAGGCTATGGCGGCAGATATGGCAGCACAGCAACAAGCTATGGCCGCACAGCAACAGGCTATGGCGGCAGATATGGCAGCACAGCAACAAGCTATGGCCGCACAGCAACAAACTATGGCAGCAGAGCTTAAAAAGCTAGAAAATCAGAGGGATATTCAAGTACTAACTGCCAAGCTTAAGGCATACTCTGAAGCCGACTGTGATGAGAGATCAGTTTGTAGTAAAGTGGTTCTTCCTCATGCAGTTCCTAAGAAAGAGATAAAAAGTGAAAGAACATGTAAGGACAATGTACAATCAAACAGTACTAACAACGAAGTGTCATTAGTACAAGCCCTTTATGACACAATGGTGCTTACCAGACTGCCTGCACCTGAGCCCTCCATCTTCACAGGCGACCCACTGAACTTCCTAGAGTGGAGTGTGAGCTTCAAAGCATTAATTGAGCGCCGATGCACAAATACAGCAGACAGGCTCTTTTACCTGCAAAAATATGTCAGTGGAGAGGCACGATCTGTGTTGGAAGGAAGCTTCTTCAGAAAGGATGAGGAAGCCTACGGTCAGGCATGGGAGGCACTGAATGAGCGTTATGGTCACCCGTTCATAATCCAGCGTGCCTTCAGAGATAAGCTGAAGAACTGGCCAAAGATTGGTTCTCGAGAGTCATTTAAACTAAGACAGTTCGGTGATTTTCTTAAAGCTTGCAGCAATGCCATGCCACATGTAAAGGGGCTTCAAGTGTTGAACGACTGTGAAAGTAATCAAGAGATGCTTCAAAAACTACCTGATTGGGTTACCTCTCGGTGGAATCGCATAGTCTCAAAATGCCTAAAAGAAAATGAAGATTACCCTAGTTTTAAAGAATTTGCTGAGTATATTGCACAAGAAGCATATATCGCGTGCAATCCAATAACCTCCTTCCATGCGCTGAAGCATACTGAAGAGAGGCAATCTAGAGACATGACGCGCCCAAAGGCAAATGTGTTTGCCACAAACCTAAGCTCCAGAGACAAGCCAAAAACAGTGGCAAAAACACACAGTGCAGAGGAGAGTAGCTCGGAGGAGGCTTCCGAAGATGAGGAAGTAACAGCATCCTCAAACACAGTCAAATGTACATGCTGTGGAGAGAGTCACTTCATCTTCAAATGCAAGACGTTCAGTGACAAATCTGTTGAGGACAAGAAAAAGTTTGTATTTGACAATAACCTATGTTTCGGCTGTCTAAGAAGAGGACACATTTCAAAGGACTGCAAGAAAAAAGCCACTTGCAACATATGTAAGAAATATCATCCGACACCCCTTCATGAAGACCGTCCTGTTGGAGACAAATCATCTTCTCAGGTTGAGCAAGTAGAAGAAAGTACCTCTTCCCTTACTTGCAGTGTAAACACAGGTGATGGTGGGAGCACATCCATGATAGTACCTGTATGGCTTTCCTCGACCACCACCCCTAAAACACAATCCCTAGTGTATGCCCTATTAGACACCCAGAGTAGCAACACCTTTGTAGACAAGGAAGTGTGTGAGAAGATTGGGGCAGGTATGGAACCAGTCAAGTTAAAGCTAACTACTATGATGGGAAAAGACTCCAGCGTCAAAAGTGAGAGAGTTAGTGGCCTAAGAGTTAGAGGACTTGACTTAGACAACTATATAGACTTGCCACCTGCCTACACCAGGGATTTTATCCCACATGAGCGTTCACAAATACCTACCGCAGAGACAGCCAGAAGATGGAAGCATTTGGATGGCATAGCATACGAAATGTCAGGGCTGATTGATGTCAAGGTGGGGTTACTAATAAGGTACGACTGCTCTAAAGCATTGGCGCCACGGAGAGTCATCACAGGAGGTGATGACGAGCCATATGCTATAAAGACGGACTTGGGCTGGAGCATAGTTGGCAGCGTACCACAGAAGGTAAAGTCAACAGATGTGACTGGTCTGTGTAATCGGATATCAGTTAAAGAACTTCTGCCAATGACACCAGCTCCTGTCAACAGAGACACAGAGGACAATAAAGACACAGAGAACAGCAGAGTTAAAGAGCTTGAGACAGAAAACACAAGTTCCACAGCACTCAGTCTGGAAGAGGAGGTGGAAGCCTCAAAGAAAGAGACCCACTGCACTTACAAAGTGGTACCAGAACCGGAAGTGGAAAGGAAACGTAAAGTGCAAAATCTGCAAATACATGCAGACAAAGACACAAATGAGAAACCAGTAACACAGAGCGGAATACTCACTACTGTAGCCTCTGTGTTTGACCCACTAGAGGTCCTATTCCCTTCCTAGAAATGTGCCAAAGGGGTATTGATTAATGGTCCTTTTCCTAAGTTGGTTGTGTTGATAGGAAACAATGAAAATGGGTTCTAAGTGAACAACCTGTACATACTTACCTGTGTGGAGTAAAAGTTGGTGTATTTCATTACCTGTGAGAAAAGGTTAAAGGTCTTGACCTGAGAGTTAAAAGTTGGTTCAAGAAATTACTGAATTTATTATAATATGTACACTAAAGAATTACAGTAATTTGGTGGGAGTGTAACTGTCCCAGATGGAGAGACAGTGGTTTCAGTTATAATTATAGATAAGTTTTGTTTATGTAAAGTTCATGTACACAATGGGTTAAAAAGATTAATTTCATTATGAATAAATAGTACTAAAAGTTACAATAAATATATTAAAAGGGTTTATATAGTACAACAGTTAAGGTAAAAATGCTGTGCCCATTGTTTAGAGGGTTACGGTAAATTGGGCAGAGTCACATGGTCAGAGTGAAGCTTGTCAATCAAGTCAGATGCAAGCAGAGCTGACACAGAGAGGTCACGTCTATGAGAAACTCCAGAGAGAGATAGAGAATAATATTGCCAAAGTTCTGCACATGGTTCAAGAGGCGCACACGGTAAATGCTTATTGTAGTTGTGCCTTTCATTGATTTGTGATGTATCTGTGTATGTGTGTTATCAAAATGTGCAAATGTAAACTTGTTGAGACTTCAGTGTAACATGCCAATAATTGGATGCACCTGTGTGGACTTGATAATCAAGAGGACTTTACAATGACTGTGGACTCAATAACCTTAAACAAATGTATGTTTATTCTTTTCATAGTTTTCACGGTGTCTTATGGTGTTTACTATTGGAGGAGTTTGGAGAGTTGTGGAAATAAAATACCAGAAAAGACATCTGTATGAGGCGTGGACATTTGTTGAACCTGGGGCAGCTACAGTCAGGCTGCACTTAAATCAAGAAAAACACTGAAGACCTATCAGTCAGTTGCAGTCAATAGATGACTGTACCAAATGTGGTGCTGTACCAAAATAATGAAAACCATGAAAATGACATCAATCAGATCAGTGTTAGCTAAATGCCTAAATTGTAATTTGGAGTATTTGATAATTTCATTTATTTTTTAATCAACGTGCGTTTGTGGCACGTCCTATGGGCAGAAGTGAAAGCTGTTTTGGAGGTGCACATTAGACACCCCTCAACTTTGTTTGATGTTGCGTTCATGATATATGGTGTTTTTTGTAAGAAATAGGCCCCAGGCACACATTTTTGAAGGCAATTACAAGCAATGTTACGGAATCAAAACCTTGTTTGACGGTATTTGTGACATGACTCACAAGACCATGCCGCCTGGTGGGAAAAAAACAACTTCTGCAACAAACAGTGACATTTATTGCATTTGTGGCATTTATGGGTGTAAGTGAAATCGCTTTTGGCTCTGTGTTGTGTCTTAGAAGGCCCTCAATATGTGATTACAATTTTGGGTAGATTGGATGCTGCATCATGATTTGTAGCATTGTTTTGCTGAATTGGCTCCTCTAGCAAATTTTGGAAGCCAATCAGAATGACAGATCTGACTTGATACATTTTGATCATATATGACTCAAGAGATAATGTAGTTAACGATTTATGTGAGTAGTAGCAAACCGTTTGTTTTGAAGAAAACTTAAAATGGCGGAAATGGGGGTGACCTATTATGGGGAGGTGGCAGCCAGGTGGAAACTGTTCCGGAATCTGGTGGTATGGCTTGGGATACATCGGTAGCGCTTGCCAGGCTGTGGCTGCAGTAACGTAATGAACAGATTGTGGCTGGTAAGTGTGATGACTGTCCTTCATGATTCACTCTGCCTTTACTACACACTGCTTCTCGTATACCCTGTGGTGAGGGAAGCTCTCTCTCAATTATGCCATCCTCTGCAGGGCTTTCTGGTTGAGGGTGGTGCAGTTCCCATACCAGGTGGTGATGCAGCCCGACAAGATGCTCTCAATTGCACTGTTGTGGGAGCTAGTCAGTGGCAATTAACAACTGTGCGCGGACTCTATTATTATGACTTTACACCACTATTCTCAGGAAAGCACACCCCAGAGGCTTTTCTTTTTAAGACAACTGAAAACGTGGCATTTCCAGGCAGCCAGGGATGGTATGGTGCAGTTTTATAGAGCAGCAGTGGAGAACCTCCTCACCTACGCAATAATTGTGTGGTTTGGCAACATGTCAGCTGAAGACAAGAGACATTTAGACAAAGTGGTGTGTACTGCCTCCAGAATTATTGGCTGTGTCTCTCTCACAGCTAATAAATCTATATAGCTAGATACAAAGGTCCTTCTAAAGGACCTCTCTAACCTAGCTGGCAATCTTTTTAATTTATTTTTAAAGACAAGGAAGCATTAAGAGAAACTGCATAACATCCAGGTTCCAGAATAGCACACATCCTGAAGCTGTCCGCCTCCTTCACTCTCCAAACATAGCACTGCAGACTGCAGGCCACTCAGGTTAAATAATTGTGCAATAGGGCAGATGTTTTTAAGCATCTGAAGCACTTTATCTATAGTGGGTAGATTGATGTTGCTGCTGTTAGTGTTTCATCTATGGTTTTTACATGTGTTGAATTTAATTTAACAAATTAATGTTATGCTTTTATGTTTTTTTACTTACAGTATGGTTTATACTGTGTAATGATATAGTACTGTAGGTGCTTCATGTTGGTCTTTTTCCGTGTTTAAGTGAGCTCACTAAGATAAATTCCAACCAATCATGTTGATGCAATAAAGTATTAATTCTTGAATAACGTAATGAACTTTGATCTTAAGTAGTGTATAGATTCCTTACCTCATCTAATGTAATAAAGTGTGCTATATTGCAACATTGGACTAAGCCCTGGTATCCATTGATCGTAGAACATAACATACTTTATCGTTTAGTTGTACTCTCCTTTCTGAAATGTTTAATCCAAAGAGGTCGTCCAGTATGCTTTGTACTGTACAATATGTAAGGGTTGCTGTTAAAATAATTAATTATGTTGGTCAACTTCTCCCATATCAGTGTTGCACATTGTAATGTTTTTGTTAATGATTTGATAAATATGGCTCACAGTAGGCTATATGTGGCCTATGGTGGTGCGTTTAACAATTGCAAAAATTACATTTTGTTATAAATAAGCACTATTGTAACATACAGTACATAGTGAGTGATTTAAAAGTATTTACATTGTTTTCCATTACATTTTCGTTGGTGAGAAAAATAACTTCATATAAACAGCGTTTCTATACAAAAATAGATTTCTTTTTTTAAATGTTTAACTGAATTTACTAATGAAACAATATTAAGGTTACTGCATTATTTATGCAATTGTATATTTACATTTTGCTCTCATGGGATATTCTGTAGATTATTACACAGTGATTCTCCTTTTAAAACAAAACCTTAAAGGAATATTTTTTTTTAAAGAAACATTTTCTATCAATTACACACCCCATGAAGCCTTTAATTCACACATCGCGATGCATTGTGAGCTTGTAGATCGGATCGGCTATTTTCAAATAGCCAATGTATATAAGTGTAAAGTGCTCATGTGGACTATTCGCTTGTTTTGGGCTTGTTTTCATAGACCTGGTTGCTTATTTCTCTCGCAAACTCTGGCAACACTGGCTCTGACTCAAAGGAGAACACATCCTCCACCTTTGGCTGCTACACAGTTAGGATCAAGGTCACTGGGCAGCTTTCCATTCTCCCCCCAGATATTCAGCTCTCCAAACACCCCTGTCTCAACCATCTCCTCCTGCCAAGGGATGGCGACATTTCCAGAAGAAAAGTCATCGTAGAACAAAGTGTCCTTGCCATCCAGGACCACACCTTTAATAGTGCTGAAGGCGCCCACATCATCAATGTCTTTGGCATAAACTGCCTTAGGATCAGGGACAAATGGAGGAGGCAACATGCCTGTGGACAAACAGAAAATAAATTAAGCGTACAAAATTAATTCAGACCTGGAAGTTTGCAAGTGAGTTATTCTCTTGTACTTATGACAAGTAAGTTATTGTCGTAGAACTGGTAACAGTGTATTTATTTTGGAATTGTAAACATTCCACACCTGCTTCCAGACGTCCCCAATTTAGCTCCTTGAAGAATGGCTGACACTTTAGCTCCGAGCAGTCATTGTTTTTAAACCCAAGACGTTTCTCTGGGTCCTTCTCCAACAGACCTTCACAAAACGCCTTGCAGTCTTTGCTGAATTTGGCTGAATACGAAGCTGGATCCTTCAAGATTCTGCGTGTCAGCTCAGAATTCTCAACCTGAAAACAAGATAACATGAATGGTCCAAAAAGAGTTGTAACTGAGACAGAGCAAGCAGTTCCAAATTATTTTCCCTTAAAGGGGAATACCACTCAAATTCAACATTAAACTATGTTATGACGTTTCTAAATGAACGTTATCATGTCAAATAAGGGTATTTATGTCACAGAGGGGTTCCTACTTCAGTGTCTCCTTGCGAAGATATGAATAATCGCTGTGCAAGCAAATCTTAGTAGTTTATAATAGCAAATGGATATATATTAAGTTTCTCAAGATATAGCTCTTGTAGATAATATCACTAAATTGTCTGAAAGTCTTAACTTTATTTTCAAGACACACGTTTCAGCTGGAGGTAAAATTCCCTATTCTAGAGCAGTGGTTCCCAAACTGGGGGTCCCCAAATAATTTTGGGGGGTCCCCAGATGATTAGCTTAATGTGCAACATTGTTTTCTTTTTCAACAGTAAACAAACCAACATACAGTAGGTATACAGTAAGTGTATACAGGGTATCTGCACATGTCTAAAGTTACAATTTAATGACTTTTAAGACCTTTTTAATCCCAAATTGGTGGAAACGAGTCAAACTAAATGCCTACAATTCCAAGTGCTTGTCAGGGTGGGGGCCTGGGGGGTCCTCAGTTCAAATATTTTGAGCCTGAAACCCTTGTTCTAGAGTATGCATAGACAGAGGGCGGGCCAAAGAGTACACTGGCCATATGTCCCTGATCACATGATCCCAAAACTCTATTTTCCGGTGCTAGGCAACATAGAAGGAGGGGTCCTTTTTCTTATGTCCAACAGATATATTGTATAGTAATGACATAGTTTAATGTTGAAAATGAGTGGTATTCCTCTTCCCACTTTCAACATGGTGTCCCAACGTTTGTCATAGGCAAGAATTACAAAATATTAGAGGCCTGGCTTGTGAGCTTGTACATCGGCTATTGTAGCTAATTTTGCGTGACACTGTCCTATGACAAAGTATAATTGTGGTTCAAATGAACATTCTCTCATTGTGTTTAGCACCTTCTCTCCTCGAATTCTAAAGGGTCCTTTGGCTTCAATCATCTCATACACTGTGACCCCAAGGGTAAAGTAGTCCACTGAGTAGTCGTACTCCTTTTTCTCCAGTAGCTCTGGAGCCATAAAGCCTATAATTATTTATAGACAAAGATACAGATAATAGGTTCTTATGCATAAAGAAAATAAGGCAGAAAAGCTCTAAAACACTAGCATAGATCAAGCTCTGAAAATGCTCGCGGCCCCACCCATCTGACATTAACACGTCGTGTTAAGTGGTCAGATGGGTGGGCAGCGAGTGGGCCCTGGGCCCAGAAAAGAGGGAACCACTGGCATAGATAATAATCATTATTTATTTAGTTATTACTTTATTACTCTCCGCAGGAGAGTATTGTTTTCACTTTCTAAATATGACACACCGATTGGTCAAGCCTCACGTGACACGTGACAATACGGTGAAATACTGTATAAATACATGGCGTCACTTTGACAGTGTCTTTGCCACTGTCAAAGTGAGGTAAGACAGGAACCATCACGAAATGGCTGCATGGCTGATACATAATTGGCAGATAGGACAGATAGGACACTTATATAGACAGGAGGGATATGACACTTACACAGACGGACAGGACACTTACAGTACACAGACAGGACGGATAGGACACTTATACAGACAGGACGGATAGGACACTTATACAGACAGGACGGATAGGACACTTATACAGACAGGACGGATAGAACCCTTACACAGACAGGACGGATAGGACACTTACATAGACAGGAGGGATATGACACTTACACAGACAGGACGGATAGGACACTTACAGTATACAGACAGGACGGATAGGACACTTACAGTATACAGACAGGACGGATAGGACACTTACAGTATACAGACAGGACGGATAGGACACTTATACAGACAGGAGGGATAGGACACTTACACAGACAGGAGGGATAGGACACTTACATAGACAGGACGGATAGGACACTTATACAGACAAGACGGATAGGACACTTATACAGACGGATAGGACACTTATACAGACAGGACGGATCGGACACTTATACAGACAGGATGGATAGGACAGTTAGAACATAAGAATTAGAACATTCCCAACATTCCCAACACAAGTCTGGTAAGAGTGAGGTAAGACAGGAACAATCACGAAATGGTTGAGAAATGGCGGACACTTACACAGACAGGACGGATAGGACACTTACATAGACAGGACGGATAGGACACTTATACAGACAGGAGGGATAGGACACTTATACAGACAGGACGGATAGGACACTTATACAGATAGAACATTCCCAACATTCCCAACAGCGGAGAGTTGTGCTCCGAGGAGCACTTTTTCTAGTTATTATTATTTTTGCACACAGTATCAGATTAGTCTTTGTTCCATTGCACATGAATATGTCCACTCAGTACCTGGAGTTCCTGCATATCCCTTAGTTTTGTCTTTTCCTGGTGGTAGTTCCAGAGCGAGACCCAAGTCTGAGAGACGCACATTTCCTGAGTAAAAAAGATTTTTAGATGTGGCAAAACATATTGTCAGTGTATGCGAAGGGGCGATGATAGTGATTAGATGCTGTAGTACCACATCAAGCAGACTCAGAGGTCCACATTGTACTTTTTGAGGAAGCATTCACCTGTATCATCCAGCAGTACATTCTCTGGTTTCAGGTCTCTGTAGATGATCCTGTGCTGGTGGAGGTGCTCTAGCCCACAGATGATCTGAGCAGTGTAGAAGCAAGTTCTTATCTCATTGAAACCTGGATTTTTCTCATCCACATTGTACATGTGAAACCTAAAGTAACGATAAGTCAAATTAAACAAAAGGACAAGGGAAAGGCATTCTGGAGAACATTAAGGCAAACTTTTGTAGTATTTTGGAAGTATAAGTGGACCGTTTTGGACAGGAGAGGCTACAGTATGTGGACGAGGGAGCTATGACAGAAAATAATCTATTTGGGACAGGTTATTCTCTGACGTACAATATTACGTACCAGATGGCCTAGCCTGTATATTAGCCAGGAGCTTGATCTACCTTAGGCTGATTAGGAGAGATGAGACGGAGCACATTTTTCCCACACTGTCAAACACTGAGACTGACACCACTTTATACTAAGGCTGGGAAGTTCTGCCAGACTGAGGATTGGACAGCTCCCAAGTATGTGTGCATGTATGTTTACCTGAGGTCTCCTCCGTTCATGATGGTCATAACTAGACAGAGGTCTGTCTTGGTCTGGAAGGCGTATGCCAGTGACACAATGAAGCGACTGTGAACTTTTGACAGAATGCGTTTCTCCACAATTGCTCCCTAAAAACAAGTCAAGTAGTATTAGTCTCCAATCAATAAACGCAATTCAGTGAAGTGATTCAAAGTGTCCTATACATTTGAGGGACTTGATTGGCTCATCAAAGACTCCATCTAGTTTGTGCAGGGACATCAGTTGGTTGTCATAATTGTTGTCACTTTCATATGGTGTGTGATGTGCATGTACCTTAGCTGTTCTTTACCTCTACAATGATGATAATGTTGCTAATTCAGTTTTGCTCCTGTGCACCAACATTTAAGCAAAGGGTAAATCTCCATTAACCACTAATGATTTTACAAGCAGGGGGCTTGAACCTGGGGCATTTTCTCTATGCCTGGTTCTGAGCCGATTAGTGAGATCTTGCAAGCTGCTTTTCATTGTGTCTCTGATTAGGGTTAAACTAAGTCACTGGACTCACTGGGTAATCTTTTCAAACAACTCCACCCCTTTGGTTCTGAGGTTTTGAAGGGAAAGTGTTAACTTTGTGTCACAATGCATTTAATACTATTCTAAAGGCTCTGGCAGCAATGTTGGGGTGGAGCAGCATGGCAGCATGGACCCTTTACCTGATAGCCTTTGCGTTTCTTCAGCCTCTTCTTACAAAGCTTCTTATTGGCATACATCTTCCCTGTGGCCTTGGCCTGACAAGCATGCACTTCCCCAAAACCCCCTTTACCAAGCACTCTAAAGTCCATGAACCATTCCTCATCAACAGGCTGACTTTCCAGGCATTTGAACTGAACAAAGCGCAAGAAGTACATGCTGTTCGAAGCCCGCAAGGGCTTGCTTCTCCAGGTGCTTGAGCAGCTGCTGCTCGCTTTCTTTGAACAGGTCTTTAGGGGCGTTCTTGTGATATGCTTTCACTCGAGCGATTGCCTTCTCATCGAGGAATTTGCAAAAGGTTTTGGATGCAGACTCATAGTACTTATTGACAACCTTTTGTGCCTTCTGTGCTCTGTCTTTCTCTTGGGAACAGCTATAGTCTTCTATGTCCTTCCACAGCTGTCCAGCATTCTTGTGAGCTGCCTCGCTGTCCAGGTACTCTTGGAACAGACGCATGCCGATGGACTGTTGGACACACATGCTGTCAAAGTTTGAGTCCACTTTTGCCTTCATGTGCTCACAGTCTCTGATGTGTGGGAGGAACAGTTTAGCACGGAACTTCTTGTCACGCAGGGCAGCTGGTGAGCTACCATCCAGACTGCCACGGGCTGACACATAGGCAGAGTTAGCCATCACTGTCGCCAGACCACCGATATCCATGGTTACAACCTGGAATACACAAGACAGAGAAATAGTAATACGCTAATGAGCAACTTGAGTAAAGCCTATATTATACTTTGTCATACGACGGCATTGCTTGCTGAAAATAACATATTTTAATCTGTTACTTTCGGTGAGCTGTGAGTGTTACTTTCGGCTTCACGCGCTCTCTCTTGCACAGTACGAAATGAATTTGCAGTATTGAGCTTGATGAACCGAATTCAACATGGCACCACTTCTCCATTGAACTTGGGGGATTTTTGGCAATAAATGCCAGAAATCATGAACACATCATCCAATCAAGCCTAAATGATTTGAATCACATACTGAGGGACCTCTGCGCAACACAACACCAAAAGTGATTTCACTTAGACCCATAGGGAGTGCCACAAATGTCACTGTTTGTTTCAAAGATAAGATTTTTGTCCAAATTAGGTACACGTGATCTCGAGAGTCATACCTGAAATGAGCATGAAATATATTTTTGATATTCCATGCTGTTTGCGGGAGGGCCATTTTAAAAAAAACAAGAGAAAAAAGCCATATATCATGAACACAACATCTAACAACCCCGAATTGAAATCACATGTTGAGAGGTCACTAGAGTGCCCCTCCAAAAGCACTTTCACTTCTACCCATAATGGCTGTCACAAATTCAAACAGTGTGTTGTACAAACGCCATTTTCCCCCGCAGCCTCCTCAGGTCCTGACGGCTTCAACCCATGACGTACACAGTCCTGGGCAGGCCACCCAGCCTTGTTTAGATATGCGCTCTGCAGAGCACACCTTTCTAGTTAATACTGTATTACAGGTATTTGGTTTGACATCGATTTTTAAAGCTCCTACACGACTGCTAACAATAAACAAGGGGAATTATGACAACAAGCCATTGTGTATCCAAACAAGCTATAACTCTTGCCCAACCCCTCCTGTGGCACCTTCCGCTGGCTCCACATCATATACTGTAGTGGTTCTCAACATTTTCCGGATCAGGGCCCACTTAAAAATATCAAAAGCGTTCGCAGGCCACCCATCTGACCACTTAGGTGGTCATGTGTGTTTTCAGAGCATCGGTTGTGTTCTGGCTTGGATCAATGGAACTAATGTAGTATACTTATTCCTTCTTTGTTCCTATTTTCTTAATAAAGTGAAAAGTTTTCAAGGTTTTAAAGAAAAAGAAAATATTATTTTATTTTCTTTGACTTTTTTATAGTAATGTTATTTTGTCATTAAAATCATAGAGTCTGACAGTTAAATATGGTCTTGATATAATTTCACTAACTTATTTAAGTCTGTTACTACATTGGTCTGTCTCTAGACTCTAGAAGAAGCATTCAAGTACTGAAAGCGATACTATGGGTTCTATAGCTTCTTTCCTGATTATCCATTATCCAGTTAACGCTGACCATTAACAGCAGAGAACTACAAACACATTTAGGACACTGACATACTATTTAATATTATATTTTAGATTTATTCATGTACATTTTAGTTATGTGTTAAGTAATATATATTTTATGTAAGTTGTGTTTTACAATGTACATAAATCTCAAAGTTAAATTTGTATGATGCTCAATGGAGAGTGTTTCTCTAAGAAACAAACTACAACAAATTCATATCTATTCAACGTGCCAAATTATGTGCATGTGAAAGTTCCTTAAAGTATAGCCGATATTTGGATTCAGTAATTTATCAATACAAGACATTAACAATGACACCTCAGGTTATTCAATACAATGTGTATTCCTTACTGCAGTGATGTGGTATGTGTATGTGTACTCGCACTCAAACTTAATTTCTCCCATACATTGTCAACCGTAAACAAAAGGAACCAAAAAGACCTTTCTTGTTTGACTCTGACATTGTTACCTACCTTACTTTTCCCTTGTAGCGATGAACAAGGTTTTAAAGGCAATTAATCAAACCACCATGTAGTTCCTTTAGATCTTTTCCACTGAACTCAGTTATAAGATAAAGGTATCATCGCTGTACTGTCTGCCTCTGTGATGTTTTTGCTCTCGAGTCTCTGACTCTCCCCTCGTTCACAGTTGTAGCTGGACCGTGACATATTGAAAAGGTAGGAGGACCAGGTCTGGGTCTACACTGCATGTAAAATCCTACTTGATAGGTTCATTAGCTGGCAGGGATTACACCACAACATTATCAGGGAAAGCTGCTTGTCAGGGGCTATTAGCATAAATCAGCAGCGGGAGTGATTACTGTTGAAGAAACTATGAAATCTTAGATGACTGCCTTTTACTAATTTATATTATTATTATTTATTTACCTGTTCAGATACTCATGATGAGGTATTGGGGGTAGATTGGGGTTAAGTGTCTTGCTCATGGCTAAGCTGAATTCCAATACCCAAAATCTCGACCACTCGCTCACTCCAGCTTGACCCGGAAATTGTTTGGTCCCAATAAGTCATTTGCTTTTTAGAGGAGCCGAGTGGAATTGAGTGGAGGAGCTCTCCGAGTGAGCTTTCTTGATACATATTACTGGGTGGCTGATTACCAGAAGGCCTCTACCCTCTAAGCTACGGCTGCCCTATTTAGACAGGACAGTGCAGTCAGAATCAAACCGGGATCGTTGCAATATGGTCGACATGTGCGTCAACCATGTGTGTTGACTTGACACGCATTGATTGATTGAATACTTTATTTGTCAGAAAGGTCAAGGGTCAACTGCCGGTGCACACTTCTTTGTATGTTTTACATACTGTAGTATTATTTAAATTAAGCCTCAAGAAAATATATATAGAAGATATCTGAAATATAAAACAATTATTTAATGTAGTGTAAGTGATTTCACTTTGTCCTTAACAGCTATTTAGAAATGGAGGATGAACTGTGCAACTGGTGTTGTTTAGACAGCAAGTAATTTTGAATGACCATTTATTAAACATTGTTTATTACAATAGTGGTCTTTGAGAGAAAAGCCAAAACGGAAATGGGCAACAGAGTAGTCCAAGAGCCAAAAATTAAACGAACTAAAGGACTAATCTCTGAACTAGGTTTCACACAAAGGGATGGTGGAAGGAACTACCTATTATGTTGATACATGTATTTTATACATAATTTCAAATTTGAGCTCTATCTTAAGTTTGGCTTATTTCTTAAAGTTTAACATATGGTATGTCCAACATTATGTTACTTTGAGTGAAAAGGAGACAAAATGTCTAAACGGGTACATTTCAGCAGATTACACCACAGTCTGTTCTCACATGGCACAAAAAGACAGCACAACCGAGATCCAGGCACAATTAAATTAATTACACCAAACCTAATTCACTGAGTTATGTATTCAATATTTTCTATGTCTCTGACTTTGTTTGACTGTGGTTGGTCGAAATAACAGAATCTTGGAATCCAATTTAAAGAGTTAAAACAATTAACCACACTAAACACTTCTAATCCAACTCAGTTAGCTGGCGGGAACAAAACCTCTCTGTCCAGAGAGGAGATAAGGGCGTTGCATTAAAGATAATAATAATGAGTATATCCCATAATTCCACTCAATCTGCATTATTCGTCACTCTGTTATCTGATGGCTGATAGATCCAAACAATGAGCCAAACGAGATAGAAAGAGAACCTGCGTGTGGCCCTATCTGAATGGGGAAAAACACAAGTTGGTTATTGCCAGAAAGTAAATAAGTAAGCCTTGCCGAGCCCTGAGGCCCATAGGGCAGGAGCCTATCTCCTGTTTCCTTAGCGTGAGGCAGATTGATGTACAAGTACACCCCCTGGACATGACGCTAGTATGGCGCAGGGACTTACCCCAATCGGACCCTCTTTATTGCCAGCAAAGGCTGCATAATTTACATTTTCAGAAACTCAAATCACATAGCACAATGGGGTGAGAGTGAGAGAGCAAGAGAGACAGGGGGGGGGGGAGTCATTTATCTTTCCGTTCCCACAAAAATATACAGAGAAAATGGGCCGTAACCGCGACAACAGAGCCCATAGCCCTGCATGCGCAGTAACTATGAAATAACACTGCTTACAGTACACAGAGTTCACAAAAATGCTAATAAACTGTCACTGTCTTCATATGCTTCAATGGCGATTGCAATATAGCCATCATAGACTTGAAATTAGATATTTCAATAAGGATTGTTGTGCCATGCTGGATGCATATCGGTGAAAGGAAGTGTGGGATATACTGTATTTGCAATGTATCTATCCATTTATATTGTTTATCTAAGGACTCCGAATGAGTAATTACAGAAACAAAGTTGTTGTGACGCATCTGGATAACAATGTTCTACTCTTAAATAGTGTCCGAGTAGCTCAGTTGGTAGAGCACTCACCTTTGGACCACATGGTCATCATGGGTTCATGTGCAACGGCAACTGAGTAACACGGCTTGGGTGTGGAAAGTCGTGCTGTAAGTAGCCTACTAGGAGCTGATGTTACTGACCAAAGAACTGATCGTGGACTTCAGGAGGCCGCGGAGAGGCCATGCGCCCATCCTCATCGACGGTGCTGCAGTGGAAAGGGTCAGCGAGTTCAAGTTCCTCGGAGTACACATCGAGGAGGACCTAAAATGGGAGACGCACACCACACATGTGAAGAAAAAGGCTCAGCAGCGACTGTACTGGCTCCGCCGCCTGAAGAAGCTCGGAGTAGGACAGCGCATCCTCAAGCTGTATTACAACAGTTCGGTTGAAGGCGTCGTAACAGGCTGTATCACGGCCTGGTATGGGAACTGCACTGCCCGAGAGAAGATCAATCTACAGCGAGTAGTGCGATCGGCAGAGCGAATAATGGGAAGCGAGCTCCCAGAGCTCGCTTCATCATCAAGGATAAGCACCACCCTAGTCACAGACTGTTCAGAACCCTACAACGACCGCGGCCGGGCAAGGGGACCTACCGCAGTATCAAGAGTTCCGCCACTAGGTTCTGGAGTAGTTTTAACCCGGCTGCTGTCAGAATGCTGAATGAGGCATGAGCCCTGTCCAGCAGCCTGACAACAGGCGGTACCGCCGCAGATTTTCTTTTTCTGGCTCTTCCTGAACACACCTGTGGATTATACCAGGGACACATGACCAAGGGGCAAGGCTTGGATATTTACGATGAGGCCAACACGGAAGCTTATGAATGGCCAGAGTGGCGCTGTTTTACCCTGCGCCGACCTGAAGTGTCAGAAAGAATTTATTTTAGCGCAAGTGAATGGGTTTTTGACAAACTTTAGACTAGATTTTCTTACCGTAATAAAAATTGTCATAAATTCTATATGCTTCCAGTTGCTAGTTTAAAGTCTCCTTTCAATCATCATGATATGCGTTTTGCTAAATTATGGTCCCATTTATTCTAAAATTGACGATAAAGTAGGCTATGCTCCAGGAGGGGCGGGATGATTTGATTGACAACCTACACAACCAATAGCATTCATTCCCCGCCCCCGCTCTTGATTGACAAGCTACCCAACCAATAGCATTTTTGGGGGTGTTTTCCGGTTCGCTGGTCACGTGTCTGGTCTCAACCAATAGCGTTTGAGTTCCGGACGTGGCCAACTGTATATATTAACGATGGAGGAATGCATGTTCCTGAACTATCGGCTTCATTTTCGTTCTGTAGAAAGCAGGGGAGTGGCTTTGTCCATTCTTTTTTACAGTCTATGCACATGACTTGGACTTAGCTCCCCCCTCGGACACACCTGTGGACTACACCAGGTACAATGACTTTTCTTTTTTTTTGCTGCTCTCCCTCATGGAGCTACTTGCGGATTATACCAGGGTCAGTCCACCTTCAGGGACACGCACTGACCTTTTGCACCTTAATCCCATGTATAACGCACTGACTTTTGTCTTTTTTTATTGTTCTTTTTTTTTCTCTAAGCACCTTAACGTCCATAAGTATATCATGCACAGTATACATACATTGCTGCTTGTTTCTTATGTCAGGTACTCTTGTAAATATGTAGATAACTTGTTTTGGCCTTTCTGCTGTTCTCTTGTCTGATCTCCTTCCCACTTACCCCCCTTCTACTTCTCCCTCCCCCCCTCTTCTTTCTATGGAAATTAACGTTGCGATGGGAATGATGTAAAAAAACGAATTTCACCCACTTTTTTACCTTGTAAACCTGTGATGTGACAATAAAACGGATTCTGATTCTGATTCTACTGTAGGTGTTGCAATCCACCCCAACAATCTCCCAGGGGTCTAGCACATTGAAATGGGGACTTCCACGTTCTTGGCTGATACCGACCTCTCCGATCTATTTACTCTTAAATAATACAATGTAATACAAGTAATTCATAGAACACACATTTCGGCTGTTCAATTTCTAACAGCGTGGTTAAATGACATTGTTAGCCATTGTTCTTCCTCAGACAATTACCTGCAATTAACAACAACTTCTTATGATAGACATGAAATTGTAGATGAAGATTTCTCAGAATAAAACAATAGAAAAAAAAGAATCAACTTATACCTTAAAATCTCAGATACGCTACCAAACAAAGGATTGGCATGCACAAGATATTTGGCACCGATCAGTCTAGTAGTGTGGGTTGGACTATGTGGGAGATTAGCTCTGGAAACACACACACAGACAGACACACAGGGTCGAAAACATACTGTAGCCTCTGGCCCTATAGCCTTTGGCATGGAAAAGATAATAACTGTCTAGTGTCTTTACAGAAGATCCAAGCAGAGCTCTCGACACCTTTTTTATTGCCAGCAACATATTGAGACTTATTAACTTGATTTTGCCAGCATTGAAAATTAAAGTTATATGTAAGGGTTAGCGACGGGTTAGGTCCATGTTTCAGAGTACCAGTATGTTTCTGTCCAGAGGTTCTATGTTCTTGATATACCATCCAAGAGACTTTGTTGGGGCCATTACTGTGCTCAGGATGATGACGGTTGTAGATGCAAAAGAATTACAGCAACATCTAGTGGCCATAAGTGGAAATTGACTCTACACTGCCTTGATATATACTGTACACCTAGAACACTGCATTTTTGGAAAGCTCTATGGACACATTATTAGTCAGCTTATACCAACTTCCATACAATGATTTTGAACTGACATGTGAACAGCGCTCTTCACCACCATAATCAAAATACCAAGTGAGGGCATATCTTTTGTTAGAATGGTCCATCCCTCCACTAGAGTTCCAGAGACTTATCCACAAGTTTCCTAGGGCGTTGTGGGCATCACTTCCTGTCGATTTTATCCCTAATACCTGATCAAATCGACAGGAAGTGATGCGCACAACGCCCTAGGAAACCTGTGTATACAATCTATGCCAAGGTTCTTTGAAGCTGTTCTGATGGCTCATGGTGGCCAAATACCTTTATGTTGTTGTTATATATGTACTGTACATATATATTAAGTACTTAAGGTCAACATTCCAGAGCAATGGAGAGTGTGGAAAAGAGGTGAAGAAACGTGTGGAAGCAGTTTGGAAGAGGAACGTGTGGAGAAAAGTGTCAGGTGTGATAGGAGACTATCAGCAAGAATGAAAGGAAAGGAAAGGTGTACAAGACGGTGGTGAGAGCTATGTTGTATGGTGTAGAGACAGTCACACTGAGGAAAAGACACAAAGAAGAGCTGGGGGTATAGTAGCATTGGCTAAAATGTTGAGGTTCTCTTTGGGAGTGACAAGGATGGATAGGATCACAGAGGGACAGTGCATGTTAGATGTTTTGGAGATAAAGCCAGAGAGGACAGACTGAGATGGTTTGGACATGTACAGAGGAGTGAGTATAGTATATCGGTAGAAGGATGGTAAGGTTGGAACTGCCAGGCAGGAGGCCTAGAGGAAGACCAAAGAGGAGATTTACGGATGTAGTGAAAGAGGACATGAAGTAAGTTGGTGTGAGAGAAAGAGGAGGCAGAGGACAGGGTGAGATAGAGGCAGATGATTCGCTGTGGCGACCCCTGAAGGGAACAGCCGAAAGGAGAAGAAGATATGGTTCTGTTTGCAATTAATCCGATCCCATAGCCCAGTGGGACATTTGTAAATTGATTGGTCAGGTCAGGGGTTTTCAACTGATTGTGAACCCCGGACGCTAACACTTAATTGCTATGCATCCCATGTTTATAATGCATTATAAACATTTGAAATGCATTATAAACATAGCCTACATTATATGTATGCATTATAATCTTCTAACACTGTATAATTATAAGAACTCACACACCTAAATACTCATAATAAACTTTTATTCAATTAATGGTCCACGGTTGACTAGGGTCCACGGCATTATTACAGGTGGTACACAAGCACACAATGCGTTGCAAGACACCTGTGACCATTGGCTATTTTTTCCAAAATGTAAAAAATATATATATTTGTAAAATGCACCTGGGACGTATCATCAGTGTTGTAGCATGGGGTCGACGGGTGTTTCGGGTCTCGCAACATACACCCTCGCCACGGTCAGTCCTCTTAGGGAAAGACAGGGCCCCTAAGTCCGCTTCTCCGGACCTACTCTGCTGGGACCGGGGGAGGCTCTGGCACGTGGAGGGACTGCTGTCCGCGCCCCTCTTTCGGCCGTGGTGGTACTGCAGGCTACATTTGCGGCTTGCCTGAAAGGCCCTTGTGGTATCTTTAAAACCACAGACTTACAGGTTTTACTGCACTATCGAAGTTGCCAACAACGCCATATTGTAAAGATAGTTTGATGTTCCAGAGATGTGAATGGATGTTTGAAGAATGGATTGAGACATCACTCCATAGTGAGGTTCGTTGCTTCGGATTTATTTCATGGAACAAACAGAGTACAAACAGCTTTCATAGGGAGCCTCAGCTCCCCTCCTCGGCCCTTCGGCCCTGACTGGCACACACTAAGTTAGTTACATTTCAGTCAGACTTTTATAGCAGTGGTCACACTTGAGATCTAAGAAGAGGTACATGTTGGGTGTGACAGCCCTCAAAGGTGAACCCCCACCTCCCCTGGCCCCACACATTTGCAACTATAATGGAGCCAGGAAAGGAAGGGTGTCAGCCTTGATGACAAATGGATAGACGCACTGTCTCCAAGATAAGACAATAGTCAATGCTAATTGTACCCCCACCCGGCCAGGCCCGCAGCCACCTACAATACACTCTTCTGTCTGCAGCTTACTTCCAACAGATGGCTTAAATGTGTACCTTATGTTAGGAAATATACAGCACCCTCTAGTTGGGTCATTTATGGCACTTCCGTGACCGTGGAGAGCGAAGGTCCGTTTCTCAATGGATTTGTCATCTAGGAGGGTTATTAAACAAATTTAGCCGGGGTGTATTTTTTTAAACGGCGGGGAAAATTTGTGGGAGACCAAAATCCAAAATGGCTGCCGTGAAAATGAAGTTTTTAATCGTTTGACCTACAATGATGCACAATACATGGTTTCAGAGCTTATTTTGGTCAAGGAATACATATATGGTGTTTATATAATGATTTGACCTATTGTCGACCTTCAAATGCAAGATGGCTGCCAATTATGAGCTCCAAAAGGGAGTTTTTTCAAAATCGTCACAGAGCCTTCATATTAGGCTCAAATGAAAGCTCTGCTCATGATGAGTTGAATAATATACAGTATAAGTACACAGAAGTAATCTCTGAGGTCAATAAAGTCAATGTTTGTGTGTAAACAGCAGTTGCTGATTTGCGGTTTCCCATTAAATAGGGTAGGCTACAGAGAATATGGTGTCCAGTTCATCCCATCACATTTTCATAATGAACCAAAAATAAATGAGCTCTATAGCCTAACATAAAATAGTATTCTGTATGCAAAGCTAGAAAGGTTAGTTGCTTGAGGTGAATTTAAAGGTCAACTCATTTGTCACCCTTATTTTGTAGTATTGCTCCCAGTGTTTCCTGTCTGCCTAGTTACTTTTACCTGCCTTGTCTAACCAGTCTTGTGATTTTGTCAGTGTTTCCACCTGTGTCCTCCTAGTCCCCCAGCCTATCCCAGTGTTGATTGTCAGTTGAGTTCACCTGTGTCCTGTTAATCCCTATATATTTAAGCCCTGTGTTTGCACTGTGGTCTTGCTGGTCTGTAGTCATGTGAGGTGAGGTTTTTAGTTGTTGTTTTTTGTGCTCAAGAATCTTGGACATTAGAGCGTCTGCCATTCCAGATCCCTTGAATCGCCTGTAGATGGCATAGATGTAGGACATCAACTGGTGGAAAGTTACGAGGATTGGGAGGATGTCCTTGAACATTTCTGGATTCTCCGCCTTGAGCTGAGTGAACGTCTTGTAGGTGGGCAGGTGACCAACAAGAAAGGAGAATGGAATATTCTTCTGCCGCATGGCCTCCACATGTTTCACCATTATGTCATTCACCACTGACTTGCTTGGAGGTTCATTGTATGTTGTGTGGTAATTAGGCATGCTCTTGTTGGGTGGTGGATGACAGCAGGACTGGGCACCACTGTATCCTGGAACTCGCTGCTCTTCAGGTGGTGGTCTTCTGCCATGATTGTCTACACGAGACAGTGCTTGTATTACAGAGCGAGCACGCTGCGGAGCTGACCCATCCACTGGTGGATCTACCCTGGGACAAGCAGGTGACTCACTCTTGCTACCAGGGGGGGCATCTGTACTGGCAAACCTTTGTCAGTTCCGCACACTTCTGCTTTAGCTGTGCAGAGATTTCCTTCTTCTTGGGGAGCGTTTCAGCAGTCTCTTCGCCTGGTTTCTTTTCATAGCTCTCTGGCTGCATGTACATGACATTTGTTCGATGGACTGCTGTAGAGTCACCTGTCATAGTGTCAATCTTGAAGTCGTCATTGTCGATGATCACGATAGCTGGCTTGCTGTCTGCGATCTCGTGTGGGCAGGTTGCTGATGCCTCCACATCCATCAGAGCCCAATGGTCATAGAGGAGCAGTGTGTCTGCAAAGCTGATGCAGACACCGCTCTTGTGCAGAGTGTGTACCAGATCTTTACTCCTTGTCATGCCATGGACATTTACTCCCAGGTTGATAGCAGAGCTCCACAGTGTGCTCGCTCTGTGATACATGCACTGTCTCGTGTAGACAATCATGGTACAAGACCACCACCTGAAGAGCAGCGAGTTCCAGGATACAGTGGTGCCCAGTCCTGCTGTCATCCACCACCCGACAAGAGCAAGCCTTATTATCACACAACATACAATGAACCTTCAAGTAAGTCAGTGGTGAATGACATCATGGTGAAACATGTGGAGGCCATGTGGCAGAAGAATATTCCATTCTCCTTTCTTATTGGTGACCTGCCCACCTACAAGACGCTCACTGAGCTCAAGGCAGAGAATCCAGAAATGTTCATGGACATCCTCCCAATCCTCGTACCTTTCCACCAGCTGATGTCCTACAGTACATCTATGCCATCTACAAGCGATTCAAGGGCTCTGGAATGGCAGACACTCTGGTTACAGCAGGGGTAGTAGTGGAGGGGTTGGTAGACCAAGCACTACGAGGAAAGCACTACAGACAGGGCGTGCTGTGCATCCTGCTCTGGCGAGAGGTTCTTATCCAAAATCACTTGTCCAAGATTCTTGAGCACAAAGAACAACGACTAAAAACCTCACATGACAAAGGTCTACAGACCAACAAGAACACAATGCAAACACAGGGCTTAAATAGACAGGGATTAACAGGACACAGGTGAACTCAACTGACAATCAACACTGGGATAGGCTGGGGGACTAGGAGGACACACTGACAAAATCACAAGACGGGTTAGACAAGGCAGGTAAAAGTAACTAGGCAGACAGGAAACACTCGGAGCAATACAACAAAATAAGGGTGACAAATGAGTTGACCTTTAAATTCACCTCAAGCAACTAACCTTTCTAGCTTTGCATACAGAATACTATTTTATGTTAGGCTATAGAGCTCATTTATTTTTGGTTCATTATGAAAATGTGATGGGATGAACTGGACACCATATTCTCAGTAGCCTACCCTATTTAATGGGAAACCGCAAATCAGCAACTGCTGTTTACACACAAACATTGACTTTATTGACCTCAGAGATTACTTCTGTGTACTTATACTGTATATTATTCAACTCATGAGCAGAGCTTTCATTTGAGCCAAATATGAAGGCTCTGTGACGATTTTGAAAAAACTCCCTTTTGGAGCTCATAATTGGCAGCCATCTTGCATTTGAAGGTCGACAATAGGTCAAATCATTATATAAACACCATATATGTATTCCTTGACCAAAATAAGCTCTGAAACCATGTATTGTGCATCATTGTAGGTCAAACGATTAAAAACTTCATTTTCACGGCAGCCATTTTGGATTTTGGTCTCCCACAAATTTTCCCCGCCGTTTAAAAAAATACACCCCGGCTAAATTTGTTTAATAACCCTCCTAGATGACAAATCCATTGAGAAACGGACCTTCGCTCTCCACGGTCACGGAAGTGCCATAAATGACCCAACTACTCCTTAAAGGCCTCACCGTGGGTTTGTTGGGCTTCTTCCTCATGGAACACACAGGCTGGGGTGCCAACCCATACTGCTCTCGGGTGCCGTCTACATTCCGTCTACATTCCGGCTGTCAACTGTCTCTCCGGTGGTCACCAGACTGTTCTTGGTTGTCACGTAGGCTATTCCTATGAGCCAGTAGGCTATTCCTAGAATCACTATAAATAAAAAAGGTTAAGTCTGATAATGATGTACCGTGCATGTGCACATCGAATATATAATTCTTTAACATTTGGGGGGGGGGGGGGGGGGGGGATTACATCGAGGTGCCCAGATGTCCCTAGTGTGCCCAGATGTCCCTAGTGCCCACCTACCCTGTATCCATAGAGAGAAGTTGGATTTGAGTGTGCGAACTGTGTACCTAATCTGCATTAGCATTAGCACTGCATTATTCTCTTGTACATATTTTTCACTCTTCATACCAGTAACCTGTAAGCTGATTGTATGACATTCTGTATAGTAGTGTGTATATCTGTCTGTCTCTTATATGTCATCATGATTTGTGTGCATGGGGATCTCATCACAAGCTCAGTGCTTAATGAGTCTTCCAGTTTAGTAGACCTTGTATTGTGAATGTGTACTTCCATCTACTGTTGTTCTCATGTCTTACTAAATAAAGTACATCAATCAATCAATCAGCCTACTCCTAATCATACTGTGACCACCATGTCCTACAAGAAAACAAAACATTTCACTGGTTTTGTTGCAATAGTGCATTTATTTTCTTGTGATCAGCACACGATTAGAGAATCCCAGGTCTAAATTGTTACCACTACTGTACCACCAATACTAACCTACTCCAATAAAAAGAAAAAAAAACAATCAAACTCCTACTACTAATCCAGAAGAACCCCCTACGGCAGGTGCCAGTACTGCTCCCGATTCGGCTACAATGGGAAAACATGGCATGATGTTGACTAAATAACCAATTTAAACGTTTTTTTCAACCCGTCCTAAAAAAGAAGTGTATTTAAAAAAGCCTCAAACATCTGTCGGTGTCTGGGGCTACCTTTACTTTTTGGATACGATGTGGTGAAAAAGGTGATCCACACTACGTTTGGACGGACTTTAGCTCTGCCGGTGCCCTGACCCCTGCTACAGTGGGAACTCATCTAGGAGCGGAGGGAGAGGTTCCAATGGGACTGGCGTGATACGCCCATAGAGTTATATAGGGCAGGGCTCAGGCAGCTTTTTCATTGGTCAAGCACGAGCGTACGAGGAGACGCTCATAAGAGGAGGAGCGTGAACGTGCCCGTGCGCGTTGTTGTTGTACACAGCGTTGCCATGTCCACTTATTATAAGCGACTTTGGGCTTATTTTTCTGTGTCGTTTGTAAATATTGCTAGTTGTGGGTTGAGGTTTTTTGGGCTTGTTTCCCAAGTATAGTTGGTTATTTGGGCTTATTTTTTAATGTCGTTTAAATCAGTGCTTCTTAAACATTTTCATGTCAAGGACCCCAAATATGTATTTGTGCCAGGGACCCCGCCCATTCAAGATTTGTTTTGTTAAAATGTTTCAAATATATTAAATCTTTTCACATTTTCTTGAAATAGTATCTGTGAGCTTGTAGATCGGCTGTTTTCAATTAGCAAGGGCTCATCGTTGTGTAGCAGTTGCTTCTTTTGGGCTTGTTTTCATAGGCATGTTTGCTTGTTTCTCTTCCAAAACCTGGCAACTCTGGCTGTTGTACAAGAACTCAACTGATAGAAAGGGAAAGAACATTATGGACGGAGGTGCTGCCTCCCGCTGGTCCTCTGATCTGACCCTGGATGTGACCGCCTGACATAGACAGACAGACAGCCAGCCAGGCAGAGAGAGAAGTTGACCTTGATCTGATCTGATCGGCTGCGATGGATTTCGTTCTGAGCGGGACGGCTGCGTGCGGTGCGTGTCTGTTCACGAACCCACTGGAGGTGGTGAAAACACGCATGCAGCTGCAGGGAGAACTCAAGAGCCGGGGCACGTACCAGGTTTACTATAGGAACGTTTTCCATGCGTTTTACACGATCGGCAGAGTGGAGGGACTGGCCGGCTTACAGAAGGGTCTGGTGCCTGGACTCGTGTACCAGTTCTTTATGAATGGAGTGAGGCTGGGCTCGTATTCTGTCATGGACTCCTCCGGTTACATCCACACTGATGGAAGGGTCAGCGCGGCCAAAACCACGGTGGCAGGGGCGGTTGCTGGGGTTGTCGGTGCCGTGATGGGCAGTCCCGTATATTTGGTTAGTAGGTATTATTAGATTAGTACACAAACTGGTCTGACCTTTGCTGAACTGTACCCAGTAATAACTAATAGTGTGTAATGTACTAGCCTACAGATGGAACCAAATGGACCCATCCCATTTGAAGCTACACTGTCAAAGTTACAAATGTGCAAATGGATATATTAACACTGATGATATAATAATATTAAAGGTAGGGCTAACACAGCTGTTAGTGCTACTACAGTATGTATGGCTTAGTTTAAACGTTATAGTAGGCTATATGCTGTGTCATTTCAAGGTAAGCTGATTTCCTGATGGCATGTCTTGGGACTCTGATAGGTAAAGACCCATCTTCAAAGTCAGGCAACCTCCTCCATCGCTGTTGGACACCAGCATCAACACCAGGTAACACATCTTGGTACCAAAATGATGCCACCTTAGATCGGTGACAATGCAGCCAGCAACGAATGTTACTACTGTTAACTAATGCTACTACTGTTAACTAATGTTTGCTGTCTATGTCAGGGAATGATCCGTGCTCTGGTGGCCATCCAGAGGCAACATGGCTTTCTGGGACTTTGGAGGGGCTCCACTGCTGCAGTACCAAGGGTCAGCGTGGGGTCGGCTGCTCAACTCTCCACTTTCTCTGCCTCGAAGGAACTTGTGATTGACCTACAGGTTAGGATGTGCTAAATCTGTATGATGATGATATACTTTACTTTATTAATTCCCAGGAGGGAAATTCACCAGTGCAGGACATAACCCCAAATAGAGAAACAGAGAAGAACAATCTGGCAAAGTAGGGAGGTTGGTATAGTAACGTTGCAGGCATTCAGACTCAGTGGTGAGGTCAGAACATAATGCTTGTTGTTCTATGTACCCCCTTTCCTTTGTTTAAGGTAACGGCATACTCCAGTAGAACAGTCAACGTGGGTTCGGTTCGGTTGGACTTACCGAACCCCCCAAAAAACCTGGACTGACAAGTGTCATTTCATTTCTGTGGCTTGTGCTCACGGCTGGCGCTGTTGGTGGTGTGCTGTGTATAGGCTGCACTACAGCCAGCAGCACTGCTGGAAGTGGAACAGATGGTTAAATTAATGCCTGGATATCGTGACCGCAACACACTGTGGGGAATTTGTGACGGAGGTATATGGAGGTTTCCCCTTTATTGCGATAGGCTGTGTTTATGATATTTCAGAGGTGTTTGTTCCTCCTGGAAGTTGGCTCATGTCTCTTCCAAACTAACGCTGCTTATCACTTGCTAGCTAGTGCTGATAGAATGAACTTGAAGCTGGGCTGAATGAATGAGGAAACGATGCGGAATAGCCGGACCTGGTTCGGGTAGTCACAACATCTCGGAGGCACCCAACAGCTGAATGTTGCTCGGGTTCCACCCACCCGAACTTGAGGGAAATAATGACACTCACCCACCTATCCAAGCTAAAGTGTGAATAAGATTGAAGCCATGAGTTTGATAAAAGTTCATGGCATGTTTTCACTTCCTTGAAGGTACAGTGCAGGAGGACACCTCCCATACTAGATTTGAACCAGGACACATTCATATTATCAAATTGTAATCTAACATAAAGTATGTAGGCCTATGGTTTATAAAAGGACAATTCATAATGCCTCCATCTGAAACTTGTAGAAATGCATTTTGTGAGTGTGATATAAGGTGTTCCAGGGTGCACTGTATCATACTGAGTGATAAGCATAAGCATCATAGTAATGTATGTTAACTAAACTAACTAAACAGGAAATGAAACCATTTGTATTAGCTTTTACTTTCAGTCCCCTGTTGTCACTTTTGTTATAAATAGGTAGTGATGGATTGAATAGTTGACAGTCAGTCTACTACTCTTATTCATAGAGTAAAAGTTGAAGTATTTTGCTAAAAGTGGTTTGCATTCAGTTGGTTGCTATTGGTTTGTCTCACTGGTCTCGCACGTTACAGAACCTTCTGTCTCTTTCACAACACTTGTTCTGTTTCCACTCTCTTTGATGCACAGCCATTTATAAATGTGGAAATATTCCTTATAATCTCTGTTGACCACAGTAAGATTGTGGTACCTTATGTACCTTTTAAAATTGTTCTGTTTATTTTAGAAATGCATTTTCAAGAAAGATGGCCGGTCTACTTTGTAGTCAGTGTTTGTGTACTGCTCACAAAACCAATCAGTCTAGCCTTATTCCCAGCCTTTTCTCATCTCAGAGGAGCTTGGACAGAGCACTAGCCTTTTGCACCATTTTGGAATGGAAACTCGACACCATTCTTCCCATCACCCCCTTAGTAAAGCACATGCAGCTTACACAACTTGAGTGGTGAGGGGTAAAATAAAAATCTTGTTCATATACATTGCAACAGGCTCATGTCACATGCTGACTTTTATTGCTAAAATATATTTGCATTATGTGCAGGTTCACTTATTGAAGACCATATACAGTCAAATCCACAGTGTAAAAATGTACCCATATGGGTTAAATAAACACTCTTTTTCTGTATAATCTTTCTGAATCAAGGTTATACTACGTACAATGCGACGTTTAATTTAAAGGTAAATGATGACTTGTATGATTAATAATAATAATACCTTAGATCTACTGTATGTAGTGCTTTTCTAAGTACTCAAAGTCGCTTTACATAAGGGGGGAGAAAAAAAAGTTATTAGGAAAAAACAAACAAATAAGATAAGTACAATAATAAAAACAGTTAAACAAAGATTTTGAACATTCTCAACTCAACCTAAACTGGGAAAAGCAATTTTGAACAGGTGGGTTTTTAGGGCGGTTTTGAAGGACTAAGCTGCACCTTTGAAATCTAGCAAGTATGTTTTCTTTGATTCTTTCAGAGCATAGCAGGAACCTCACTGTACTCTCTTTCAACATCCCAGGTATTTCCAAGTGGCAGCTGGCTGGTGGCATTGACTGCAGGCATGGTCAGCAGTGTGGTTGTGGTGTTGGCTATGACGCCTTTTGATGTGGTGAGCACACGACTCTATAACCAGCCTGTGGATCATCTAGGCAAGGTAAGGACGTAGATATTGACTTTGTTTCATGTTAGCAAACATGGCCACAGAGAATACTTGTTTCTGAATTAGTGTGATTCTATATAACATTGTTATTGTAAAATACTTGACTACTGTGTGTGCTGATGAGAGACCTACTTACATATTCACCTTCCTATATATTCCTTGATAGACTGTACATACTGTATTCATGCTGTTGATAGCCATATACTGTATATAAGTGATAACTGTATACAGTATTCATTCATAATATTAAGTGATGATAGAGTACGTTTATACTTATATTTAATAGCCTGTACAAGCCTGTACATCTTGTGTCTAAGCCTATTAATTCCATTTTTATCGACTCTTACTTTTGTGCTTACATCTGAATTTCTCCTCTGGGATTAATAAAGGGTTATTTTATCTATGTCGTTACATAGTTAAAATATTCTCAGGTTTTCAGTCAAAGTGCAGAGTTGCACCGCTACTCTGAGTGCTTTGTAAGTACAGCTGTATTGCTGCCAGCTCAAAAAAACACAGCACTTGTTTCTGAAGTGTCCACGCCTGTAGTGACTTATCTCAAGACTCTCTGTGTTCACTCCCTTACATGATTCAGCGAGAGAGTCACCCTGCACAACTTTCACAAGATGTCATTTTCTCATTTAGGGTCAACTTTATAGAGGATTTTTTGACTGCTTCTCCAAAACACTGAAGAAGGAGGGCTTTACAGGACTCTACAAAGGCTTGGGAGCCTCCTATTTCCGTCTAGGTCCACACACCATTCTGTCTTTGCTGCTCTGGGATGAACTGCGCAAGCTCTACAAGCAGTACAGATAGCACCAGAGAGACGAAGTCAAGCATGAAATGGATTACGTATTAAGCACTCAGTTCACAGGTAAATGAGTGTTCATTTAATGAGCTCATTTTAAAGAGGTAATAGCAAACTAGGAGCTGCTCTATTCTCGATATGGGAAAGAGTAGAGGTGACGATCTGCAAAAGATGTTGAAGCACTTCAGCAGAAAATGCATAGAATGTACGTAGCACATTGGCTCAGTTTCTGTGGCATTCTGATAACCAAAATGCAACAGGGCTAAATGTATTTAACCTGCAGTTACTGTAACACACCAGAATCAGAGTTACTTTATTCATTATGGACAGGAATTGTACATGAATTTATCTTGGTGTCATTTGTGCATAAACATTGCATTTTAGCAATACATGTTGACATTTCCTCACAGGAATCAATGTGTTAACTTGATTTTAACTTATATGGGACAGGAGATTAGAGGATTTATGCAATAATCTAAAGGAAGAAACATCTTGTATAGTAGCATCATGTACTGTAATACCACAACTACATGCCATTCCAAAAGCTAAATATTTTTAAATAGATAAGGTAAGGCATACTTTATTATCCCCTTTGGGAGATTTGTCCTCTGCATTTGACCCATCCTATTTACTTAACAGCAGTTAACAGCCACAGTTCAGCGCCCAGGGACCAATTGTAATACCAGGACCTTGATCAAGGTCAATGGCAGGAATATACAGTCATGCATGTCGTTTGGTAGAAACCAATGTCACGAGTTTTGTGAATATTTTGTTTGTTTGTGTATGGGCGGGGGGGGGGTAAAAATGTCTAGGTTTATACACTGCTGACTTTCAGCTGAGTTTCATATGTCCAAGAGTTTCTGATTTTAACTTTTCAGTTATGTTTATCAAATTTACTGTTAACCATTTTATCTTTAGGAGGGATCCCACGAATTGTTACAAAGTAATCCCCTACTGCTATCATAAGTATAAATATTAAATAAACATCATATTTTAACTAGTCTCACCTCAATACACAAGTGTCAAAGGCAGGGAGTTCACTAGTTTGAGATTCTGATTCTTTATTGACAAAATCGGAAATGGAAACGGCACACGGATATTTTTGACTTTGGCCGTGGCGGGGGAGTAGTCAAACCCTGTGGATCAATGTTGGGTCTAACCCCATATCTCCATATCACTCCTTCCAAGTTTCAATTTTATTTTTCATATATAACCACAGCAGTCCCTTGAACACTGATTTATAAAATGTGTGTTTAAAATAACTCAAATGATAAATGCTAACAGCAAAGAGCATGTTTATGTCTGAGATATTAATCTATTATTCTTTTCCAGCCACCTACCATAGTTGGTTTTTAGTGTCCTTGAAGACATTCCACATCCTCTGTGATTTGAAAGTTGATTCAATCTTGGCCTATGCTATAAACACTGACATTTCAACTATGTTGGTATTATAGCGCTGCCAAGTTCTATTTGCCAATCGTCATGGGGCCAACTTTACATAACTTTACAAAAAAACCTGTTGAAGTAGCCGACAAGAAAGTGATGTTGTAATAGCTGCATAATTTGATGGAAGTACCAACAACAGTATATGTACCATATGTAGTTTGGCTCTAAAACTGCTTTGGCCTTTTTTGTATTTTCTTTATTTGTATTATTATGTGACTGTATACTGTACACGGATCCCAGTAGCCTGGAGTACTGTTAATGCCTATGGTGTCAATGTTAAGATACTGGCAACCCACCCCATCCACTCCATATACTCTTTGTTTCATTTGGGGTGTATTACCTCATGGGTAGGTTTTATATTGTCGCTGTCGGATGAAAACCTTGAATGTCCAAAACGGTTACTTTTCAGGAAATAGAGAAGAAAAAAAACTGTGTTCCAATGGATTCAATGTAGTTATTATTTTGTCACACATCTTAATACTTTTCATTGGTTAAAACTCACAGACAGACTTAACCACTTTCACTTACAATTTGTTTCCAAAAGAACAAAAATAGCCGATCTACAGGCTCACTGTGACTCACTGTGAGTTTGTAGATCGTCTATTTCTGCAACCTTTGTGTGACACTGTCTTGCAACGACGAAGTAGGGCATTAGGTTACGAAAAAAACATACAAGGTTTCTGCCCGACTATGTCCTCACTGATACTGTATGACTTGTCTTTTCTTTTGCATTCAGTTGGATAGAAAAGACGAGTAATCAGAACAGACGACTGTAGCTTAGTGGGTAGATGTCATCAGAAGGTCACTGGTTCAACTCCTGTCTACTTGTCAATTGTCCAAGTGTCCCTGAGAAAGACACTTAACTCCTAACAGCCCCCCTCCCCTGCTGGGTAAAGCAGAAAATGAATTTCCTCTGTGGGTTAACAAAGGTCTCCCCAGTAGTTATGCAACAGCTAAACACATTTTTCTTATACTCCCACTTGTTATACTCCCACTTATGTGAAAGTTCAAATGTGGTACTTTCTCGGTTCCACATTGGAAAGTACCACATCCTTGGGTGTTGTGAGATAAAGAACATATATTGACATTGAAGTGACTTGTTGGTGTGGTTTTGTTTTTAAAATATGAAAATCAAAGTCTAATCTTGTCTACTTACTTTGTCATTCAAAATAGATTAAGTATTATTATGCTTTAAATCTGTTGGTAGGTTCTCAGCCTCAGCTGGGCATTAGTAACTCACACAATAACAAACTAATCAATCACAAATATCTCAAATTCTGAACACAACTACGAATGGAATTGAGTGACTGACGCACATAGTGTATACACACACCCACACAGCCACTCTTGAGGTAACATGAGGCTGAGATAAAGACAGATTACAGATAGGTAAATGTACACACAGATACCAGATGTGCGTGAGTAACACTGCTCCTGAAATAATTTAGCATATACATTACAAGTCTGATGTAAAGCCTAATTACAGGAAGGTTATAGCTCTGAACAGTACTTTAACATGTTGTTTATTGATTGATTGATTGATATAATACTTTATTAGTCAAAAATGTAAACAACACGGAAGTACAGTAAAACACTTGGGCTAAAAGGATAACACAAAAAGGTCCTGGGGACTTGTCTCCATCGTGGTCCCATATAATGTGTATTAGAAATGTACCAAAACCACAAAGAGATCATAGAAACATTCACAGTACTGTTCAATAAACATTATGATAATTGTTTTGCTTTACTGACATTAAAATAAAATTATAAAGAGAATATGAGACAACTAAATGTGCTAATAGAATACTTATGACACACTGTAGAGGACAATACTTTTCTATACAGCATGAACCCACAGAGCAGATGAACAACCCTTTGCATATATTGTGCAAGTGTGAGGAAGTCTAATAGATGATCCGGTTCAAACACACAAAACCTGTCTCCCCCTGTGCTAAACTGGGTTGGTTTGTACACTCATAGAGTTACGGACCCTTCTGGGCACCCCTGCTACCCCTCAAGGACCCCTAGGGGTTCCCAGACCCATCATTGAGAAGCAGTGGTCTATAATGGACCACCATTAGTAAGAAAGTTCACTGGGTTTTTTGTTAAGAGCAGTTTAAATACTGTCTAAAAACACACACACACACACACACACACACACACACACACACACACACACACACACACACACACACACACCCTCTCTCTCTCTCTCTCTCTCTCTCTCTCTCTCTCTAAGGCCCTCATTGACTTTCAATTTACATTGTTTATTATGTTGTTGAGTTATGACAATCTTTAATAATCTTAAAATAAGCTCTAAACCAAATTGAGTGGTTTAGAGCTTTTCATCTCAAAACACATTTTGAGTGTATGCTTTTCATTTATGTTTCTTTCTCGTAAATTGAAGGTAGGGTATGTGATATTTTTGGGTTAAAACAACATTTTTATTAACAAGTTAAAGCTCTATATTCTGACCATAATCATTGCTGTTACATGCTGTAGAATGTTTTTAACAGGGGTGTCCCAGTTTCTCCACCTCTTTAATAAACAGAAACATACATACAAACATACAAGGTTTCTACCCGACAACAACTGTAATACAGGCATATTTCCCTTCCCCTACTGAGTGTAAATGTTTCCGATCATCTCTTCTTGCACTTCAACGTTTTAATATATGACACCCTATGTTTCACATGAAGCTATTCTTAGTTACATCACTAGGGGGCAATATCACATTGTTTAAGAAAATGGATGATGTTCACAGGGTGGCAACAGGACTATTCCTCCTGGTTAATTCTCTGACTCACAGACTGCCCTATGTTTAAATTATATTGCTGACTAGATGTCACATTGACCATTACTCACTCTTCTGTTTCATAGAGGCGCTGTTGTTCCTGCAGCAGACGACCTGCACTAGCAGGATACAGCTGAGACAGGCAGACAGTGTATGGGCCAGCGTGGTGAGAGACTTCCCTGTGTTCTAAAATAGGAGGATAATAAGTGAAAATGTATTTGTTTTTGTTTTAAAAAAACAAATGTTGCATAGTCACAGGTCATATAGTCAATACTGAAGCAGAAGTAAGAAGTAAGTTACATGAAATAAAAGGTAATAATGATAAATTACTAAAGGTGTAGAAATTAACTGTTACTTTCCTTTTGTTCAGCTTATGTGTGGCCATGAATCTACGTATATATATATATATATACTGTATTTGTGTGTATATGCACTCGCACAAGTGTGCAAGTGGAGCAGGGTTAGCATTAACATACCTGTAGAGAAACAAAGATAAGTGCTGCAGAGCCTGCCCAGACAAGAAACACGGAGAGACTGGAGAGTTGTCCGGTATGACCATTGGAGTAGTTAGTCCCGGCCTGGATAGTCTGTAGTACAATACATAATAAGCAAATAAATAAAATAACATTCCCCACCGTTGACAAGGCAGTTGATTTTATTTAATTTGACTTAAACCCAGGATAAAGCGTAATAACCACTCGTTTCCAAAGTGGTCCTGTAACATAAATACAAATAAAAAGTAATTGACTCATCGTGAATACATTGAGATAAACAACCATCTTCATGAGCTATAGGACCCACCTCATTAGAATAGAGTATCCTCTAAATATGCATACCATAAAGTTAACCCTTCGAGTTGGTACCTTGCTTGCAATTACTGCTGCCACGCTGGAGGCCTGCATCGTAGAGATGACAGCTGTAGAGGATGTTGGAGAGCCCAGGAGTAGCATAGCAACACTGTAGGCCGAGATCAGCAACATTCCTGCAACATAAACCCTGGGATATAAACCCTGACAGAGAAGAATCTTCGGTGTTAAAAGCTATTTAGTTTGACCAATGGCTTAATGCAGCCAATTGTGGCGTAACCTGGATGTGTGTGATCCTTTCACTATAAGATTGTCACTCTCTCTTTCTCATTCCTTTAGATACATGACAGTCATAAACTACTGGGTTGGGTAGCTGTAAAAAGCTATGGTGAAAAATCGGCCGTGTGAGCCTAAATCCACTCACTCTAGCAAACCTTGGCTGGGTCAAGGTTTGCTAAAGTGAGTGGATTTGTATGTGATGTTTATACAACTGCTGGAAATAGTACATTGTACTTGATTTTTACAAAGTCGTATACAATACACTCGGTGTGTATTAGCTCAAAAGAAACTGCATTTTCTTATGACCACGTCAGTCACATCAGTACATGAATTTGAACATAAAAGTGAGCAGAGCAATCAAGTATGTACAGAATGAATACTAAAAACGTTTATTGTCATTGTATGTTCTTCACACTGTGGTGTGATTTATAGGCAGATAATAAATTGCTCAGACTGTAGTGTGAGTCAGGTATTGTTTGCAGGAAATTGATTTTTTTTTAAAATATGTATAAACAGTGAAAGACAACTTGATCTTCAGCAACATTGAACCACTACACTGCTGTGAACCATGAGCTAAGTATTATCTGAATTCTGTTGTTGAGAGAGGCTGTGTTTACAGCAATGGCACTCAAAGTGGGGTTCCAGGGGGTCCCCAGCTGTTAACCTACATACTTCGGCTATTTGAAAATAGGGGGGGGGGGGGGTCTCTGACTTCTTTTCAGATGGGGGTCCGTGGCTAAATACAACAAATAATTTTGGGGTCCTTGACATGAGAAAATTTGAACCACTGTGTTTACAGTACCTGACTTGAATACACACAAACCTTTGAGGGTGTAACCGCGGTAATGCAGGATGAGGAAGCCAATCAATGCAGTCTGAATCAACATGAAGAGCCTCTCTCCCCAGGCACTGTTTTAAGATAAGATAAAAATGGGGCATTAAGGCAACTGTTTACACAGTAACAATAGAATGATTTTTAGCACAAACAATAAGGTAATTAACTCTTTAACCCTGAATCCTAGAAAAAAAGGATGAAAACTGTGGGTAGTAGTAGATGTAAAATCTCAGAAGATGTAAAATCTCAGAAGATGTAAAATCTCAAAAGATGTAAAGCAGGTGTGCAGTGTTTTTCAGTGCAGTACATTGAAAAGAAAATACATCTTATGTTGGTTGTTGTTTGTGCATAAGCAATACACGTTATAATACATGCTGTAGAGAGGGTTTGCTGCACAAACACTAGTGAACTATCATTAATGATCAGCTAAGATCATCAAAACGTATTGATACAAGTTGCCCTAATGCCTCCTACACAACCTCAGTCAGGGTACAGCCTCTTTGACACAAGTTTTCAGATTCAGATTCAGATTCAGATTCAGATTCAGATGACTTTATTTATCCCCGGGGGGGCAATTCAGTTTCTACAGATCTCACCATGACAAGACATACGTAGAACAACAGTAAAATCGGCCGTGTGAGCCTAAATCCACTCACTCTAGCAAACCTTGGCTGGGTCAAGGTTTGCTAAAGTGAGTGGATTTGTATGTACACTAGTGAACTATCATTAATGATCAGCTAAGATCATCAAAACGTATTGATACAAGTTGCCCTAATGCCTCCTACACAACCTCAGTCAGGGTACAGCCTCTTTGACACAAGTTTTTCTTGTGTTCCCTTGAATATGTCCCATATGGTCTTTGACATAATTCCCTTGTACCTGAGGGGGAAGTCCTTGGCCATGAGAAACAGCACGGGTCCTGAGCCAGCATACAGCTGCAGGAGAACAGAGGTCAGGCTCAGACCATCTGCATTCCTCCCTTTTATTATCTTCAACACTTGAGCTAGAGGTGCTGTGAGAAGACACATATATGAGGTTGGCAATGGAAACGTCATAATTCAGGGCGATTCTTTAAACCATAGACTACACTACACAAAGAAATGTAATTATGCAGTGATATTGGCTGACATTATGTTGTTGCTGGGGTATGTGAAATTCCAAATTTGTAAGATAATAAACCACAATTATTGTCTAGCCTAGACATTATTGACAAATAAGTATTCAGGCTATAGACTTTTCTGTGGTGTGTGCTCATAAATTAGCTGTTTGCAGTCCTGCAGCTGTAAATCTACAACATATGGTACCACAAATAGTGGTTATTATTGGTTATTTAAGCGGTGTGTTTTACAGTTTGTAAAGTTACAAGGAGATGTACTGTATGTTAAGCCTGATACAAGTACCCTATAGTGGCTGTATTCGTAAGACAAATGTGAAATTCCTCACCTATGACAATCTCCAGTAAAATCCACAGCCCTACTGTTTTGCTCAGTACAATCTTCAAGCAGGGCACTAAAACATGAGAATGACTTTAGAACAGCAGCGGTAGCCTGTCGTTGGAAATTTGTTTTCCATACATATAAATATAGGCTAATTAGCTTGTAACGTTATAATAATTAGATTAAGAATAAAGATGAGAGATCAGAGTAAAAAGTAAACACTGGAACCGCCCACAAACACCGTATAGCTTCAGTTCTGTAAAAACAGTCCTCACCATGTATAAAGTTAAAATGGACGAAAAAGTTATCATAGCATTTTTCAGGCATCAAATAAGTCAGAAGGAATTCTTTAACAGGAGACAGTGAGTTCTCTTCCAACGTGTCCATGATGATCGGGATCAGGAATGCTGCTGTTGTTTCCCTGGGAATGCATGGGGGTGGTACGTTCCCCAAAATGTTGCTACGAGGCGACACACACGCACGCACGCGCGCGCGCGCGCACTCACACACACACACACACACACACACACACACACACACACACACACACACACACACACACACACACACACACACACACACACGCACATCATTTGCGTTCACATTTAACAACAAATTCTTGAACTCAAATCGTTAATGCATAAACTTGGTAAACTCAACAACAATAAGTGTTTCAGGATACAGGTAGCAATAGCATGGATCCAAGACGGCCATCTGTCATGAGTCCGTCATGGATGAACTTCAACCTGATGTTTGCACTTTCTCCCTTTTTGGCCCGTACATCTACATTAATGTTCAGATTTCAACTATTAAGTGGTTACCCCATGGCCACGGATGTTACAATTATGTACGACCTCTCAGAAGTACCCGTATCTTCCGTATTGTTCAATAAAAAGCATTTTGAACCGATTGGTGGCCATTTTCTCATATAGTTGTATCAGAGTGCAAGACACCTCCCAACCGATAGGAGGTTGGGAGGCGTGGTTGAAGGAGAAAATGGCTACCAATCGGATTAAAATACTTTTTATTTAACAATACGGAAAATACGGGTACTTCTGAGGGACCGTACATAATTGTAACATCCGTGGCCATGTGTTAAGCTATTTATATTTGAAATCTGAACGTTTAAGTAGATGTACGGGCAAAACATAGAGAAAGTGCAAACACTATGTTGAAGTTCATCCATGACTAGTGACAGTCATGTATTAGGGCTAAGATATAGGAAGCAATATCGTCTCCTCCATGTGATGCCAATTATCACAGACACTGAACAGAATTTTGCCAATGCCAGCTGGGCCCTTGGCTTGAGACGGGTATTGCTGCAGAGTGCAGACTACAGACAGCCTCTTGTCTCATACCTCTCCTTGCTTGGCTTGGGCATTCCTGCAATATGCAGGCCTCTCGGCTCAGGCCCGGATTGGCCGTCGGGAGGACCGGGACTATTCCCGGTGGCCTGCCCTCTAGTGGCCTGCCTGAATTTTTTTTTTTTTTTTTTTTCATAAAAAAAAAAAAATCAGGTCAGGCCAGCCATCCACAGCCAGCGCGGCGCTTAAGTGATGCAGCAAAAAAAAAATCTCTCCTAAGCTCAGGCCAGGCCAATTCAATGCAGTCAGTGTTGCTTGCAGCTCAGTGCAGCTGCGGGCCTCCCCTCTACCTTTAACCCCCAAAAAGGCCCCCCTTTTGTAAGGCCCCCCAAAAATAAGGCCCCCCCAAAAAAGGGCCCCCAAAAAAGAATTTTTTTCCCCGTTTCGGTAGTGACGAGTGACGAAAACAGAAAAAAAATTGTTCCCCCAAAAACCTGTTAGGAGCACGTTTCAGGCAATTTAAAGCTGATTGGTAGTGATTTTTTTGTGAATTTTTTTTTCCGTTTCGGTAGTGACGAAAAGTGACGAGTGACGAAAACAGAAAAAAAAATGTTCCCCCAAAAACCTGTTAGGAGCACGTTTCAGGCAATTTAAAGCTGATTGGTAGTGATTTTTTTGTGAATTTTTTTTTCGTTTCGGTAGTGACGAAAACTGACGAGTGACGAAAACAGAAAAAAATTGTTCCCCCAAAAACCTGTTAGGAGCACGTTTCAGGCAATTTAAAGCTGATTGGTAGTGATTTTTTTGTGATTTTTTTTTCCCGTTTCGGTAGTGACGACTAGTGACGAGTGACGAAAACAGAAAAAAAAATGTTCCCCCAAAAACCTGTTAGGAGCACGTTTCAGGCAATTTGAAGCTGATTGGTAGTGATTTTTTTGTGAATTTTTTTTCCCGTTTCGGTAGTGACGAAAAGTGACGAGTGACGAAAACAGAAAAAAAAATGTTCCCCCAAAAACCTGTTAGGAGCACGTTTCAGGCAATTTAAAGCTGATCGGTAGTGATTTTTTTGTGATTTTTTTTTTCCGTTTCGGTAGTGACGAAAAGTGACGAGTGACGAAAACAGAAAAAAAAATGTTCCCCCAAAAACCTGTTAGGAGCACGTTTCAGGCAATTTAAAGCTGATTGGTAGTGATTTTTTTGTGATTTTTTTTTCCCGTTTCGGTAGTGACGAAAAGTGACGAGTGACGAAAACAGAAAAAAAAAAATTCCCCCAAAAACCTGTTAGGAGCACGTTTCAGGCAATTTAAAGCTGATTGGTAGTGATTTTTTTGTGAATTTTTTTTTCCGTTTCGGTAGTGACGAAAAGTGACGAGTGACGAAAACAGAAAAAGAATTGTTCCCCCAA
Source organism: Gymnoscopelus microlampas (assembly GCF_963454915.1). Classification (NCBI taxonomy): domain Eukaryota; kingdom Metazoa; phylum Chordata; class Actinopteri; order Myctophiformes; family Myctophidae; genus Gymnoscopelus; species Gymnoscopelus microlampas. The sequence continues at coordinate 30,262,046 of NC_139949.1, forward strand.
AAACCTGTTAGGAGCACGTTTCAGGCAATTTAAAGCTGATTGGTAGTGATTTTTTTGTGAATTTCTTTTTCCGTTTCGGTAGTGACGAAAAGTGACGAGTGACGAAAACAGAAAAAAAATTGTTCCCCCAAAAACCTGTTAGGAGCACGTTTCAGGCAATTTAAAGCTGATTGGTAGTGATTTTTTTGTGATTTTTTTTTTCCGTTTCGGTAGTGACGACTAGTGACGAGTGACGAAAACAGAAAAAAAAATGTTCCCCCAAAAACCTGTTAGGAGCACGTTTCAGGCAATTTAAAGCTGATTGGTAGTGATTTTTTTGTGATTTTTTTTTTCCGTTTCGGTAGTGACGAAAAGTGACGAGTGACGAAAACAGAAAAAAAAATGTTCCCCCAAAAACCTGTTAGGAGCACGTTTCAGGCAATTTAAAGCTGATTGGTAGTGATTTTTTTGTGAATTTTTTTTTCGTTTCGGTAGTGACGAAAAGTGACGAGTGACGAAAACAGAAAAAAAAATTCCCCCAAAAACCTGTTAGGAGCACGTTTCAGGCAATTTAAAGCTGATTGGTAGTGATTTTTTTGTGATTTTTTTTTTCCGTTTCGGTAGTGACGACTAGTGACGAGTGACGAAAACAGAAAAAAAAATGTTCCCCCAAAAACCTGTTAGAAGCACGTTTCAGGCAATTTAAAGCTGATTGGTAGTGATTTTTTTGTGAATTTTTTTTCCCGTTTCGGTAGTGACGAAAAGTGACGAGTGACGAAAACAGAAAAAAAATTGTTCCCCCAAAAACCTGTTAGGAGCACGTTTCAGGCAATTTAAAGCTGATCGGTAGTGATTTTTTTGTGATTTTTTTTTTCCGTTTCGGTAGTGACGAAAAGTGACGAGTGACGAAAACAGAAAAAAAAATTCCCCCAAAAACCTGTTAGGAGCACGTTTCAGGCAATTTAAAGCTGATTGGTAGTGATTTTTTTGTGATTTTTTTTTTCCGTTTCGGTAGTGACGACTAGTGACGAGTGACGAAAACAGAAAAAAAAATGTTCCCCCAAAAACCTGTTAGAAGCACGTTTCAGGCAATTTAAAGCTGATTGGTAGTGATTTTTTTGTGAATTTTTTTTCCCGTTTCGGTAGTGACGAAAAGTGACGAGTGACGAAAACAGAAAAAAAATTGTTCCCCCAAAAACCTGTTAGGAGCACGTTTCAGGCAATTTAAAGCTGATCGGTAGTGATTTTTTTGTGATTTTTTTTTTCCGTTTCGGTAGTGACGAAAAGTGACGAGTGACGAAAACAGAAAAAAAAATGTTCCCCCAAAAACCTGTTAGGAGCACGTTTCAGGCAATTTAAAGCTGATTGGTAGTGATTTTTTTGTGAATTTTTTTCCCGTTTCGGTAGTGACGAAAAGTGACGAGTGACGAAAACAGAAAAAAAAATGTTCCCCAAAAAACCTGTTAGGAGCACGTTTCAGGCAATTTAAAGCTGATTGGTAGTGATTTTTTTGTGAATTTTTTTTTCCGTTTCGGTAGTGACGAAAAGTGACGAGTGACGAAAACAGAAAAAAAAATGTTCCCCCAAAAACCTGTTAGAAGCACGTTTCAGGCAATTTAAAGCTGATTGGTAGTGATTTTTTTGTGAATTTTTTTTCCCGTTTCGGTAGTGACGAAAAGTGACGAGTGACGAAAACAGAAAAAAAATTGTTCCCCCAAAAACCTGTTAGGAGCACGTTTCAGGCAATTTAAAGCTGATCGGTAGTGATTTTTTTGTGATTTTTTTTTTCCGTTTCGGTAGTGACGAAAAGTGACGAGTGACGAAAACAGAAAAAAAAATGTTCCCCCAAAAACCTGTTAGGAGCACGTTTCAGGCAATTTAAAGCTGATTGGTAGTGATTTTTTTGTGAATTTTTTTCCCGTTTCGGTAGTGACGAAAAGTGACGAGTGACGAAAACAGAAAAAAAAATGTTCCCCAAAAAACCTGTTAGGAGCACGTTTCAGGCAATTTAAAGCTGATTGGTAGTGATTTTTTTGTGAATTTTTTTTTCCGTTTCGGTAGTGACGAAAAGTGACGAGTGACGAAAACAGAAAAAAAATTGTTCCCCCAAAAACCTGTTAGGAGCACGTTTCAGGCAATTTAAAGCTGATTGGTAGTGATTTTTTTGTGAATTTCTTTTTCCGTTTCGGTAGTGACGAAAAGTGACGAGTGACGAAAACAGAAAAAAAATTGTTCCCCCAAAAACCTGTTAGGAGCACGTTTCAGGTAGTACTTTGTAGTGACGATTTTTTTGGTCCCTAACATTCATCGAGCTCTGGACTTAGTACATTTCACCATTGTGTCACTACCGAAACGAAAGTTGGTCACTACCGAAACGAAAGTTAAATCAGAAAAAATCACTAAGTTTGGAGGCCAAAATCGTCCCCCCAAAAACCTGTTAGGAGTACGTTTCAGGCAATTTAGAGTTGATTGGTAGTACTTTGTAGTGACGATTTTTTTGGTCCCTAACATTCATCAAGCTCTGGACTTAGTACATTTCACCATTGTGTCACTACCGAAACGAAAGTTGGTCACTACCGAAACGAAAGTTAAATCAGAAAAAATCACTAAGTGTGGAGGCCAAAATCGTCCCCCCAAAAACCTGTTAGGAGTATGTTTTGTGATTTTATGGACTCTTGTTTTTTTCACATTCATTTGATTGAGGTATTTCTTGTATTGTTTATTGTTCTTTTTATTGTTTAGTGTTTTTTTTCCATCACCAGTTTGTTTTGACCACAGTTTCATTTTAGTTGTTTTACCCTTTCAGTTTTTGTTTACATTCTAAAAGGTGGTATGAGGTGGGGACTTGGACTCGAGACTCGAGACTCGACTTGACTTGAAGTCCCGATTTTGATGACTTTAGACTTGCTTGACCAAATCAAAAATAGACTTGGACTTGCTTGGGACTTGAATGCCAAAGACTTGAGACTTGACTTGACTTGAACGCTAAAGACTTGAGAATTGACTTGACTTGAGCCCTCTTGACTTGAAAATTCAAGTCTTTTCAAGTCACTTTCAAGTCACTTTCAAGTCACTTTCAAGTCACTTTCAAGTCACTTAAGCAAGCCAAAAATGTTTTAAAAGTGTGCATCAACTATAATGTTATTAGTCAGAAATCCCGGCCGTCAGTGACACCTAGTGTAGTGTTGCCAAAGCTGCTTATTTACCCTAACCTTTGGACAAAATTTGGTTTGTTTTTGGCTTGTTTTTGGAAGTCGGTTCGCTTGTTTCTCTCCTGATACTTGGCAACACTGGCCCACATGTTGCACGTTACCAAACAAACAACACACCGGCTTCACTCCTGCCGTCGCTGCTGGAACTGAAGCCAGGTGGAATAAAATGTCAACTCCAGCAGTTATAGCTTTCGGTTTTAAAGATTACAAGGTGTAGACAAGACGAGAAAAGCAGTATGCAAGGCAAGACCTATTCACATTAACATTACTGCGTGCTAAATGCAAACTATAACCAGTGATGGAAAGTAACTAAGTTCATTTATTCAAGTACTTTACCTAAGTACAATTTTGACTTATTTTTTACTTTACTGAAGTATTTGCAATTTTCAGTACTTTTACTTCTACATTAGCAGACGCTTTTATCCAAAGCGACTTACAGTAAGTGCATTCAACATAGGTAGGGAACGAAACTACTAATCACCAGAAGTCTTAAGTGCATTTTCTGCAAAAACAAGCAACCAAGAGTATACCTAGCGCTAAGGTAAAAGTGCAATATATCAGCTACCTACTTCTACTCAACTACATATGAGAGGCAGATATTAGCCTACTTTTACTCCACTACAATTATTTGAAAACTTTAGGTACCAGGCAATTACTTTGTAGATTTTGGTTATTAATACAAAACATACATTGACCACTTCAGCGCTATATACATTTCCTCTTCTACCCCGGATTTGAACGCGGTTTCCAGTGCAAGTGCTGAAATTTCACCATCGTGATAATAGAGCCTGCCTGCTTGATCAGAGGATACACTGAATTTGTGTCAGATCCTGTGTCTAGGTGAGACATGGCCTTTGACATTATCTAAATGTCTCAATGGAAGAGCAGGGAGACAAAATACAACCACCCTGAAGTTATATTGTAGTAACATACTCTACCATACAGATTGTACAAAATTACATTATATTCATTAAAAAGGGCCCTTTTGAACCCTGTCCTCAAGGAGGAAATTAAAAGTACAGTATCTGCGTTCTGTTGGCCTGGAAGAACCCATGTTTTAAAACAAATGCAAATTGTGAAAAATGCTCATGATTTATGTAAATCTTTACATATCTTGAATTAACATTTTGACTTGTTTGGGACTCGAAACAAAAAGTTAGGACTTGTTTGGGACTCGAAACAAAAGGTTAGGACTTGTTTGGGACTCGAAACAAAAGGTTAGGACTTGTTTGGGACTCGAAACAAAAGGTTAGGACTTGTTTGGGACTTGAAACAAAAGGTTAGGACTTGTGTGGGACTCGAACCAAAATGCTAAGGACTTGTGTGGGACTCGAAACAAAAAGCTGAGGACTTGGACTTGACTTGGGACTTGGCTGTGTTGACTTGGACTTGACTCGGGACTTGAGAGCAAAGACTTGAGACTCGACTTGGACTTGCAACATAGGGACTTGGTCCCACCTCATAAGTATTACGTTCTCATTTGTAGTGTGTCCATACCTGTGTGGCTCAAGAGATAAATGCAGGGTCTGAAAGCAGAAGGTTGAAGGATCAAACCTCCTGAAGAACATTTTCACTGTCCATCTAAATTCTAAAAGGTGGGTTAAGTATTACGTTCTCATTTGTAGTGTCCATACCTGTGTGGCTCAAGAGATAAATGCAGGGTCTGAAAGCAGAAGGTTTAAGGATCAAACCTCCTGAAGAACATTTTCACTGTCCATCTAAATTCTAAAAGGTGGGTTAAGTATGACGTTCCCAATTGTACTTTCCATGCCAGCGTGGCTCAAGAGATAAATGCAGGCTCTGAAAGCAGAAGGTTTAAGGATCAAACCTCCTGAAGAACATTTTCACTGTCCATCTAAATTCTAAAAGGTGGGTTAAGTATGACGTTCCCAATTGTACTTTCCATGCCAGCGTGGCTTAAAAGATAAATACGTGGTTCATAAACCCAGGGTTCCTGGTTCAAAGCTCACTCAAAACAACTCAAACAACTAAACAAAAACTGAAAGGGTAAAACAACTAAAATGAAACTGTGGTCAATACAAACTGGTGATGGAAAAAAAACACTAAACAATAAAAAGAACAATAAACAATACAAAAAATACCTCAATCAAATTAATGTGAAAAAACAGAGTCCATAAAATAACAAAAAAAAATAATAATATGTAAATTTCTTAAGCTCCTGCCCTTGGGGGTGGGCTCCCTCCATGCTCCTCCCTCTCCTACCGGATTCTTAAGCTCCTCCCCCTGAAGGTGGGCTCCCTCCATGCTCCTCCCTCTCCTACCGGAGCTAAAAGAGGGCGTGAGGAGGGAGGCGGGCTTCATCCATGCTTCTCGCCTTAAAAAGACCGAAAATTGAGATCTTCCCTGACCAAGATTCAAACCCACAACCTTCCGCTAGTGAAGCCTATGCTTTTCTCTTGCACCACCATGCCTTTCACATTAACTAGGATTTCGAGGTTATATTTAAAGTTAAAGCAAGAGGTGACAGGTCAAAAAACAAAAATCGACAGCAAACACCTCTACCCCTGACAGAATGACTGAATCTGCTAGATACACCCTCTGATGATCAAGGAAAGGGTTCATTATGACACAACTGAGATTTAGGTTGTTTAAAATCATCTGTTGGAAAACGTTTACTCTGACTGAGTCTGAACCCAGATTTACACCTTCATTGAAAGCAAACAGAGAGATGTTTCGTAATGTCATATCAATTCATACCCTTTTTGTCATTTATAAATTCCTTAGTTTCAGATGATCAAAACTATAGCATTTTTGGTGTTAAATCAAGTAGGCTACATTGTTCTCACTTTGGACTGGACATTAAAAAATATGTCTGTAAAGTGTTCAACTATAACACAGATCCTCTTTGATTAGCTGAATTAAGTTTAAGAAAATACCACTTTGCACTCATGGCATGCAGCATATCATTCAATCAAATCAATGATCAATTATAGGCCAAGCTCCATACTTCGTTTTGAGGTATTCTAGTGACTCAGGGATAACGAATTACGTAAATTGAATCCAACCACTTAAATGTAATGTATTTATTGCAACAACCAGCCAAGAGTTTGTAACAAAATGAGGAAACTCACACAAACAAACGTTTAAATTATTTTATTAAAACTAACTTAACCCCATATGGGTAACCGTGTCCCTCAGGGCTCAATACTAGTGTATTTTCTGTTTTGTGTTATTGTGGGGAAAGCTTTGGCTGAAAATAGCCAATCGACAAGCTCACAACGTGTCGTAGTGAGCTTGTTGATCGGCTATTTTCTGCTAAAGCTATCCCCACAATACGGATACTGGGGTGGTTAACAGTGCTTAAAGGGAAAGACCACTTGGTAGATGTTTGGGTTGTGTAGTTACCTTGCCATGATGCATCTCCAAAGGTGGGCAAGAAATCTAAAATAATTGCTCCATTGATAGTTCAAAATATGCTCATTGAATTACATTGTATGCTGAAACAGCTCTCAAAGTCACTTTTTTAGCACAAACGAACGCAAATAAAGTTGATTCAGACAATACAAAACATCACCAAACCCAGTACCGTTTGTTTTTGAAATAAGGCTAACATCCTGTTGATTTTGCCATTTTTATTAAGAAAACCCGGACTGGCTCCGCAGACCAGGATTCGGATCTTCAAATAGTAAAATCAGCAGGAAGTTGACATTTTTATTCAAAAAAAAAAAAAAAAACAGTACTGGGTTTGGTGATGTTCTATATTGACTGAATCGCTTTGTGTTCGTTTATGTGCTAAAAGTGTGACTTTGAGAGCTGTTTTACCGTACAATGTAGGCATATTTTGAATGATCAATTTCTATTCAATGGCGCAATTATTTTAGATTTCTTGTTCACCTTTGGAGTTGCATCATGGCAAGGTAACTAACTACACAACCCAAACATCTACCAAAGTGGTCTTGTCCTTTAACAACCAAAATCCAAAAAGCTGGAGTGCTTCCAGTGAGCTTCATGGTGAGAGAGAGGACAAGAGTGAAGTCCAGCCACCTATTTTATAGAGGACAATCCAGGTGGGCCAGATCTCCACTGATGACACACTCCGCCCTCCAATCATTCTGAAACACATGACACATGGTTAGTAACCATGACAACCACACCAGTTACCCTGAGAACCCCCAGGAAGTATTATGGCATTGAATAGCTTTCTTTTTTTTAACAACAGGACTGTATGGCATTTTGTTTTAAAAACTAAAGTATTGTATGACTTCATTTTTTATGACACAGTTGATTTCTTATACCAGGGGTCTTCAACCTTTTCAGGCCAAGGACCCCTTAGCTGAGACAGAGATGAAGCAGGGACCCCCTCTACATATTGTATAAAATTGTGTTTCAGATTCAACTTTATTGTTTACTTGGTCTGCTCTTTTTTCCCTCTACACCTATCTCTTTGCCAAAAATAGCCGATCTACAAGTGTGAGTTTGTAGATCTGCTATTTTTGGCTAAAGTTCACCTCAGAAAAGGGATGCTAGGGTTCAAGTGGTTAAGGTAAAAAAAAATCATATCACACAAAGATTTGGCGGACCCCCTGTAGTAACTCTGAGGACCCTCTGTTGAAGACCCCTGTCTTATACTATACTATATATACTAACAAGCTAAACTCCTTTTTGCATCAACTCCTCCAAGGAACAGGCCATGTGATGTAGTTGGCAGTGCTTCAGTGAAGAAAAAGTGACATTAAAAACAAACAATTAGACAAATAATCATACATTGATGATGATAATTTTTTTTTGACACTATTGACCATGGGATATTATTAAAAAAAATGCAGAGGTATGGAATCAGGGGTATTGCCCTCTCTTGGCTTGAAAGCTACCTTAAAGACAGAAAACAATTTGTTAATTTAAATGGAGTTGACTCAGACATCTTGCAAGCTACATTTGGAGTTCCTCAGGGCTCGGTTCTGGGTCCAAAACTATTTATTCTTTACATAAATTACATATGCGAAGCCTTGAAGGATATGCGCTGTGTTCTGTTTGCAGACGACACCAGTTTGTACTGTACGGGTGCAGACCTGGGGCAGCTCCTGCATGCAGTGGAAAATGACTTAAAAATCTTTAAAAAGTGGTTTGACATAAATAAATTGTCATTAAACATCAGCAAAACTAACTTCATTATCTTTGGAAATAAAATAATAAAATCTCCAATTCGTTTAACCATAAATGATATTGAATTAGAGCAAGTTAATCATACTAAATTTTTAGGAATCATTATTGATAATAAACTTACCTGGAAGCCGCATATAGACATCTTAAAAAGAAAATTATCCAAAACAATAGCCATTTTTCATAAAATGAAAGGTATCATAAACAAAAAATCACTCCAGACACTGTACTGCTCCCTACTATTACCTTATTTAACTTACTGTGCGGAAGTGTGGGGAAATACTTATAAAACAATCATCCATCCTATCTTCATGCTACAAAAAAATTGATTATTATGCACCAACCAACCCACTATTCATCGAAAACCGCACACTAAAATTAGAAGACCTGGTCAACCTTAACTCCACTGCAATAATGTACAAGGCACACTATAGGTTACTTCCAAGCTGCATGCAGGAGCTGTTCAAGCCCAGGGAATGCAGATACGAGCTCAGGGGAACTGCCATCTTCAAGAAAGTAAAAGCAAGGACCAACTCCAAAGGGGGATGCCTATCAGTCATAGGGGTAAATCTGTGGAACTCATTGGAAAATCATATTAAAATGTCCAACTCAATTAAAACATATAAGAAATTATATAAAGCAAATGTAATTGATAGATATAAAGCATCAATGTAATGAACAAGTAAAAACATGAAAGTGTGTATCCATTTATGTGTTTGTGCATATTTTCATATACACATATACATATACATAATTATGGATGTGTATTTGAATGCATATATCAGGTGTAAGAAGACATATTGAGATATATATTGATACAAATGTAACCTAGTATTTTGAAAGTAAATAGATAATTGAATTATTAAGTAAATACAAATAGTAATGAATTCTAAATAGCGATAGTAACAACGATACTAGTGATAGAAGATATTGTTATAATTAAATTTGCAAAAGGTACAAATTGTCTGAAAAGATAATTGTAAATTCAAATGTTTATTTTTTTTATTATTTATTCCTTCATCTTTTTTTGTTTTGTTTCATCTATTCTGAAATGTAATATTTGAAGTTTGTGTTAGTTCATTTTCTTTTGTTTGCGCTTACGTTTTCTTTAAGCTACTATGATAATTTATTTTAAAAGGTAATAAGGTGGGCAAAATAAGCTTCGGCTTCAGCCCATACCTTTTCGGCCAAATAGTCATCATGTTGACTAAGATGTACTGTATGTTCAAATGTTTTGTTGTAAAAAGAAATTATGACCGAAATAAATAAACTAACTAACTAACTAACTAATTAAGTGAACATTAGCATTCACACTGACTTACATTTCAACAGTAAAGTCACATCCGACAATGAGCATGATCTGTCACTTTTACACACAGTAATGAAAGTTATCCTTGCCTGGGCTTACCTCTGTGCTGGAGGCTGACGACAGGGGAACAGGTTCTCCTGAGAGAAATGAGCTGCGATGGAGAGATGAGTGAATGACATGGTCCAAGGAGTCTCAGATTTACTAAAGCAGTTAAACCGTGCAGCTAGCTACAGATAACGACCGCCAACTACAGATAAACACATATTTGAAATTATTATACATTATGAAATTATTATACATTATACATATTTGAAAATAGCTGATCTACAAGCTTGTTGATCAGCTATTTTCAACAAATCAGACCCTTAAACTAAGCTAAACACTCTAAGGAGCATGATAGTGATCAGTGAGTATATTTATGAATCATTACATTTGTCTAACATGGCCTGTTGTTAGCTTTAAGCACAAGCTGCAGACAGCCCAGTACACAATTATACAATGCCATATCGATCTAAAAACGAATCCACTGTATTCACCAACTCACCAGGTTATATCGAGCATAACATTGTTTGCTTTACCATGTTATAAACTGCCTCATAGAGCCTTTAAACCCTTATTTAAATAGACGATGCTAACGCGCTTGATCAAAGTTGACCAAAAAAGAAATCAGGCAGTTAACACACAATGTTACATGTGTTTAGTGGTTTTTCTGTGGAAAATAAAAGGCACTTTTACCTGTATGCTGCGGCTGCTGCTGCTAGTGCTGTGTGACCACTGTACCACATATTGGCCTATGCTGTCACAGTCAGTGAGACAGATACAAATTCAGGTCTTAATGTCATCAAAAACATATAAAACATAAAATCGAAATGTTATTGGGGTCTAACCAGCACCAAGAGACAGTCATTATTTTCTTGCCGTGCCTATAATTAATTTAATGGCATTAGAGTAGCATAGAGTTTCAGCCTCCATGTAAACAACAATGACCACTGTTGAGGAGCTCAGAGTGCAGGGAGGGGGCGGGTAAACATCACATTGATTGGCTGGGGAAAGGGGTGAGGGTTGGGTTTTCATTGGCTAACGGGCAAATGAGCCGAGGGGAAGATTTCATTGGCTAGAAATGCGTAAGGAAAACGAGGGGGAGATTTCATTGGCTAGAAATGCGGGAGGAAAATGAAGGGAAAAGAAGGGTGATTTTTTGGGTTGGCTGGAAAATGAATGAAATTGAAGCCGGGAGCTCTGTGAATGGTCAGATAATAAAGCGCCCTTACAGTCCACCAAAGGCTGGGTAGAGCTAAGTCAGAAGAACGCTTGACTTCAGACCACAAGATCATGGGATCGAATCCCAGCACAGGACCCCTGACATCTGAGCAATCTGGCTCCCACGGATCTACTATCTTTTTTTGCCTTTATCATAAAGGTTGCTGGACAATATATAGAGGATGAAATGCATAATTTATTAAATAATATAAAGGTAATATCAAATACATTGTAAAAAATCACACCCTGTGTGAAGGTAGCGGCGCCTTTGATACATTTTGTCATCGATATGTGTTTATAATGTGTTTATAGCCACATGTCATGTGAAGCTTGACCAATCACTTTGTTGACGCACCTGACCAATCAGAACGTTGACGGACCTGACCAATCAGAACGTTGACGGACCTGACCAATCAGAACGTTGACGGACACGGACAAAGTCAGGTATAGAGCAGGATCCGCTCTATACCTAAAAGTATAGAGCGGCTAGCGCCGCTAAAAATGAGAGACATGACGCTTTATTAGCAAGACAGTCTTTACTATATTATTCCTCATTTTGCTGGTTGTCTCCGCCAGGAGACTATGTTTTCACTTTCCGCCCCCCCCCCCTTGGCCAAGCTAACATTGGTCAAGCCTCACGTGACACGTGACAATACGTTGAAAGAGTGTGCTCTGATTGGCTAGTGAGACGCATGACGTATAGCGGCCTATAAATAGATGTGTCACTTCGGAGCGCTGCGGTGCGCGTTCCGAAGTGACATCAGTGCCATCAGCCAAGCTAACATTTAGTGGTTACATGTCGCCTTTCCGACAGACGGATAGGACACTTACACAGACAGGACGGATAGGACACTTACACAGACAGGACGGATAGGACACTTACACAGACAGGACGGATAGGACACTTACACAGACAGGACGGATAGAACACTTACACAGACAGGACGGATAGGACACTTACACAGACAGGACGGATAGGACACTTATACAGACAGGACGGATAGGACACTTATACAGACAGTGTGTCATGTTACTATGACACAGTAACATGTTCTATTTTTTGTAAGAATTAGAACATAAGAATTAGAACATTCCCAACATTCCCAACACAAGTCTGCTGGCGGAGACTTGTGCTCCGAGGAGCACATTTTCTAGTTTCCCCTGAAACCCCTTTACTGTTACAGAGTAGAACTGCCTTAGAACCTCTGCTGATGATGAGGCCATACTGTAGCTGAATGGTTAAAGAGCCTGCCTGGCATCCCAGGTTCGATCCCAGTGCAGGCCTTAACAATGTGTCAAAGTGTCCCTGATCAAGACACTTAAAAGAATAGTTCACCCAAAAAGCAACCATAGTCATTAATCATTGTCAGCACCATAGTCATTAACATTGTCAGCACCATAGTCATTGCTATTGTCAGCACCATAGTCATCACCATAGTCATTGACCATTGTCAGCACCATAGTCATTAAAATAGTCAGTACCTTACTCAGTACCATACTCATTAACCTTAGTCAGCACCAAAATCAGTACCATAGTCATTAACCATAGTCAGCACTATTAACCTAGTCAGCACCATAGTCAGTACTATAGTCAAGTCATACCATAAGTCAGACAACTGTTTTGTGAATATAACTGCAACGCATCGCAATGTAACGTGTTTTGATCTTCTGCTATTTGCTATTTCTGAAATATTTCGAGCATTCTCAAGTTATGGACTTTTAAGAATTGTATTTAAATTCATGCTTACCATTTATACATTTATTGGACATGTTAACATGAAATCACATTCAGCAAATAATGAGACCGTTTAAATACAGTAAGAGTGATTCATGATTAATCATCAACAAAGGTACAGTTATAGTTGAAGTCAAACAGCATTGGTCTAAAGTCCAGCCCTGGTCCTGGTATGTAAATACAACAACAGTGAACACATACAGTAGGGCTAGTTTAGTGTTGTAGCCTACTGTTGAGCTTACCGGAAATTCCCTTCCTGTTTTAAAATACACTCACAGTAGTCGCTATCATTACATTTAATAAGAAAAGTGTGTGACTCAGAAGACACCTATTACCACAGAACAAATTGTTTCCTCTCAATACAACATAGAAGAAGCCATGTTACTTTCTGCAGCAGCCCATCCCAGCCCTATGACTTGAGATACACCTCCCACACAAAAGCACCCCACCCTTTTAGTGTATATCTCCATATCTCCATTCCTCTGAATTAGTGTTAGTTGAGAGACGGGGGGGAAAAGCTATTATTTTTTAAATTTATATTTCAGCCCAGGATCGTCCTAGCTTAAAGGAAAAATTGGGAAAACACATTCAAGGATTTCCCTGATCAGAAAAGCAGAGTATTTTAGTTAAAGTAGTATCCAGCAAGTGACAATGTGCACTGGAAGATGCGCCCGTTGCGTTGGAGGGAGTCTGTTCCCACTAGCAGTCACCTCCATCCTCTGCAACATATTGCTGTTCTTCCCCGGCTGGGATGTCAAATATGTTAAAGATGGACACATTACTGAAGAGGTCAAATACATGGGGGGGCTGGTTGGAGGCGGACTAATGGTAAGTACCTTATTACAGTGGTTTTCAAACCTTTTTAATTTCAAGGACCCCATAAATAACTCTGAGAGTGTACAAATGGAACCAAATGGACCCATTTGTACGCTCTCAGAGTTACAGACCAGAAAGGTTAAGTTCGGAACCCCTTCAAGGAACTCTGAGGGTCCCTGGACCCTACTTTGAGAACCACTGCCTTATCATATAATTTAGCATGTGTTATTATTTGGTATGTTCCAGGAGTAGGCTACAGTATGAAGTACGTTTATTTAGTGTTTCTCTGTATAACATATACGTATAGAATAAGATAGACACTCAAAAACAGTTTAACCCTAATGATTTGCCAAAGCCACAAAATAATGGCTTTATATTTTGGGTTCCTGATGTGTGTTGAAATGGTTAAGATTCTCAAGCTTGCATACTGTGGAAGAGTCGTCTAATTAGAGCCGTGATGGATTTCATTATACACGACTTTAGTAGCACCATTGTATTGCACATAATGCATGACTCTGTCATGAGCTGTGTCCGAGGATGACTGCGGAAAGGTCTTCTATCAAAACATCCATATAAAACTGTGATTCTCAACCCTATTAATTTCAAGGACCCCCAGTTTCATATGCATTGATTAGGCAATGAACCTCAATTTAATTTTACAGTGTAGATTGGGGTCCCAATCTACACTGTAAAATGTTCAGTGTTCATTTAACTCTGAGTGTACACATGGACCCAAATGGATCAGTAAGAGTTGGTTGGTTCCTTGTGTACACTCTGAGTTACAGACCCATAAAGGTACAGGTAGGCCTACATGTGGTTCTTATTCCTAACTTTTGATTTTAGCCTACAACACCCTCCAGGACCCAAGGGGGAGACACATTGAGAACCAGTGATCTAAAGTACTATCCACATTACCAGATTGTGGGCCAGCAAAACTAACATTTAGATGTTTAGAGTTTTTTGTTTGTGTGTCAAAGTCATGCGTTATAGTCCTGATCTCTCTTCTCTCATGATCAAGGTTGCAATCCTTGCCTGAATAAATCGTTTATGGACAGTTATATGTACACAATATTCACCCTGTTGTTGTTGTTTTGTAGATGTGTTTACACTAAACATACATTATAGTGCTTCTCTACAACTAAATGTAAAAATAACATGCAGGGAAGTGACCGTCAACTGAGCAGACGGTGCAATTCAGTTTGCATCGATTTTTTGGGTGTAATTCCACATGAATGCAGAATTACAGATTGATATAGAGCATGCTTTCCACAGATTGTGTATTGTGTTCTCAAACTGTTAATTTCTCCCTCCTTAGGTGTTGGTACCAGCGCTTTACATCCATTTGACAGGAAAACAGGGGTGCTGTGGAAACCGTTGTGGGGTGAGCTTTTCAGACAGTGGGGCAACAAATATATACTTATTATATATAATCATTTTATTCCATGTATTCTGGAGCTTCTTGCTAACTTGCCGCTAGGTATGAACTTAGTAAATAACGAGCCCTGCCACAAACAATGACTAACACATATGGAATGGAATGTGGTAATTACTTCCCCCATTGAGCACTGTTGTCCATAAGTGGAATGCTAGATGAGTACACAGGCTCCAATATTTGATATAATACATTTCCTCCAATTATTCCTGATCATATTAAATTATGCTATGAATTGAGATTTTTATTGTGTAATATTGCCTAAGTAAATAATTGAAAAATATGTTTTTAAATAGACTATATATTGTAAATAGTCTGACCCTTCATTATTTTACTTCTGCAGATGTTCCTCTCCATTGCATTTGCTGCAGTTGGGGTGGCTGGCGCCCTCTACAGTTTTGTTGTGGCAGTGCTTGGACTGCAGAATGGACCACTCTGTAAAACTATCTTGATTTGGACAACACCTTTCAAAGACAGCAGGTGACAAACAAGTGACTTGCAAATGATATTCATGAACACTGTCAACTTTTCGTATGCAAACAAATGCATATATTTACACAGTGTTGTCTAATATACTGTATTCCACTTTTTGTAGGGGCTATCTGACAGATCATACATGGTGGGGAACATGCAGGGAGCCCAAGAATGTGGTACAATTCAACACTGGTTTATTCTCTACCCTGCTGGTGGCAAGCGGTGTGCAACTGGTGCTGTGTGCCATTCAGATGGTCAATGGCTTTTTTGGTTGCCTGTGTGGAACCTGCCGCAGTAAGGGGGTAAGCAGTCACTTAAGCATTGAAGAAAATATCAAGCCAGTTTATTATGGTGAAATACAGTATAATAAACATGTCAGTATTTTCACATCTACTAACTATACAACCAGAAGCTTTGATTCCCAGAGTTTTCTCACAATTTAAAATTTGGGACAATGATATCTGGTGTTTTTGTTACAGCCTCTGTAAATCCTGTACAGTAGATGGTTCATCATCAACTCTCCATACAATATCCATGATGAATGAAGACTCCTGGACTGGTGCCCCCTTGTGGTTAGAAAGATTAAAGTCGGGGGAAATGTGCATTGAGTTACATCAGCACAAATCCTCCAATTGATGGACATTACTATTAACAATATTCACATGGCAGCCATTTTGCTCTGATGTCATACTTGGGGGATGGTTTCTCACAACTGTATGATGAAGTATGATGTAAGAGCAAAATGGCAGCTATGTATCCATAATCATGTTTTTATCTTCTTTTTTGCTTCAAAATACTGAGAACACATACAACAGATGATTGCATTAAATGAATTAAGCTTACTATAGCACTGTGTGGCTCATTATTTTGTTAGAGTACATTATTTTTAAAAATTGCCCGTCGACTGCACTTTCACTGCAATACATCAAATTGTTTCCATCCAATGACAACAGCATAACAGGACCAGGTTATTCTTCAATGGCACATTTTAATGTAGATTATAGCATCTATAATCTCATCTAGTACTGCATAAAGATACATATCTACAAATATATTGGTGTCATTTGAGCTTGTTAAGATTTGTTTTTAATAGAAAAACACATTTGTCTTCACTGTTCAGCACTGGAATGAAGCCGCCATGTTAAGCATTGAAATGAAGCCTGCATGTTTGACAGTGTGCAAATGGCAACTTAATTAAAAACTTGGCAGACAGCGTTATAACAAAATAAAAATAAAGAAGTAGCCCGCTTTGCTAGCTTGGCAATACAGAAATGCTGTCTCAGTCTTCACAATGTTCTGAGGAAAAACATTTGTACCATTTTGGCACGTATAGTAGCAAATGGATAAAGTCGGAGGAGCAGTTTATTCCTGTTGATATTATAAAATCATAGTATGGGCCATTTAACAGCCACAGAGCAATGCCCCAAAAAGGCCAGAGCTGCTTATGTTTAAAAGGAGGCAGGTTTGTAGTGCCTGGCATTACTTGTTGTAAATTAAAAACATTGTAAAATATTTTACAAACATTAAGATACATTTTCAAGTTTGTTATGCACATCATGTTATAATACCTATATTTAACCATGTATTAACAAATATATGAAACAATTGTGCCTTAAAGGAGTAGTTCATACAAAAAACAACTTATTTTATAAGCCAATAATTTGATGACCGGTGGAGTCTTCGGTAGGAGTCTCCTACCGGAGATATAAGCATCTTTCCGCTGGTCATCAAATTATTGCAACAAGAACAAAGAAATCTCCATGAATTCAAGGCTTCGTGGGGTGTATAATTTATAGAAAATAAGTATTTCTTTGGGTGAACTACTCCTTTATCAGCATTTGTCTATAATGTAGTGTAAAAACGAAAACCACAAAACTAAGATTTGCATCAAGCTGTGTTTTGTGTTCTATTCCATGACCAAAACAACAATCATGGTGATGATGAAAGCTGCATACTTGTTAGGCATCACAGAGGAACAAGTCTCTCTTTCTGAGACTGATATGAGTCAACAACCCTATCAATCAAGGAGTGCTTTTCTTTATAAAGAGCAAGTGAAGTTCACCAGCACACTGCATAAATAATTCCAATGTAGTTCATATCTGAGGAGAAGACATCACCTGTGTATATACAGTATTACTCCACTGAGGTAGACAGAGAAACATTGGAATCAGGAGTGTTCACAATACTTAAATGAGACAATGCTGGTTAAGAGAGTAGCATATATAATTATACTGCTATATCAGTGATGTACACCCCTTCCGAAAATGTACATGGCTTGTCCAAACATATATAAACCTAATATGAAAATATGAATAACTATAAGTTTGCTTTTAAAAGATGTAAACAAAGAGGGCCCTATCTTGCGGGCCACTTTACCCCTTATGCATAAACCTTTTTGGCATTTTTTACTATTTTGAAAAACATGTTTAAATAGTTCAAATAGCTGATCTACAAGCTCACAACGTGTTGATGTAGATCGGCTATTTTCACTACTAGTCCATACCCGTGGGGGGATATGCGCACATGATCTGGCAACCTGGGAGCCAACGAACACAAAAACGCTAATTAACAGCTGACATTTGGTGAAATCGAAAAACGGTCAGATCAATTGCTCCAGCCACTGAGGAGAACCGGGCAGAACAGTTTTGGTCTCACCACCCACTACAAACAGATAGAGGTTTCTCAAATTATAGGAGGTGTTAAAATGTTTTTCAAAATAGTAAAAAAAATCCCCAAAAGTTTAGGCATAAGGGGTACTCCATGAGATAGGGTCTTGATTCTACAGACTCAAAAGAAATGGAGTGTTAAATAGATAAAACAACAGAATGAAATGTAAGATACCCAGGCCAGCACACTCTACAAGCAGAATACTGTTCAGGTCAAATCAATGGCTACAAAACTTCACTTTGACTTAAAACCTTAGCCATTGGCAGAGCAGCAATCCTTCTCTAAGGTATTTTATGCATACAGGCTGTTGTGAAGGAGAAACCACTTAGTCAAACTGTTTCATCATGTACTTCCGGCTGACTTCATAACCAAGGAACAATGCTCCATTGGCTGGGAAGGTGCGAACCATGGTGGGGGTAAGGCCGGAGTAGAGTGCCCTCACTCCTAAACATGAAAACATGACAGAGGCAGGGTAGTTTACAAACTGAGATGCAACTATTTGAAGGAGGAAAAATATGCACAGTAGGCTTGTCACTTGTAACTGTTTGCTTTTTAAATGACAAGTGTTTTGAAAGTACATTTGCAAATGAAAACCATGGTGGATGTTAACACACAAACAAGTTCTTCCTACCTTCAGTGCGTGCGATGGTCATGAATGTTTTGAAGAATCCCGCCTGTTTGCCTGTCATGGACATTACTTGTATCCGAGACTTGACACAGTCCATAGGGTAGACCACCAGCCAAAGACACGCCCCTCCAAAACCCCCACTGAACACAATCGGTGCCACACCTGTTACATTTGACAGTACCAGTTAGCGCGCACACACACACACACACACACACACACACACACACACACACACACACACACACACACACACACACACACACACACACACACACACACACACACACACACACACACACACACACACACACACACACACACACACACACACACACACAGTGAGCTCCAGAGTACAAGCTCAAATTCATAAAACATAACATATTACGTTTCATCTTAGCTAATAACACACCTGCTAATTCAAGCCTATAATAAAGTGCATAGAATGCTGCCTTATGTATCACACTAAGTTTGACATGAGCAAATCAAAACCTAATAGTATGTTCATGGCTTAATGAAAACAATAATCCAGGATTATCCAGCCCTACACCCTCAAGACTACCACCATTTAAAGGGGTGTAAGTGATATCCTTTTGTTAAAATAAGTGTGAAATAGCTCTGTATTCTCATAGTAATCATTGCTATAACTGAGGTCGCCCCGTCTTTCCAGCTCTTTAGTATACTATACAGAAAATAAATGTTCAGTTCAGGATAGTAATTTCATCAAAATCAGAAGAGAGAACTCATACCGGATGCAGGATAAACAATTGGAAGTAATGAAACATGCGATGCGAGAGTGCGGTCTAGCCAATACCAACTCAGGACTCCTGAATCGCTGCCCTCCACACTCTCCTATCTAGTGTCAGGGTCTTGAGCTCTACAGTGTTGTTAGCTGAGCTGTCACGCCGCAGTGCATCTACTGTACGTAGGTGGTGCGCTTCTTGCCTTTCCTGGTTTGCCCTGGGTTGGCTCCCATAGTGTCAGTTTGCTTGCCACTAGTTCCGGGTGCCTGACCCAGTGCCCCCTGCCAGCCTCATCCTTCTCTCTTTGACTTTGTCTGTGACCCGTGGTAGGTCCCTGTAGAGAGGACCACATTGCTGTCCATGTGACACTAGTCTGGGAGGCATTGCCTCGGAGTTTGGACAGCGGGGGCGCGGCCACTGCGTTGTGATTCAAATCAACAGCCAATGAAGAAAAGGGGGTGGGATCCACATGCAGTGGGTGTTGCATCTAAATAGGATCGACGGGAAGCAATTTCCCCTTGAGAAATTTCGGCCGCCATTGTTGTGTACTGCTGTTTGCCTCTCGTCGGACTTTTTAGACGAGTTGCACAGCCCCAGACCGGTAAGAGGCGTGTCCGCTCAGATTCAGAGCGTAAATTACATCCCGCCCACAAATCCCAGGGCTCTGGCCCAGAAGTTCCTCGCCGAGCCGGTGAAAACTTCTGGGAACTCAGATTAATGTGACACCTACTGCCATTCGTAGCACTCTTGTGTAGACTCCATCCAGGGCCCTTTCCTGTTGTGCTGTGAGGGTCCATGTCTCAGCCCCATACAGCAGTACTGACTCCACTAACTACGAACAGCCGCCTCTTGAGGTCTTCTCCCATGTCTGATTTCACCACTCTCCACATCCCATGCAAGGCATTCCAGGCAAGTGCCCTCCGGACCTTCAGGTCTTGTTCCGTTGAAGCAGTCCAGGCCCCGTGATATTTGAAGTCCTCGACTGCCTCCAGCACATTCCCATCCACAGTGGCAATGACATTGTCCTGTGTTAACTGTCAATACTTCTGCTATCTTGCCATTGAGCTTGAGGTCGATCTTCCTGCACTCCATTTCTACTGCTAGTAGTAGTTCCCTTCCTTTCTCTGCTGTATCCGAGACTAGGGCGATGTCATCTGCGTAGTCGAGGTCAGTAATCGTGATGGGGTGTACTCGCCTTGACTTCCTCGGGACCAGAGTGAACCCCAGTGCCTCCTCTCTGCCATTGATTGCAAGTCTCAGGGCATGGTCCATCGCTATAATGAACAGGAAGGGGGCCAGAGTGTCACCCTGTAGGACGACCGCTATGATCTCAAAGTGAAACAGGTGAAAATGAAACAAAAAAGCAGGTAAAACTGGAAATGGAACACTATAAATTTGAAGCTCATAAATGGGTTCTCTCTCCTGATTGGATGGAATTGGTGACCTGAAAATGTATTTTTTGTTTACTAAATAGCTAGAAAGACAGGGAGACCCCTGTCATTGAACAAACTATATATAGCAATAATAAATATCGGAATTTAGAGCTTTTAACGTTTTAATACACTTTTAGCAGAGGTGGGACCAAGTCCCTATGTTGCAAGTCCAAGTCGAGTCTCAAGTCTTTGCTCTCAAGTCCCGAGTCAAGTCCAAGTCAACACAGCCAAGTCCCAAGTCAAGTCCAAGTCCTCAGCTTTTTGTTTCGAGTCCCACACAAGTCCTTAGCATTTTGGTTCGAGTCCCACACAAGTCCTAACCTTTTGTTTCAAGTCCCAAACAAGTCCTAACCTTTTGTTTCAAGTCCCAAACAAGTCCTAACCTTTTGTTTCGAGTCCCAAACAAGTCCTAACCTTTTGTTTCGAGTCCCAAACAAGTCAAAATGTTAATTCAAGATATGTAAAGATTTACATAAATCATGAGCATTTTTCACAATTTGCATTTGTTTTAAAACATGGGTTCTTCCAGGCCAACAGAACGCAGATACTGTACTTTTAATATCCTCCTTGAGGACAGGGTTTAAAAGGGCCCTTTTTAATGAATATAATGTAATTTTGTACAATCTGTATGGTAGAGTATGTTACTACAATATAACTTATACAATCAGGGTGGTTGTATTTTGTCTCCCTGCTCTTCTATTGAGACATTTAGATAATGTCAAAGGCCATGTCTCACCTAGACACAGGATCTGACACAAATTCAGTGTATCCTCTGATCAAGCAGGCAGGCTCTATTATCACGATGGTGAAATTTCAGCACTTGCACTGGAAACGGCGTTCAAATCCGGGGTAGAAGAGGAAATGTATATAGCGCTGAAGTGGTCAATGTATGTTTTGTATTAATAACCAAAATCTACAAAGTAATTGGTACCTAAAATTTTCAAATAATTGTAGTGGAGTAAAAGTAGGCTAATATCTGCCTCTCATATGTAGTTGAGTAGAAGTAGGTAGCTGATATATTGCACTTTTACCTTAGCGCTAGGTATACTCTTGGTTGCTTGTTTTTGCAGAAAATGCACTTAAGACTTCTGGTGATTAGTAGTTTCGTTCCCTACCTATGTTGAATGCACTTACTGTAAGTCGCTTTGGATAAAAGCGTCTGCTAAATAATGTAGAAGTAAAAGTACTGAAAATTGCAAATACTTCAGTAAAGTAAAAAATAAGTCAAAATTGTACTTAAGTAAAGTACTTGAATAAATGTACTTAGTTACTTTCCACCACTGGTTATAGTTTGCACTTAGCACGCAGTAATGTTAATGTGAAGTATAGGTCTTGCCTTGCATACTGCTTTTCTCGTCTTGTCTATCTTTAAAACCGAAAGCTATAACTGCTGGAGTTGACATTTTATTCCACCTGGCTTCAGTTCCAGCAGCGACGGCAGGAGTGAAGCCGGTGTGTTGTTTGTTTGGTAACGTGCAACATGTGGGCCAGTGTTGCCAAGTATCGGGAGAGAAACAAGCGAACCGACTTCCAAAAACAAGCCAAAAACAAACCAAATTTTGTCCAAAGGTTAGGGTAAATAAGCAGCTTTGGCAACACTACACTAGGTGTCACTGACGGCCGGGATTTCTGACTAATAACATTATAGTTGATGCACACTTTTTTAAACATTTTTGGCTTGCTTAAGTGACTTGAAAGTGACTTGAAGGTGACTTGAAAAGACTTGAATTTTCAAGTCACGAGGGCTCAAGTCAAGTCAAGTCTCAAGTCTTTAGTGTTCAAGTCAAGTCAAGTCTCAAGTCTTTGGCATTCAAGTCCCAAGCAAGTCCAAGTCTATTTTTGATTTGGTCAAGCAAGTCTCAAGTCATCAAAATCGGGACTTCAAGTCAAGTCGAGTCTCGAGTCTCGAGTCCAAGTCCCCACCTCTGACTTTTAGTACTTAACAACAAAAACTCATGTACAAAACATGTACTAAGGGAAAAGTAAGGCTCTCCAGTGTGTAGAGCAGAAGTACTTCTTTGCCAGTACTGTACCTATGTCATCCTTGTCACATTTCCAATGGTCTGCAAATGTGGAGCGACAGAGTTCATAGGCGCCGAAGAAGCAGAAGTAACCAGGAACCTCTCTAGCAATGGTGGTGGTCAGGCCCTGGAAGAAGCCCAGTGGTCCATCATTCTTCATCACTGTCTTCACCACCGACCACACTGTGCTTCAACCAGAGCAGAAGAAGTTTGGCTTGAGACTGATCGATCAACTGTATACTTTGTCAAAACACATATTTTCAACTGGAAAGTTTTGTTTTGTTTTTCCGTTTAAAAATACTGAATTTTTGCCATAATGATGAATTATAAATGAAACCTTCGTTAGTCTACAGTGACTACATTTACATGCTGAATCTAAAAGGAATATTTTACAAACTAAAAGTAATCCAAGTGTTTACATGATCAAACATGTAGGCTAAGAGGTCTATGAAACAAATTGATGCATTTCTACTAGGGACATATCACCGACAGCAGAGATTTTTTTGTGAAGCAGCAGAATGCTTATATCAAAATTATTCTTGTTGAACATGTGTTTATCTTGCTGGTAACTATGATAGCCCATTCCCACCACCAAATAAATAATAAAAATCTGTAACCCCCCCCCCCCCAGCAGATAAGAAATACTGCATACAAAATAGTGGCATAAACTCAATTTTACAGTTAAAAAAAAAACACACACTTTTGACCACTGGCGATCTTGCCGGATGCCTCCATTTCATACATGGCTTGGAGACGGCACTTCACAAGCTCAGTGGGGCACAATACAAAAGAGGAGAAGATGGATGCCACTGAACCAGCACAGGCTTTTTGTGTGTCACTGAAAGACACAGAAGAGACAAACTCTTTCAGACAGAAATCACAAAAACACAATTTTTAGAGTAATTCTGCAGTTTGCTTTGCATGTAAACCGAACAACCATCCTGGGGTTCTCCCTACCTGAGTACTGCGTCATTGTTTAGTCCAGCAATGACACGGATAACCTGCTGGCAGAAGCCATAGCTCATGAAGAGCACAGAGTTCTCTGCAACGTTGGCCATTAGAGCTGGGGTGGTGCCTTGATAGAGGCCGCGTAGACCAACTTGTCTGTAGGTAGATGTAAAACAGTCGACAAAGCCCCGATACAGAGTAGGAAATGTCTGCATTTTTACTTTGGCAGTGTCTAATGGTTGCCCACTCAGGACACATGCTGCTCCTCCTAGGACAAATAACAGAAGGAAACAGAGAAAAACAGACCCAGTTAATAGATCAATGTGTTGTACTGAACATACATTCTATGGCCATCATAATTTAAACATCACAGAACAGCGTGTATGTATGATGATGACAGCAGACTCACACACTGAATGTGTCAAGACAGATAAGGATCAGACTGAACAGGCTTGTGCACCATGGAGCAGTGCACACAATCAATGGCAGCACAAAGAGACCGGGTGCATAAACAACAGAAGTCAGCAAAATATCCCGCCAGGTCAGACAAAGGTCTCTCAATATTGCACACTTGTTGGCTATTGGTGCCACTGCTGATAAGTTATTCACAAGTAAGTGAAAGCACCAGACCTTTGTGCCCTCTCAATGACTTTGAGAAGGAATGTGGTATTTACCTATAGCTCCTGCAGAAAGGTCGATCATGGCCTGGATCACTGGATGTGGGGCCATAGTGTCTGAGAAGTTGGCACAATGTTCACTCTTCTTGAATCAGCCAGCTAAAGCTCCTGCAAAGGTTCCCAAGATTAAGACTGAAAGATCTATATTGTAATCAAACATAAAGGAAAAGATGACGCTGCTCCTCCTTCCATATTTTCAAACATTCATGGTTCTTTTTATCATGAAAAAATTATAATAAAACCCAAAATTCCCAGCAATTGTCCGGTAATATGTATTAAAGGGAGCTGAAGATTAGTATCAGAGCAACAGAAGCAGAGCAATAGAATTACAGCACTTAAAAGCACTTTGATCATCACCATACTATAAATGGTGTAATTATCTTAGATACATTCATGTATCTTTGTGTGTGTGTGTGTGTGTGTGTGTGTGTGTGTGTGTGTGTGTGTGTGTGTGTGTGTGTGTGTGTGTGTGCGCGCGCGTGCGTGCGTGCGTGTGAGAGACACACACACACACACACACACACACACAATAATAAATCAATATAACTCATTATCAAGCACTCTGTAACTAATAACTGTCCAATCAATATATCCACTATTCACTCAAGAAGCTAAGCTGATCTTTGAACGCAACCATGAGAGGGCGACATGTGCTCTTCACATTGCCCTATGCAACATCCTCCAAGTCTGGTTGAGGACAAATACTCGAGTATGTAACGTTATCCATGATGTAGCATGCTCTAATTCTGTATGACCGGTTAGGTGACTAGTACTGTACTGCTACTGCGTGATTACACTTAAAACGTCAAGGCGAGGTCCACAGTTTTCTGTGAATCTTTCACTTCACAGTTTGCACTTTAATTCAGAACTTGATAATGATATCAAATAAATTAGCCAACGTTTCGTTACTGTTGCAACTATGCACATACCTTTATAGTTACAGAACAACAGAGATAGATAAAGTTTTCTTCATAGTATGAAGTTCATACAAACCTTTTCAGAAGATCAAAGACGAACTTGTTGTTGTGGCATCAAATGTCAAGGCAATTGTCTTTGACAACACTGGTTGTAGCTGGTTTGTTGTCAACCCGCTAAACACGTCCGAACAGGGCATGTAACAGGCATGACATGCGAATCGATATGAAATCCGAAGCTCAACAAAACATGGACTTTCTCTGCGTGCAATCCGTGCATCTAATCTTTTTCTAGCGATTATCAATGAATGGAGGGATCGAGGAGGAGGTCGGTGCATGACGTTTTACCTGCATAACAAAATAAAAGACTAAAGAAGCACTGCCGGCTTCGGTTTCATACTTCGTCGCACGACGGTGTCGTTCGTCTAAAATGGCCGATCTGCAAGCTCACAGCGCGCCGCAGACGCGACGCGCTGTGAGCTTGTAGATCTGCCATTTTTGGAGCATGAATTATGGCTTTGTTTCCGGTTCACGATGTTTCGCTGAAAGCATATTATAACTCAGGGGTTGAAAGCACAACTGACATGTCGGAAAACGCCCTTTTAATAAAGACGTTTCATTTGAAGCCAGGCGACGCAACCACGTCGTATTAAAATGAAAATTAATATAAAAGTCTATAATTTGCAAACACTGAGCGCCCACAAAACGTCACTTCCGTGTTTTAGGACTACAAACGGTTGGGACTACAAACGATGCTGCAAGTTCCAAGAACGACGAAAGACGCTGTTATTTCTATTCCAGTTTTTAACATTATGCCTCATGCCCTCATATATACACCATGTGAGTTCATTAATCGTTTAAATGGAATAACAAAGGCATAAAGCAGGAATAGCCAATAATGAGTCAATTCTTAATAGGGATCAATATGACTCTTGCATGGCTCTTGCCTCTGTAATCTTATTTTTACTCACAACTACAGAAGAGATTAAACAAGTATCCTCTCACATATTTCTCTAAAAACATTTAGATCAGTAATAGACTGATTTAATCATGAATTTCTCCCCCAAAAAAGCAGACCCACACAATATCAATATTTTCATTTTTTGCCTTTTATAATAAAAAAAAAACATTGTCTACATCACAGACAAGAAATCATCAATATTTCATTTTGATCTATTTTCGATGAACAGAAATGTACCCCATGCCCATCCCTCCCCTAGAACAAACTCCTTTATACATAGTATACTTTACATACCTATAGTTCCTGTTCATTCTCTTTACATTATACAACATTATCAAAGTATTACCAATAGCTTTAAAATAAATACACTGGTCTCTCCATTGTAATTATAATCACTATCCTGATTGTACATACAGTAGCGTACCCATTTCCCACAATTAGAGGCAAATGAGTGATTTATGTGCCTCGTTTCAACACAACCTAAATCAATCACATATTTTAAAAAATTCAGTCAGGATTTAGATTCGAACAGCACCACAGTACAGAGACTGCACTTATTAGAGTCACACACGATCTTTGAATGAATGCTGACACTGGTGAGGGTTCCATACTTGTTTTGTTTGACTTGAATGCAGTACACCATTGATCATCTTCTTCTCAATAAATCAGCAGTTCCCAACCTTTTCTGGACCCGTGAAAATCTCAAAAGCGTTCGCCGCCCACCCATCTGATCACTTATCACGCTGCTGTGTTAAATGATCAGATGGGTGGGCCGCATGCTTTTTCAGAGCATGTATATTTTTGAAGATCAATCAATCGATTGATTGTGTTCCGGCTTGGATCAATGGAACTAAAATAGTATACTTCAAGTTCCTACTTATCGGTATCACAATGAAAACACAAGGTTTTAAAGGAAAAAAATAGCATGACATTTGTTTTACATTATGTTTTTTAAATAATGGCATATTTTCATTTAAAATCTTAGTGTTTTGCCAAAAGTTTTGCCCAGTTGCAGTACCCTCGCGGCCCACAGGTTGGGAATCGCTACAGTAGATTCAAGCAGTGGGGTGACCATGCCTTTATGGCCAGGGCCACTCAGCCCTAGAACAACCTGCCTGGCAAGCTCAGGCTTGCTAAATCAGTGTCTTCTTAAGATGTACTTTTATGAAAAGGTCTTTCCATAATTTAAAAATGTGATTTAAAAAAAATGTATTGTTCGATTGTTTCTCACTGTACTTTATATTTTATATTGTATTTTATTCGGTTGCTGATTTTATTTTATCTCTTGTGTTTTACGTAAATCAGTTTGCAACATTGTTTTGATAAGTGCTTTATAAATAGTTATATTAAATACTTTGTATCTCAATATTCTGAAGGGATATCGAGTCTGCATTTTAGAAAAGTAAAATCTTTAGACTTGACAGATTTCTCATAACTCATAATTGCAAAGTATTCTTTTGTTAAACTAATAAATGAAAGAGGATAGCCTGTGGCAGTAAAAGTAGTTTTGAAGAACAGGAAAAAGAAAGAAAAAATATATATTGAATAATATCCATTGGATTCTTTAAAAAAAGAAAAGGTTTCATCCATGCTCTTCAAATATTTGAAGTCAATAAGAGCTTTAACCTTTCTCAGACGCTCCAAGGGGCTTAAAATCAACTGATAGGTCTGCTTGGATTTGAAATAATGAGGTAAGAGAATCCAAATAATAGAAATATCAAATTCACAATAACAACTTTTAAGGAATAACAAATACATTATAAAAATGGTTTTAAGACATCAAGAAAAGTAGCATAAGTGTACCATTAGTCATGAAAGTATGACTAGTCCATTTAGTATATGCATACTGCGCTGTATAACAGGTTGTTAAGAGACTGGCAATAGTATTTTCAGAAATGAGCACAAGCTACTGGCAGTAATGGGCTATGCTCAATCCATTTCATGGAACTGAATGCATAAATGTAAAAAAAAAAGAAAAGAAAATATGACTGACACTTCCTAAAAGTGACACTTACACTTCCTCAAAATAAATGCATACAACTAAGGTCAATAAATTATTTCAACCACATGAACCCTAGCGTCTGGACACGTCTTAATAGGCGGACATTCGGCAAAAATAGGCAAACATTTGATGAAAATAGCAGATCTCCACACGTTGTGAGCTTGAAGATCGACTATTATCACTATTTGTTGTATGGCGAAGTATGTAGGGCTTAAAGAAGTAGGTCACCCAAAAAATACTTATTTTCTATCAATTACACACCCCATGAAGCCTTGAATTTATGCTAATAATAAGCCAATAATTTGATGACCGGTGGAGTCTCTATTGACAAAACTCTCCATGAATTCAAGGCTTCGTGGGGTGTGTAATTGATAGAAAATACGTAATTTCTTGGGTGAACTACTCCTTTAAGTAGTAAAAGCTTAGACACAAATGAAAACAGAAAATGACCCAATAAGCCAGATTTTAACAAATCAACACATCCAACTGATCAGTGCTGCTGCAACACTGCATTATCTTTCTGTCCAACCCTGCATGCTCACAGGTCTCAAGTGTAAAGCTATGAGACACCAAGGAAACAATCCTTGGGTGCCAGTAGAAAATTAATGCAAGGAAATGTTGGTTGGATTCTATTCTACAATTTATACAGTATGTAAAATGCATGGAAGACTTACGTTTTTTAGGAGCTGGTTTGAATTATTGTACATGCATTGTATCTGAAGTGTCTGAAGATAAGTAGTTAATTATCAGACCAGTAATCACACAGACAGGCACTTGAGTGTCCCTTCAGATGCAATTTAGAGGGAGAATATTTGATTTGTAAATCTGATAGAGTGAGGTATGGTGTAGCGGTGTAAATGAAGCCCTACCAATGATATAACACGGAGCCCTGTATTGTCAAATAATCTTTAAGATGTTTGGCATTTCACAACGGAAATATTATATATTTGTGGTCAACACTTCCTGATTTTGGAGGCAGTAACAGTGCTATAGCACAATCTAGTGAGCAGATAGGTAACATCAGGGAAAACATGTTCAAATCAATTGAAATTTACAATTGAAACTATTTTGTCATTGAATAAACTGCTAAAACTAAAATTGGTACGGTTGGCTTACCATTACAACGGAAGAAAATGTGCAAGCTTTCTATAAACCAACTTTGAGGATTATTTCCAATACAAGACTGCCTTTGGTGTCTACTCTTTAATTAGTAGTCCTTTGAATTAGCCTAATAATATGTTGGTGATTTCACAACAGTGAAATATTCATGGTAATTTAAATGTATATACCTAATGGGTCATGGGCATGATTTGCACAGTCATACTGTTTGGGGTATTTCGCTTGTTATTGTTCCAAATTAGGGAGGGAGCGAGAGAGTTGTGGTTTGGGCTAAGTATCAGCTAGATGAAGCCTAATGAAAGACCAAGGGAGTGCTAACAATGTGGCCGAAGTGTTAGGCACAGCATAACAAAAAACATTTAAATATTTCTGACAAACACAGTAAGGCAATTTGATTATGGTTTACTGATAGCAATATAAGTTTCCATTATGTCTCCGGTAAATTTAAACATATTCACAATTTAGAGTAAAGAAAGAAACTATACGTTTTTTGTTTTCCATTTTCACAGACCATTATCTGTGTAAAAAAACAGCTACAATCAGAAATGAGGCACTTTATAAAAGAGTATATAGATATCTAGGCTATATAGTATCAACCATTATATGTGTACTGTTTATCTTTTTATGTAACATTGTATAATGTATAATATGTCACAATTGTTTTGATAACAGGTAAATGAAGAAAAACATAGTAACTATAGTATATGCTATCGTTTTTGTTCTACTTATACTTTATAGTATACTATAGTATATTATAGTGGTATAGTATACTATATAATTACAGTTGCTCAAAAAGTGTTTACTCATTGACCTTTTGTTGATTTTGTTGTGCTACAAATTTAGAAAAATGTATTTCAAAAGTTTCTTCAAAATGTATTCAATCTTATGGTATCTGGTATCTTATTTTTTATCTGAGAACAACAAGTAGGCCTAAAGTACAGTAAATCAAGTGTTAAGTAAATTACAGGGATTTCTGTCTTGTTTTATTTTATCAGTATTATTCACAGCCTTGCCCTCATTGGCATGTATAGCATTTTGTGTAATATGCGTTATTTAGGCTGTAGTTAGGTGTTTTAAACATGTTTTTCCTTTCATTTTTATTTTAATTCCAACCCCCTGTCATCTAAATCAGCGGTTCCCAACCTTTTCTGGATCAGGGCCCATTTGAAAATCTGAAAAGCATTTGCGGCCCACCTATCTGACCACTTAACATGTCAGCCCAAAGGCTGCCGTGTTAAGTGGTCAAATGGGTGGGCCGCGTGCATTTTCAGAGCATGTATATGTATCATTGTCAAAAATATAGTATTTTGACAATGATTTGCCCTCTTGGCCCACCAGTGGGCCCCTGCCCACAGGTTGAGAACCACCATCTAAATTACATCAAATGTCAATTCATGTTCTGTTGGTCATAATATGTGTACTGTGCTGGTTGATTCAATGCACAGCTATTACTTATATCTTGCTAGATTATCACTGCAATTTGATTTGTTACTGAAAACGACTTCTTATGATCTTATTCAAGTGTTAAACATGAGTCCACATCTGAATTATAACAGCCACATTAAATGTTATTTGTGTCTAATTCACATTCGTTATCTTATGTGAACTCATAAAAAAGTTCCCCGCGGTTCTGATATAATACTTATCTCATGTGTAATTGACTCTATTACACATAATAGTGTATTATTTGTACTCAAAAATAGAGAACATTAATTACACCTTAAAAAGGAAATCATTGTTCAAAGCCACTACCTACAGATACAGTCTAATTAAAGTGGCAGGTGGCATTTCATACAAATTAATCAGTTCCTTTTTTGGCACAAGAATGCATACATAATATACATAGTATAGGGCATAGCAGTGGTGGCCATTTTGTAGTTCCACCGATAGAAAGCCCATTCATTTTTCCCATAGAGATTTCCGAAAATATTGATATTAATTATTTTAAGCCTGGAACCATGCCATCCAGGAATCATGAATCATGACCATAAAACATTTGCTTTGTGTCCAAAAGATATTTGAATATTTAATTATATTATACTATATTTAATAAATACCCTTTTTTTTGCGTTTTTCAAATATATATTCATGATTCACCAGGAGCCTGGATGGCCTGGTTCCAGGCTTAAAATATAAATATTTTCGGAAATCTCTATGGGATAAATGAATGGGCTTTCTATCTGTGGAACCACACAATGGCCACCACTGCTATGCCCTACAGCATACAGTTAGTATATAGTTAAATTCTTAAATTCTTTAAGGATTTAGTGCATGGGCGGAGACATCTTGAAGTTATATAAAAAGTATTCAATTGCCACTTCATGAGAAACTATTTTGTGTAGGTCTCGGAAAACAAAATGTACTTTGAAATCTTTTTGTAGCACAAGAAAATGTGATTATGAATATAATGCCTTTTTTGAGCAATCATATGCACTATATGAGTTATAGGATCGACAAGGTATAAATCCTCTGACCAATCTGTTTGTTTTTTGTTGTTTTTCTGTATGTTTTTTCGTCTTATTTTAAGTCAGTCTTTACTCTTGTTTAACTTCAAATATGGATAAAGGATGACTTGGTATATGGCATAAGTTTTATTCATCTATTATATTATTTTATTTTATAAATGATATTTACTGTTGTCAGGGCACAAAAACTAAATTGTTGCATTACTGTCAAAACCTAATTCATACTAATTTATACTAGATTTATACAGTCTTTGCTTGAAAATCAGTTATTTTCCATGAGTGATGTGCTGATACGATAAAATATAAATTAGGCTTAGATGAGACCTCTGACCAAGTGGGCTGCTTTCTACAAGTTGATGCTTCTAACTCTACCAATGCCTCTCCTAAAGTTTGGGGTAGATTGATCCATCAAAAATGGCATAGGAAAATACGTAATTTCCAATTATTTTAAAAGATTAGAAAATAATAATATGCAAACATTTGACCTGAATTACAACAGCTCAATGAATATGTGTGTGTGTGTGTGTGTGTGTGTGTGTGTGTGTGTGTGTGTGTGTGTGTGTGTGTGTGTGTGTGTGTGTGTGTGTGTGTGTGTGTGTGTGTGTGTGTGTGTGCACGCACGCTTGGGGAGGGGTTACTTATTTAATCTACTTAAATGTATATTAAGTATATCCTTTTTTATCATATCAAAACATCCTTTATCAATATTAAAAGTTAAATTAAGGGTCAAATATACATTTTAATCAAAACAAAACAAACTCACCTGCCACTGTGTGTGTGTGTGTGTGTGTGTGTGTGTGTGTGTGTGTGTGTGTGTGTGTGTGTGTGTGTGTGTGTGTGTGTGTGCGTGTGCGCGCAAGTGCGTGCATGTGCGTGAATGTGTGAGTGTATCTCATTGGCTACATGTTAGGAGTAATCCCTTTTAAATGGCTGGAGGATTATTTTTTTCTCACTTTAACAAACCCTGTTTGATGAGACCTGTGAACGTTTGGCACATATTAGGCTAACAGCAACCAACAAAGGGGATGGAAATGACTTATCTATGGTTTAAAAGTCATTCAAATCCCAGTTTAAGGTGTGGTTTGGAAATAAGACAGGGTTGCCCACCATTCCCTCGCAGGCTGTGTGGTGCTAGCAGGTACCAGTGTCATGTTCCATTCCAGAATCATTCTAGCAATCTGAAAGAGAATGAGAATAATAATTAATATCTACTGTATGAATAACATACTGTAATAGGAAGAAACACCGAAAATCCAGAGTGTTCATTTAATTAATTCATTGGCATGGACCTGACAGGGGCCTTCATTTCTTACAGTACAGCTTACAAGTTACAGTATGTTAACAAAGCTTTTTAATGAAATATTTAAACGTGTGGATTGCTTTTAAAAGTCTAGCCGAAAATAGACCATGGGGAAAAGATTGATTTACAAATTAAATTTGAACATAAATGACTTATTAAATGCACAATGTTTAGTCAACATTGACTAAATTGATTATTCAGGTTATTACGTTTGGTACCTTTTTAATGACTATGGAGAAAATGTGAACAAAGGCTAAATATAAAAATGAAACAATTAATGAGAAGATGGTCTGGACTACTATATATGACCAAGTTGTGGCATGTATTGACAGCGGTACGGTCCTTTAAATTAATGCTCAGGATTTTACAGTGTAATATAATAATCACATCGTACATAAATTCTAGTTTGAAGCATACAGTTTCAGACCCCCATAACCCCAACAGAAAATAAATGCAATACCTAGACACAAATGAAAGAATATTGACTTGCGAATTACATGATGTGCAAATAATGAACTTTATACTGGTTTTCAGGTAGGAAGGGGCCAAAGGGCGGCAAATTATTATATTGTAAATGCAGACATTAAAAGTCTGGGATGCAAATGGTGTAACTGCTGCAACAAGGTGTTATAAACGCTGGATGCTATTATTTGCAATTTGCAACAACCTCAGAATATTTCTATCCATTCTAAAATATAAACATTATATCTCCTTTGACCATATTTTGTAAACTTCTAAAATTGCAGCCAACCCCTGCCAGCTATAAACATAAACCCCCGCAATTAAATCTATCTTGAAATCAAATTTCCACATTCAGCAGATTCCATGCAATAGGTAAAACACTTCATCCTTCCTGTGTAGAAAACCTCAAATAGCGCAGCTGTCATGAGAAATCCTCTGGGCACTAGCACATCCGCATAAAAACATAAACACCTGTCTTGTGTTCTATCCCCTCTATCTCCATTTATATGAAATATCTCATAAGCAGCAGACAAATCAATTGGCTTTCCTCTCTGAGCACCCACTTGTGATAATAAGTGACAGCCCACACACTGGTAGTACAGAGCTGCTCACCATTTTGGAGCTAAAGGACAGGCTCAGGCTGTAACCACTTTCAACCTGGCATCCCTATTTTGGGCATGTCATTATAGGAGAAAATTCTCACAATTTTCACCTTTATTTTCAACAAGCTCGCAATGCATTGCATCGTGATGTGTTGTGCACTTGCAGTTCAGATATTTTCGCTGTGTGAATCCGTGACACCATCGTGAAACTCAGTATAAAATAGGGGGTGGTTAAAGCAGGATGATTATATCAGTTTTGTCTATTGATTATGCATGTTGCATCCAGTTTCTTGAATGTAATCAGTCAAATGTCCATAATTCTCACATTGTTGTTTTAAATAGAGGCTTGCCTCTCATCATCATACTGTAGGTTATTGTGTTAAGTCCCATACTTCATAACGCCATAGGTTTGTAGTCACACAGACAAACAACAACTTCTCCTCCGTTGCGCCTAATTATCTATGACAGTTAGAACCCTTGAACCATTTGGTCTTAATGAACTAATGCACTTCATCCTCCCTCATATATCTCACTTGAATGTTTTTAAATGGACAAGAACAGACATTCACATGTGACTGTGACATTCACATGTGACCTTTACTGAAATGAGTAGCATGTTACTCCTAACACATTTTCAGTTACAGTATGTGCACAGTGATGTTTTACTTTACATATAGTAACAGCTGTCTACAGGTATGATATGAAGTTATCAGTCATGTCAGTTGACTCACACATTAAAAGCAGCTAATGATGGTGTGCGTTTAATACATTTTTGATCTCCTTCCCACAGGAGTCTATTAACGGTCTTTATGATACTAGCACACCATTTGTTCATCGAAACCTCAGAGAAGTGACGATTTCACAATCTCAGCAGCCCTTACCTTGACCATCTTTCCTGCTGTTCTGGTGTGCCCTCCGCTCTTCTGACTTATAGAAATCAATACTGGCATAACTGTTGAGACTGGAGACGGCACTGCTGCCCACACCAGCTGCTCCAGTGGCGGCTGTACGTTCCCCCCCAGTTTGAGGGTTCTCTTTAATGGCCAGGTCAAGGTCAATGTAATTAAGGCCTTGTTCAGCAGACGCAGAGGGGGCTTGAGTTGGCGGTGTGGCAGAAGTCTGTCCATTCTCCCACATAGGGTGTTCCAACCCATGTCGATGGCCTGCTACCTGGCTGCCCTCTGGAAAGAGGGAGGTAGTGGAGGGTTGGTGGCGTGGTAGAGAAGGCGATGTAATAAACGCCTCTGAACGGTGGGATCGCCGGCCCTGCTGGTCGCCTCGGACCATTCTGCTGCCTCGGTCGGGTGACGAGTAGGATTTGGTCGGCGAAAAGTCTGTCTCCTGAGCCATAGATGAGGGCTGGCCAGAATGGATGGCGGGGCGTGCTGCAATGTTGGAGTTCTGTGGGAGGGGATCTGAACCTGTGTTGGTGCTGTTTGCAAATGGGGTAGGATTATCTGTTGGTGCCACTGTTATGTTCGTTCTATACCCTGTGTTGCCCTCTGCCGCCAGAGGAGAGGACCTATTACGTTCTTCCCGGGTCTTAGGGGCAACAGCTGGTGGGCACTGTGGGGCGGCGTTGAACGTGGATCTAACAGGAGTCAGGGGGGATAGTGACTTCCCAAAGTCCATGCTGACGTATTCGGCAGAGGTGGACAGTGGAGCGGAGTAGCTCCGGGGAAGGTTGGTAGAGCCGTGATGACAGAGGGCTGATTGATGGATGGCATGGATCACTGAGCGTCCGTGTGCTTCCCCTAACAGCCTCCCTCGGCTGTACTCGCTGTCTCCCTTGTACACAATGCTGACATACTCACCAATGTTCTGAGACACAGAGGGCAAGAGGTTCTCCTTCACCTTGGGCAAGGTGTTGGCTTTAGACATGTCTGAAGAAATGCTGAGGGGACGGCCTTTCCTTTGCTGCTGTGGGCTCTTGCCGCTTGATACGCGTTTTTGCTGGTGGCGTCCATCTTTCGTGCCTGTTCCCCCACACCTGTATTCTGCTCCAGCTCTCAATACACTCAACCCTCTCCCTGCTGCCACTGACATGGACTTCTCTTCCAGGCTTTCACTGCTGGCCGAGCTGGAGGAGAATGAGGAGGAGGACAGGGAGAGCTGACAGCCTCCTGCAGAGCCTGCTGTGATTTTGTTTCTCTTGCTGTGTGCCTTCCTTCCTGCACCTTCGCGGCCACTGCTGTCCTCTTTCCCTTTGCCTTGATTTAAGTCATCCTCAAAGCGGGTATAGAGAGTGTGCTGATACGCCCGCGGCAAGGAGAAGTAGGAGTTGAACATTTTCGGTTGTAGCTGGTGCTGCTCCGGATGGGAGGGTGGCGTGCCGCAGGCGGATCGGCTGCTAGTTGGTGAGATGTTCATGTAGTCACTGGCAGCCCGGCTCTCCATGCTGGCCCTGCTCTCCCACCTGACCAGCCCGTGCATGTCTGCAGAGTAGCTGCTATTAGGTGACATAACCATGTAACCCTCTGTGATAGGCTGGCGGATGGGCTGAGGAGGCGACACGCTGTTGTTGGGGGTCATGGCCATGTACTCGTCGTCAGCCCCAGCTTTGACGCCAGCATCCGACATGCCTACAGAGAGAGGAAGTGAAACAGGAGGAGCCGTCACTCCGGGCAGCATTGACATATAGCCGCTATCCACGGGGCCCCTAGCATCCACCTCTGCCCTGCTCTTGTCAACCCTCTTCCTAGTCCCCTCTGACACATCAGCATGCCCTCCACCCACTGCCAGACCCCCTGAGCCCTGATGCAATGCAAAGGTCTCTCGGTTCGCACTCCGAGACATAATGGCGTATTCTTCGTCGTCATCATCCTCGTCATCTTTCCTGTGCAGGGTGAGGTGGTCATGGGCTGCCGAGGGCAGCGACGCCCTCTTGCTCAGCAGCCTTCGCTCTGCCTCGCTTTCCCTGGTGGAGGAACGTCGCAGCATCCGTCTGCCTTTAGAGCGGTGGTGGTGGGAGTGGGAACCAAGGAACCCATCTCGCTGTTGTCCCATGACTATGTAGCTGGAGGAGCCGTCTCCATGCATGTGATGTCCAGCCATCCCGTGTGATCCCCCAGGAAGGCTGGGGAGCAGCAGGGAGTGTTCTCCAGGGCTGGAGCCATACTCATCTGAGGAGCCATAGTCACTGGGTGAGCCTGAGACAGAGACTCTCTGAGAAACGCGGGGGTAGGAACAGATCGCCATGCCACCCACAGCTGCACCCACTAACCCACACTCTGAACCATGACCGGAGCTGGAGGAGAGGCTTGGGGCCGGGGAAGGAGAGGGGGCAGGGTTGGGAGTGTAACGTGCCAGGCTGAGAGTAATCTTAGCAGGAGTAGGCGCCCTGGTGGGCTTGGGCCTCAGAGTGGGCGTGGTAGAGCAGGATCCATTAAGGCTTGGGCTGGAACTAGCCCAAGTCCCTCTGGCACATGCCCCTCCCTCCTCAGACCGGGCCCCGATGCTGGCAGTCCGTGCCCTTGGATATCCGTGGCGTGAAGTGGGAGAAGTGCTGGTGCTGTTGCCTCCTGTACCAGGGGTCTCGGTGCGGGCACGTCTGGAGAAGCCCACCTGACTCGGAGGCAGGTTTGGATGATGGCGACGGCTTGGGACACTGATGGGGTTCGAGGCAGTGCCACCGCCGCACGAAGTCCCCACTGACTGGGACTTGCTGCGCTGGCGAAACTCTTCGCTCAGGGCTTTCATGGCCTCTAGCAGGGTTTCATGCATGTTCTGTGCCACAACGGAATCATCCACCTGCATCCAGAACTCTCCGGGGCCCGTGATCGCTGAGCGACCCACCTCGATGAAGAAAAAGTTCTCTGAATGGCCACACCGACGCACGTTCATCAGCTGCAGCACAACGGACGCCACATCTGAGTTGATTTTGACAAAGTTGACCGTCTTGTCTGTCAGGCACAGCCGGTAGATGCCCACCAAGTTCCTGGCATGTCCAAGACCTTTTGGCCACACCTTCACTTGCCATACCTCCTTGAATGTAGGAACAGGAGATGGAGAGCTACATTCACCACTACTGCCACAGTCATCAGGAGTTTTACCTAAAAAAAAAAAAAAACATTGATGAGAAACACAGACAGCGAAGAATTTTAAATCAATGTACAGTATGAAAAGTATCAGACATGAGAAAGAATAAACATAAAAAAATACCAGAAAAACTGTTGAACTATTAACCTAAACTAACAATCAGAGTATTTGGTTGATGCTCTATTAAATTTCAATTTAAAGAGCACCATTCTTTAACAGAATAGTAGGCTACACCACAGGTTACAGGCATAGATGCATGTAGCCAACAGTCTTGGTCAGTACAGGAGTTTCATGAAACGCATACACTGTAATCTCTCCTGGCCTTGTAGACTATAGCCTATCTTACACGATTGTCTGAAATGCAGTGCAAAGCAATAAAGCATGGAGGGGGGGGGGGTCCACTACAGCATAACGATAACAACATAAACACGAGGAAAACCAACAGAGATACATTTTCCAATGAGGGAGCGCTGATGAATGATGCGACCTCCTCCCTATACCAGCAGCTCCATATAACACAAATGTAGGTTAAGCGCACGACAGCGAGAGAGCTGTGTGGAAAAACAAAAACACACAGGCTCCAGTAGACAGAGTAGACCACGCTATGCTGCTACTATCAAATGCATTCCCTGAATGGATGCCATGTCTCCACTGCGCTACAGTCTACATCTGCCACGAAAACGATAATAATAACCCATTAGGGTTATTCTATGCTGGCTCTCGCCCTACGACATATTTCATGCATCAAATGAAACTGGGCTGACATACATTGATCTACCCTGTTATTGTACATTCGATCAATGCTTATTGAGGTTTTTTGCTGCCAAAAACAGCACATGCCGCCCATCCATCCTGCTGATCTATTCAATCGAATCCACCTGCTCCCTGGTTAAAAGCCCACAGTAGGTAGGCTAGTGCATGATCGTAGGCTAATTTATTCAAATTAAAAGCACCGTGCGAAATGAGCTATAATAGGCCTGGAGCCAACATATTGTTTCAATCATGTAAATCAGTCAATGACTTAAAGAGATAGTTCACCCCCAAAATGACTGTTTGTCTATCGATTACTCACCCCATGGAGCATTTAATTCATAGAGATTTTTTTGTTTTTGTCGCATTCTTAAACCACTCGTGTGATGACCGGTCATCAAATTATTGGCTTAGGAATGCGACAAAAACAAAACAATCTTCATGAATTCAAGGCTTCGTGAGGTGTGTAAATGATGGAAAATAAGTATTTTTTTTGGGTGAACTATCCCTTTAATGCAAAGAACAATCACCAATGGCGAGCGAAATGTAGCCTCGAAAATAACACAGCAGCCTATTTAGGCCCACACCTGAAAGAGGGGATATCATATCAATCACATAAATGTGTCTTTAATATGGCTTACAGTTGCAGTGGAGGTCCAGCAGTGCCTGGTACCACTCATCCTGCACCTCCTCACTGTCTGCAGCGATGGCAAAGCTCTCGCTACGGCTGTACAGAACGATCATGTGCTTGTTCTTGGAATCCGCCCGCTTGTTGATGTTGAAGCAGGTCTCCAGGTTGAGGGTTTTTTTGGGGACAGGTGATTTACTACGGAATTTCTTCTCGTTCTCGTAATACTCTAGCCGAGCGGGTCCTCCGAGCTCCGAGGCCGCCCTCAGCACGAAGAATCGCCGGTGCATGGATTTGTGTTTGCGGAGATAGCCGCTCTTCTGGACATCATCTTCATAGCTCTGTTGCTGCTCTGCTGCTGCTTGGTTCTCCATGGCAATATAAGCAACGGTGATGCTTGTTGTGCTTTTTGTGATTTCTGGAAAAATAAATCCCCCCAATCCGTGCGTCGGTTATTAATCCATTCTAGCTACATGTCTCTCGTCCTCCCCATCATGTTTAAAATTGAAGTCCGAGGCTATGATCATCTATCCAACATGTGCACGAGAGAGAGCTCAGCGGAGGAGAATGAGCCAAAGCATATTTTACATCACTGTTTCCCAAGCAGTGGGTCGGGCCCCATCTTTGGGTCGCGGACCAATTTGTATGGGTCGCGAGTAAATATCCCCTTTTTTTCCTTTCGTTTCCCACATTTTGTTTTTAATAATTTAAAAATAAATAAAAACAAATTCAGACATTTTTTCAAAATAATTTCATGAATAAATACCAAAAATCAAAGAAATTCCATACATTCAAAAACAAATGTATAAGAAGTAGTGAAAATAGCGATCTACAAGCTCACAATTCCTCGCATTGCAAGGCGTTGTGAGCTTGTAGATCTATGAGTTTGTTAGTTATAGATATTGTAGTTTGGGTCCGGAGCAAAATTGTCTAATTTCTCTTTTGGGTCTTTATAGCTAAAAAGTTTGGGAACCAGTGCCACTGTTTTACATATAGGCCATACTGCAACAGTATCTGCACACACACACACACACACACGCACACGCACACGCACACGCACACGCACACGCGCACACACACACACACACACACACACACACACACACACACACAAAGGCGTGCTGGATGCTCCCCTCCTCGTAGCCCTACCCGTTTGTTTGTTTGTTTGATTGATTGATTGGTTGAATACTTTATTTAGAAGTTTGCAGAAAAAAAGCACATGAAAGTAGGCTACAGTTTGAATACAAGGTCAGCTAAATAGGAATAAAAAGCCAAAGAAAACCTAATGGCTTGTTTCAAATGGGGTCCTCATGTACTCAATTCATAGTGACATTAAATGACAGATATATGCAGAACCCTAAGAACCTACTATGCAGGTTGCAGAAGTTCCCTCCAATCCTATTAGTGTTGAGTTCACAACGTCTCCTCCACCTGTCTGTCTGATCAGGTCTAGAGTCTTATTGCTGAAGATGCCAGGCATGTAGCCTCAGAACACGCTCAGTGCTCCGTTTAAAATGAAATGTTTATGCTCTATAGCCAATGCATTAAAACTCAGAGTCTGCTGCCAACTGCTCAGTTAATGCAGCTTAGCCCTATTTTTATTTTTTTTGCTATACTTAAAAAGGCTATTATATATTTTTTAGATGTCGCCTATAATGACCAAAATCGGGACAAAAGGATGGAAGTGGGTAATTTAACTATCATTATAGTGTTAAATACAAACACAGGGGATTCTCTTATGTGAGAAGAAAGCAGCCTGGTCTAGGGAAGAAAAACCCCAAAAAAACATAATAACTTAGAGAGTGTACAATTGGTTCCATACACCCTCAGATAGGATCCATTTGGTTATCAATAATTTAACTGGGGACCTCCTTCACACTGCAATTGGACAGAAACTGTTCTATTTTTTTATTATACATTTCTTGTAAGGGGGGGGGGCTGTTAAGGATAATTCATAAATTACATAAACTTAATGCTTAAGACGAAGATGTATACATGCAGATTTTCAAAGGACCCACTTTGTAAAAGTTCGTAGTACTCTTATACATTCATCTACACACCTGTCAAGTACAAACTTTTACACAACACCCCTGCTCTTCAGCATACAAGTCCCCCAAGCAATCAGATTACATTGATAAAGCTGTTTGATTATTGTCTCCGCCAGGAGACTATGTTTTCACTTTCCGTCCCCCCCCCCTCGGCCAAGCTAACATTGGTCAAGCCTCACGTGACACGTGACAATACGTTGAAAGAGTGTGCTCGGATTGGCTAGTGAGACGCATGACGTATAGCGGCCTATAAATAGATGTGTCACTTTGAAAGAGTCTTGGTCTCTTTCAAAGTGAGGTAAGACAGGAATAATCACGAAATGGCTGAGAAATGGCGGAGCAATACATTATGTAGACACACTGGTGTCATCACAATACGTAATATAAATAGCTTAGACAGGATTAATCAAGAACAGTACATTCCAGTACAAACTGATATCACAGTTGAGGACAGTTGATAGCACGGTTCTGCTGGCGGAGACTTGTGCTCCGAGGAGCACATTTTCTAGTTAATATTGAAGTGTGTCATTAATATTGAGCGTTGAATACTCCATACTCCATACAACGGTGTTGCGTACCGAAATATCCAATAAATGTAAAGCGACACACTGACTAATCAAATGCATAACTGACTTACAAATAGATGACCAATAGTCTACATTCTGCTTCAAGTCAGAAAAATACATATTTGGCAGAGAGATTAAGAAAATAAATCTAGAGAAAGCAGATCTACACACACATTAGCCCCTTTGGTTCTTGATGTATTTCTGAACTTGACACTGAATTGTTCTTCCTCTTCAGAGGTTTAATCTTGGTTAAAGAACCAACATTGGTGCAAATAATTGGTTTGAATGACTATGTTGCCATGCAGCAAGTCTGGCAATCAGGCAGTCAGATGTCATTCCTTATCGACTGGCTGTTGGTAAGGAAAAACCAGCGGTGGAAGAATTACTCAGATTTTTACTTAAGTAAAAGTAACAATACCCCATGGACATACTTGTCCATGGGGTATTGTTACTTACTTTGTTACTTACTTTTAAACATTTTACTTGAGTAAAAATACAAGAGTATTGGCATCAAAATATATTTAGAGTACCAAAGTTAAAGAACTCAAATGATTCTAAATTTGTGTTTTTCTTTCTCCAAAAACAGCAGATCTACAAGCTCGTGTTACAATGTGATACGTTGTGAGCTTGTGGATCAGGTATTTTCAAATAGACAAAGTATGAAATGCTGTAGTGCTTGCCGTACAACAATTATTTTTTTGCTTCAAATAAATAAATAAATAGTACCATTGGTGAAAGTGTGTGGGTTCCCAGCTTCTTACTAAGTAGATAATGGCATCACCCCTTATCTGTTAAGCAACATCTCTCAAGAGGGAGACAAATCACATTCTAACATTGCCTACATATTACTGCATCGACATAAGTGCTGCATACCACTGTGCAGGTCTACAGTATGCCACACACGGCAATGCTTTAAGGAATCTTAAGCATCGAAATATAGAGCTATTTAACACTTATTTGAACAAAAAAATATCACTTACTTTACCTTCCATCTCTGTGAGACATGGGTGTAGTTCAAGAGTATTTGATGTTTTTTTTTGGTTCCAAAATATAGTGTATCCCAGTAATGGTAGGCCTAAATCTATGTTTTGTTGGGCTAAGTAGAAAAATAGCAAAAAATAGCAAAAATAAACAAACAAAAAATGGTTGCATTATGAATCAAAGTTTTTAACCAGCATGTTTGATATAATGGGCCCTATCGTTATCTTTCTGACGGGAACAACAGCTGTACTGATTTCTTTTGATAACATTAATGCTAATTTAGATTTATTCTAAGAAGTCAAAATGTGGTTTTGGGAAAAGCAACTGTAAGTCCAAACTAACTAGAAATAATTAAAAAAAATTCAAGTGTCAACTTCAACTTCCACTTTATTGTCACAGGTTTACATTGTACAAAAAAGGATTTCACCCACTTTTTTTTTACACAAGCTCCCATTATTGTCCATTACTGTAGTTTTCAGGAAAGAGAAGAAGAATAGAGATAATAGAGACCTCAAAGAAAGAACGAGAAAAACAGGTCAGATATTCA
The DNA here is from genome assembly GCF_963454915.1 of Gymnoscopelus microlampas. Taxonomy (NCBI): domain Eukaryota; kingdom Metazoa; phylum Chordata; class Actinopteri; order Myctophiformes; family Myctophidae; genus Gymnoscopelus; species Gymnoscopelus microlampas. The sequence goes on from NC_139949.1 coordinate 30,305,881, forward strand.
AATATTTCTGATATGGGTAGAGTGAATTATATACATACATATACATGTTGAGTGACATTAAAGTTGACATTTCTGTGTACTATTAGATTTCCAATTTCTCAGCCAGTTACATCCATGAATTAGTGTTCTGATATGATTTGCAAAAGCAGAAATCTTAAAGTCAGGATTAGCCTTGAAGTATATTAACTCTTAGACTCACAATTCATTGGAAAAACTCAAATGATTTGAAATTGAGTGCAAAATACATTCTACTTCATTACACTGAAAACATTGAAACATCATAACTTACACCCTTGGGGTGTAAGTTAAAAATATATTTCTCCAATATTTCTACAAAAAATAAAGGACGTATAAATACATGCAGTGCATATATATTACACACATTATTGTGATATTTATTCCATTATTAAGTCCAGCACCATCATGTAAGTTACGGTTGCTCTCAATGACCTCTAAATCAGCGCATGGTTCTCCAACATTTTCAGGTCAAGGACCCTTAAACCCACCATTTGAAAGGATTTGCCAAGGACCCCCATAAGATGATAGATTAGATACATATACAACTGTCTGTACTGCAGGTGCGAAGAGAGAAGCCTATGATCTGAATAGTCATTTATACATTATCTCATTGGATTACCTAATTTAGCCTAGCTGGTTAAATTAAAGTGAAACTAACCATTTTCAACCGGGCGTCCTTATTTTGTGCATTTCAGGCAAAAAAAAAAGCAAAAAGCAAAAATAGCCAATCTACAAGCTCACAACACAACGCATTGTGATGCATTGTGAGTTTGTAGATCAGCTGTTTTTGAAATAGGGCTTAAGTGGTTAAACTGTTCCTCATTTTGCTGGGTACCTCCTGGAACCCCCCCAAGGACCTCTGGACCTCTGGACCCCACTTTGAGAACAACTTCTCTAAATAAATCAGTTAATCAGACCATGAACTGACCTTTTATACCATATGATTACCCTAATTTCAACATATCCTTTCAAACTCATTGAGTCTTTTTGAGCGTGGCTTAATTTTGTAAAGTGAAGTCAAAGTTAGTAGCAGAGGGGTAAGAGTGAAGATGTTGCAACAAATAATCTTGTGTCAAGCTGTTTTTGGCAAACCCAGACACAGTACATTTCCATGTCTTTTGTATAGGTCTTCATTTTGGTTAACCTTAGTTAACTTAAACCCAGGCCACTTAAAACTGTTAAAAACCACATGGGTAGTGTGGCGTCTGGGTTGGCCATCCGTGGTGGACGGAATAGGTTATCACGTGAAGCAAAACAAGCGCTCCCTTAATTGTCTCCAGTCCACACGTCACCCTGTTTTTATTATACACAATAGTGTTTTTCCCATTTAGAGGGCAGTAAACTCTCAAAAGTGGCCTACGGTTAAGTACATTTTTATTTTCAGTAAAATACAGATGTAAAATGTTCAAAGCCGTTTTAATCACTTCTTCTTTTGTCTTTCTAGAAATTTTTGTCTTCTGTCAGGAGGTACTTCTTCCAAACTGATGCCATGATTCTTTTCCCTGTAAGAACAACATGTTATGTATACAGCTAGCCACCATGTCCTCAGTTTGTTCAGGTGTTGCTGTGAAACATTAGCTTATACATAATTTAGGCCAAAGTGGTGTAAATTTAAATCAGACATGCAGAAATCTAAGATATAAGAACACAAGATATTGTTCTCTTACCCAGGTTTTAGTTCTAGTGGTTTGGGCAGAGCTTTGGTGAAGTCATCTTTCCCAACTAACCAATATGTGTTCTCAATGCCCTTCCCCTGAAAAGCAGATGAATTATTTTGTTTTATTTTAGGATACATGATACATCCTTGGCTTATATGGGTCTATATTCACTGTTGTATGTACAGTATTATGCAATTATGATATTTACCTTGAGCTCTGTCAGGCCTCTGAGCTCTATCTTATAGCCCATATCCAAAGCATTCAGGATCTTAACTGTGCTTTGGTTGACATGAACTCTGAAAGCTGTGGCAAATGAGAAAAAGAAAAGAAAATGTGGAAACATTTCACATTGAATTACCATTAATCATGAACAAGATGAGTCTTCCTTTAAAGGGTTTTATTCCAAAAATGCTATATCATCGTATACGAAAACTGTTACTTTGAGATCGTTTGACAACAATTAAATGCGCCAAATTGTATTTATTATTTATGTAAATTCTAGGCTTAAAATAGCTATTAAATATAACAATATTCTACAAGGAATTTTGTCTTCAATACTGCAGATTTTGTCAGAGTAAAATGGTCGATATCTTTTGAAATGAAGCTCTTGGCTGTTGGTGCAAATACAAACACAAACCACTTGGTGGCAGTAAACATCATTATAGCAATTCATTTCCCTGCTGTTGCTCTTCAACAGACTATGCTAGACCATAATTGTATAATGGTAAATGAAATATCACCAAAATAAATTGGTGGCCTAACACAGAATGTCATTCATTTCAGTGATGATGGTATCATCATTCGGGAGTTCCTACTAATTTTACTGTTTAATAAAAAGAGAAATCGTCTACACTTGAACATCTCAAATATTATATTATTATAGTTCTATTTATAAAGTAGAAAAAGGGTATCTGAGGCAAAGGACATACATTAAACCTTGATTTTGGCCGCTAATACTACTGATAGTCTTAAAGGATTACAAAGGACTTGTCACTGTAAACCCTCTTTAGCCTGCGGTTGCGTGGCCACAAACAGCCAAACGCCTGAGCTTTCAGTTGGTGCTCTGGCAAAAGAAAATAAAGGTTTCAAAATATTCTGTCTGTCTCTGGGGTAGGTTACTCACGCGTTGATGTGGTCTCCATTCGAGATGCTGTGTTTACAGTGTCTCCGAACAGACAGTACCGAGGCATTGTAAGACCTATTACTCCAGCTACCACTGAGCCTGGAAACACACACACACACACACACACACACACACACACACACACACACACACACACACACACACACACACACACACACACACACACACACACACACACACACACACAGGGTTGACTAGGAAGTCACTGATTGGCAAGTGTAAATTACTCACTGTATGTTGATAATCCCTTACTGCTGTCAGGCCTATTTAGTCTGAAGATGTAATATTCAACTCAGTATTGGTCATACATTATATACACTTTTTTAACTAACAGATAATTAAAGCATGTAATTGTAATTTCTGTGTGATGGTTTTTATTCATTTATAGAATGGAGTAAGCGGTGTCTAATTGGATGACAGGGTCTAAGAGGATAGAATATGTTCTAGAGAAGGATTAGATCAAAATACCTCCTTGCCTTTAGAATCCTGCATTGACATTATTCTCATGCATTCTAATTCACTTGTTTTCACCTTAACACCCTGTTGGTATTTATTTTTGCTGTGTTTTATATTGAATCTGTCATGGAATGCCTTGAGAATGGCATGTGTGACTTATGTGCTTGTCTGTGAAAACAGTCAGCTGTGATACAGTTTCCCTAATACTTTTCAAATGTCGTGAATGAAATATGACTCTGGCGTGAGTGAAGGTTGATGTGAGCTTGTGTCACCATGGCACAAAGAAAAGGCTTAAATCTGAACACTGGTTAAATGAGCTCCACTGGCCCGGGTACCTAGGCTGCAATGTAGCCTGACAGCGCGTTACGGGTTCGAGTCCCGATCCCGACGGCCTTTTCTGTGTGTCACTCCCTATCTCTCTCTCCCCATTTCCTGTCAGCCTACTGTCCTATCCATAATAAACGCATAGAATCAAATACAAAAAGAGAGCTCAACTGACTGATCAACGTTTCGATCAGTCAGATCTGACTGATCGAAAGTTTGAGAGCGCAATAAACAGTGGAGCTTATTTAGCCAGTGTGCGCTTTTTATTTTTCTTGATGTTGAACTCTTATTTGTCCTGCACCTGGCCATTTGAGGTGAATGTGTATTCACTAACTCTTCTTCATACAGTACAAAGAAATACTTCTCTACGCACCAGAGTGAAGGCCCATACGAATCCTGATTTTCATGTCAGGCATATGCCTCATCTTGAACGACCCGATAATGTGGAGAATATCAAGACACATGTTTGCCAACTCAGCTGCGTGGCGGTTGTCATTTCGGGTTGGGCATCCTGAGGCCACCATGTAGGAATCAGCAATAGTTTCAACCTAAATAACATATTACAAAGAGAGGTCATCACACAAACCAGACTGTTCATTTACGTCTGAGGGTGTAAAAGTGGACCCATAAGAAACCGACCTACAGTGATGATCCTTCGAGGCAATGGACCTGTAATATTAAATCTTTACACACTTAAACACTCTGGGTTTTACTGTTAGCTTCTCTTTAATGGGGCATTTAAAATTGATAAAAGAAGCTTCAATATATTGGTAACCCTCAAAATAAAAGACACATGAAATACACTGAAAAGCAGGTAGGTTAAATTTTCTTGTATGGTTTAATTGCTAGATGAGCATATTATGCTCATCTAGACCAAAATGGTTTGAACTGGTAAATGGTTTGAGCCCTGTGCTCTCCCTTGTGGAGGGTAAAAATGAAAACTGTACGCATTGTATATTCACACCTTAGGTGAATTCTCCAGGGAATATTAATGCCCTCAGCATTCGATTTTGTGTGCAAATGGAAATTGTTGCCTAAGGGTGGCATTGAGAGGGAAGGCCAGGGGTTCACCAAAATCAGTAGGATTAAAGAGGGGGATTGGGCTGACCAACCAACCAACATTTCCATCCTTAGAGCTCTGCTTTTTGCTAAAATATAATTCTACACTAATTCATTTTTCATTAATAATTCTACATTAATAAATATTCTACACTGATCATCTCTGATAAAGCATTTAAATGTGGATGAGTCACTTCACTTACCTTGTACACATCATGCATGGAAATGATGCCATCAAAGGTTGAGTACATGTCATTTAGAAATTCTACCACCTCAGTGGGCTCACTGATAGCCGAGATGGTAGTGAATCCAATGATGTCACTGAAGTAGAGGGTGATTTCAGAGAAAAACTCTGGTTTGACGGGTTTGCCTAGCTTCAGTGCCTGAGCCACAGACCTGATGGATGAGACAAAAAAGGGACACGATGAATAGAGAACTGAATGGACACACATCTCACAACACCCTGAAATGTATAGCAATATTTCACTATGTACTGATCACTACAGTGGTCAGTTTTTGTGGAAATCGATAATACAATGCGGAGACAATATCCTCATTAAGTGCTACAGTATGTGAACATGTGAGGTTGCTAATGAGCTCTTTTGATTTGCACATGTGAATCTCACTTGGGCAACATCTGTGACACCAGAAGATCTGTCTTCTGTCTCTCCACCTCCAGCTCCTCTGTTCTTTCTCTGATCAGGTCCTCCAAGTTAGAGGAATATTGCTCCAACATGCGTAGCATGGAGTCAATGATGTTGGTCTTCTTCCCCTTGGTTATGCTCTTGAACTACACAAGAGAGGGTTACATCAGGGAGGGAGGGGGACAGGATTTTTTTTTGTTTATCGCTAAAAGAAGAATGTTAATAACTCTGTAGACCAGTGTTTCCCAAACAATGGACCGGGACCCATTTTTGGGCCGTACAACCATTTTGTACAACCACTAGAAAAGATCCCCTTTTACATTTACAAAAAAAAGAAAAGAAAGCTATTTTCACCATTTTTGAAATAGGGTTTAAGCCATTCATCATGTATTGTTGTACGTTTGGGTCTTTTGGGCCTTTAGCAGAAAAAGTTTGGGAAACACTGCGGACAGAGTGGGCTGCACTGGATCATCAAGCACGGCTGCTTTTGTACCTGTTTGAATATGTCCTCAAAGCTGGGCCTCTTTTCTGGGTCTTCACTCCAGCACTGATGCATAACCTGGATTACTTCTATTGGAGCCTCATCCACACACACATCAGGGCGGCACAAGGGTGGAGGTGATCTGACCTTGTTAATGATCTCTGTCAACAGATACACACATGCACACAAACACACACATATTATTGAATTGTACAAGTACATTAATGGAGTAACAGATATAGTGGGCAAAGAGTAGTAGCCGAAGTAGGTTGGCTGTGTGTGTGTACGTTCACAGTATGGTTGATCAATTGTGTTGAGTTCTGGTGACTGTGATGGTCAGCCACATCATTGTCATACTCTTCAAACCATTCAGTGACGCGTGATTTGGGAACTAACTAGAGCTTTTGGTAAACCCCACCCCCTGGCTGGTTCCATGTCAACTGTTGCTGTTAAAATACAATAGTCTGTTATCATATAGGTTAATAATTGCTTCTCTGCTGACTATATCCAAAGAGTTATAAATAGATGCAGACGGCCAAACTGCTGTTAAAATATGATAGTCTGTTATAGATTAATATGAATACCGATACTTGCTTCTCTGCTGGCTTTACTATACAGTAGTATTATATTGTAAAATAATGCATACTTGAATGGCCTCTCTCTCTCTCTCTCTCTCTCTCTCTCTCTCTCTCTCTCTCTCTCTCTCTCTCTCTCTCTCTCTCTCTCTCTCTCTCTCTCTCTCTCTCTCTCTCTCTCTCTCTCTCTTTCTCTCGCTCTCTCTCTCTCTCTCTCTCTCTCTCTCTCTACAAACTACAAGCTCACAATATAAAAGACAGTTCTTGTGCATTTTTGCAGGTGTTCTCACATGACATGCCCTATTTTCCTGTACAGTTTCCGATATGTACCGTTCTCATTCTTGGCCCCAGTATATAGCCATGTAGCCTACAGTACTTGCTATTCACGTGAGATATGACAGCATTTGGTGATGAGAAATATCAATATAGCATGGCATGATCCAGCATCTGCAGGCTCTACGGGGGCGGGGTTTGCAAAAAGCTCCGGTTAGTTCCCAAATCACTCTTCAAGTTTTGTCATGGGATAAATGTGATCAGTGTAAATCTTTGCAAATCATTGTTTTGATTTGCAGTGACCCTTCCCTATAAGGGGACAAGTGGATACAAATCATGCCAGGAAAATTCCCCCTGAAGCATAACAGGGCCAGACCCCCCCCCCCCCCCCCCCATGTAGGGGCCAAGCATTCAGGCCTGTACCCACTCACCCACTTGAGGAGAATAGGGTCTTCAGATGACTCATCTGACCATATCATTTTTTCCCCCACGTCTATACTCTCAAACTTGCATACATTTTTGCAATGAGGGGTTATGCACTGCAATATACTTTAATATCCCTTCATATAATGTTGTTGTTGACGGACTGTTCTTGCTGTCATTCTGATCACGTCCTGCATTGATATTCACAGTCACCTGAGGAAGTATTGCTCTTCTACTTTTCCTTACATATCGCAATGCAAGAGCATTACAGTCACTGAATGTCCACCACAATTTCTGACCATGTTTACTGATGTCTTTCCCATAGATCAAAATGCAGACGTCTCTTTAGTCACTGTTCCTACTGAAACATTCTATTCATTGTCCCTTAGATCATTTTCTCTTGCCACCTTAATCCAAAATTGAGGTAAAATGGCCCTGTTCAGAATTTTTGTGCCTCCACCGGTGGACAGCCGTGGCTGCATGGAGGCATTATGTTTTCGGATTGTCCATACGGCCATCCACACATCCCTCCGTCCAAACCCTCATGAACTCGGTATCAAGGTCACTGTGATCTTATAATCGTCCCATTCTCACGATATCTCAGGAATGCTTTGATGGAATTACATTTGGCGTAAATGTCCTTGTACTCAAGGATGAAGTTGTTAAATGTAGTTGGTCAAAGGTCAAGGTCACTGTGACCTCAAAAACATGTTCATTAAGTTCTTTCAAAGGCTTCGCTATACAATGTTTGTATATGTAAAACACGTTGCAAAGAAACCCCTATCTACATCTGCAAGTAACACAAAGAGTGATGTGTAGAGCAACTATTCTTGCTATTTGCTGTACAACAAAATATATAGGGTTTAAAGGCAGGGTACGTTTTTATTTTGGTTTATTTTGTTTTGTTAAAATAAGTGTTATATTGCTTTATATTCTGATAATACTCATAGAGTGTTTGTTCAGTAACAGGGATCTCTCCTCTTGATTAAACAGAAAATGCATTTTCAGGTCGGGAGACCAATTTTATCCAATAAGGAGAGAGAACTCTCACAGAATACAGATTAAACAAGTGAATTTGGAAGTGATGACATAAAGAAATGAGCAGACAAAATTGGAACTGGAACACTATCCAATTTAAGCTGATAAAGGGGAACCTTCTCCTGATTGGCTGAAGATTGGCCACCCACCTGAAAATGTATTTATTTATAGTTTAGTTTTAAGATCTGGAGAGACACAGTGACCCCTGTTACTAGAACAAACACTCTATAGCAATGCTTACTATCACAACATATTGCTTTAACCTTATAACAAAAAAACTTTTGTTTTAGCCAAAATATATCGCTTACCCCACCTTTAACTGTTAAACCTGTTCTGCATTACACTAGCTGCTTTCTTTTTTCCTTTTTTATACGTTATCAATTTTATTTTGTGAATCATGCTGCACGGCTCACCCTCGGGAGGCATGTCGAGCATGCAGAAAGGAGCACAACGAGAGATGATTTCCTGCATGATGATAGCGAAACTGTACACATCGCCATGGAAGCTTCCCCTCTGTAGCAGACTAGAGTCTCTCAGCAGCTCTGGAGCTGTCCACAACAGATCTGGGTGAGAGAGAAACACATAATATGTACAGTAAGTAAATAATACAAATAGAAAAATAACAATTAACCATAGTAACCCCAGAGTCCCTATTTGGGGGAGATTTTCAAAAATATTATTATTATTACTTATTTATTTATTTATCAGCAACAAAAAAAAATGTAGCCAATCGACAAGCTCACAATGTGCTGAATCAAAGGTGAGATTAATTTGAACCAGTGGTGTAAAGTAACCAAGTACGTTTAATTAAGTACTGTACTTACTTTACTGGAGTATTTCCAATTTTCAATACTTTTACTTCTACTCCACTACATCTCAAAGGGAAATATTGTACTTTTACTCCACTACAATTATTTGAAAACTTTAGTTACTAGTTACTTTGTAGATATAAATGATGACATTATAAAACATACATTAACCACTTTAGCCCTATTCTATACCTAGGCTATTTGAAAATAGCCGATCTACAAGCTCACAACCTGTCGCATCGTGACGCGTTGTGAGCTTGTAGATCTGCTATTTTCAAACATTTTAGTACTTTTACTTTTGGTACTTTAAGTACATTTTAATACCAATACTTTTGTACTTTTAGTCAAGTAAATTTTGAATTCCGGACTTTTACTTGTAACAGAGTACTTCTACATTGCAGTATTGATACTCTTACTTAAGTAAAACATTTGAGTGCTTTTGAACATGTGTATGAACTCACCCTCTGGGTTCTCCATATCCGGACAGATATTCTGGCATAGCATGATGTCATTGAAGCCATAATCAGTCACCTTCAGCACAAAGCGCCCATCCACCACACAGTTTCGAGATTTGAGCCTCCCGTGGATGATGTCACGATGGTGCAGGTATTTCATTCCCTGAGAAGAAAGTTTGAGTGAAATGTGTGTGATGGCTAGAAACTGTAAACCCTGTAAGACCGGGGAACGCATCTGTGTGTCATTTTTTAGATTCCTTTGGCTATTCAAAAATAGCAGATCTACAAGCTCATAGCGCAATGAGTTTGTAGATCTGCTATTTTTGAAAAGAAATGTGAAAATGTGTGCAAAGCTTTGGATATGTATTTTTTCAACATTTGTCAAATACATTGTTCCAGGAACGGCCCGAGGCTAAGATTTGAGTTACAAATGTTCGCTTTGAAAAAATATATACTCAAAGATTTGCACAACTTTTCAATATTTTTCAAAAATAGCAGATCTACAAGCTCATAGTGCGGCACTCGGTGCCGCGCTATGAGCTTGTATATCTGCTATTTTTTAATAGCCGAAGAAATCTAAAAATGACAGAGAGGTGTTCCCGGATTGAATGGGTTAAAGAGTGGACAATGAGACATGAGGAGGGAGATAGGTTTAGTTTTTTCCTCTCTTACCCGAATCAGATCCATTAACAAAGAGGACTTGAACATCCAATCGAGACGCATATCCTCATTGTTGAGGAGATCCTCCAAGCTGCCCCTGATGCAGTGTTCAGTAACAACACCGAAGACCCCAGAGTCACAGAACAGACCCATAAAGAGATTGAGGTTCTCATGCCGCATTTCCCTGAGCTAAAACAGAAAACAAATGAGTTGAAACGATGGCCTTTATAACGTACATGTAAGACTTAACATGCTATCTGGGACAGTATTGTAGGACATGAACAAGTGGTGTAAAGTAACTATAAATACATTTACTCAAGTTCTATACTTTAGTAAAAGTTTGAGGTATTTTTTACTTTACTGGAGTATTTCCAATTTTCAGTTATGTTACTTCTACTCCACTACATCTCAAAGGCAAATGTTGTATTTTTACTCCACCACAATTACTTGAAAAATGTAGTTACTAGTTACTCTGTAGATTTTGATTATTAATAGAACACATACATTAACCACTTCGGCCCTATACATTTCGGCCATTTGAAAATAGCCAACCTACAAGCTCACTTGTAGATTGGCTATATTTTAAACTTTTTAAACATTTGAAAACTTGTGAAATGGGACATTCTGCACAATGAGTACTTTATGCTTTTGGTACTTTAAGTACATTTTGAAACCAATGATTTTGTACTTTGAATTCTGGACTTTTGCTGGAGTATTTCTACATTTCAATATTGATACTTTTAATTAACAAAAACATTTGAGTACTTTTTCCACCACTGCTCCTAAACATAAACGATAGTCAGCGTCAGCTAATGCAGTATGGACTGCCCTAGAGGTTAAACATAAATTATGCTGAAATTCAGTGCTGCTCCCCTTTTACCTTGATGAAGGTTTTCTCAGCATTTCCAGTGACACTTGTCTCAGCGATTCCACTGGGGCATTTCTTCAGCCAAACCCAGTCACCCTATAGGAGATGCAGGACATGACAATATTTATCTGTGTGTATGGGGGTCACATTATCATTTACACCAATATACAGAGTTTTATTATATGTTAAATATTTAGGTTGAGACTGAGTTGACAGTAGCCTGGTTCCAGACCATAGACCCCGCCCACTCTCTGAGTGAGCTCCTCTTGGTCTGGTGTCATAATGTAAGCCTATGGCTTTTCACGGTCGAAGAAAAACCTGTCAAATCAGAGTCGGAGGTGGGGGTGGTCTAATGACAAGCCAATCAGCGAATATCTGCTAAAACAAGCTGTGCGATGGCGTCAGATGTAGGCGGATCCGTGGATCTCTTGTGATTGGTTTAGGGCAATCTGAATCCCCTCCCCCTGGTAATCGCGGACATTGCAGCCAATTTCAGACTGAAGCTCCACGCAGCTTCAGGCTGATAATCAGGCTAAGTTGACAGTACTTTTCAAGGAGTTTCGCTTGCTGCAAGCTGATATATATGACTGTGTCATTTCTTGTTAGTGTATAGTGGTTCAAACTTTTTCATGCCAGGTCCCCCCTAATTAACATGTATATGGCCGTGGCGTGGACCCCATACAATATTTGTGTTGTTATCACCTGGAACCTCCACCAAGGACCCCTGGGGTCCCCAGACCCCACTTTGAGAACCACCAGTGTAAAAGCTATGGCCTCTAATTGTTTGTTTGGATTCCTCATAGTTGCATGTATAACTTTCGGGCGGGGTTGACAAATGGCTCACCTCGAAGACAGCAATGTTTGAGTTGTCAGGGGTGGAGGTGAAGTAGCTGCGTCCAGAGACGGAGTGGCGAGAGGGTGTCTTCATTTCCACCTGGCTTGTGTCCTCAGTTAGCTTCTGCTCAAAGGACAAGTTAAATTAGAGTAAGGGGGGAGGGGGGGTCAGCTCAGAATAGATAATCCTTTCCAGGTACCAGGCGACCTTCTTCTACCATCTGCATGGAAGATATTGTATGCACAGCGGTGGTGGACAGAGTAGGCTACTCAATCCCTGTGCTTGAGTCACAGTATAAATACTCCTGGTCAAATATTACTAATATACAAGTGAAAGTTGCACTGTCAAATTTAACTACTCGAGTTAAAAGTACTGGAGTACTTAAGTATTCAAAAGTACAAATTACAAAGAACATTTTCTTTATTTTATTCTCTATTGCTGTATTTAAATGTAGACAATTCAAAGATTTCCCCGAAATTCAAAAAAAGGATCAAAAATAAAGAAAATGTAAGATCTTCAAGCTCACAATGTGTCGCATTGCGACACGTTGTGACCTTGTAGATCTGCTATTTTCACTATTTAGGATATTTTGTACAGTACTCAAGTAAAAGTACTTTGTTGCTGTCCGCCATTGCGTATGAACAACCGAGACAAGCTGAAACGAGAGAGTGATATTTGTAACTGCACATACTCCTATGGGCTGGGGCGGCACCTGTCAGTGGGGAGTGTTGGGCGGGAGGAGTAGGACGAAGGCTCTAGTACAGGGGTCTTCAACAGGGGGTCCGGGACCCCTAAGGGGTCCTCAGAGTTACTACAGGGGGTCCCCCAAATCAAGCTCACAACGCCTCGCAGCGTGAGGCGTTGTGAGCTTGTAGATCGGCTATTTTTGGCAAAGAGTTCTATATGTAGATGGAAAAAAGAGCAGCAAAAGTTTATCTGAAACACAATTTTATACAATATAGAGGGGGTCCCTGCTTCATCTCTCTCTCAGCTAGGGGGTCCTTGGCCTGAAAACGTTGAAGACCCCTGCTCCTCACTGGCAGGTGAGCCAATAGGATACAACAGCAGTGACAACACACAGAAAAGTGTGTGGGGAATGAATCAATCGGCATAAGGAAGAAAAAGGGTTAAAAAGAAAAAAGAAAAACTGACCCGCGTGCTGGCCTGAGTGTTGATGAAAACCAGGTCATCCAGCGTTAGCACCACCTTCGTAAAGCCATCACCGCCAATACTGAAGCCACCGATGCCAATCTTTCCACCTCCCCTGGACAGAGCAAATAAATAAAAAATGAATATACATCTTCACATGCATCAGTGCTTTTCTGTCAAGTGAGTAGGGTTTGGATGAAAACATACTTAAGACGGAAGAAGACGTAACATCCACATGCAGCCAGTATTATAAACAGAAGGAATAGAAACACGGCAGTGGCCGAGTCCAGTCCTTGAAGGATGAAGAGAACACAAACAGAGATGGAATGAGTCTCAGTCACATATACAATACCAATATATAAATGTTTCTTTGTAATATTATTATCATTATTATAAGAACCTTGTGGTAAAATGCTGTGGACAGAACTACACTCACCACCAGTGCAGGTAAAGTAGGGGCTGAACCAACAGCTTGAGTCAGTGTAGGGTGAACTGCCGGCGAAATGGATCGAACGGCCGAGGTATTTCAACCCACCAATTCTTCCATTGATATGGGGGGCCTCTAATACATGCGTTGAGTAGAGGTAGTCGCCGCTGCCACTGTAGTCCAGCACCACATAGCGACCAAGCATGCCCTCCCTGTTTCTTCCTGCCTGCAAGGGTTGGTTGAAGCCTTCAAACTCAAAGCCTCCCTCGCCAGTAGGTAGAATTTCACCAGTCACCCAGCTTCCACCTTTGAGACGGGCCTGCTCAGCAGCCATGGCTGTGTAGTACAGCATGTTGTAGATGGTGCCGAAGAATGGAGATATCTAGGAGAGGAAACAACAGAGTCGATGAGCTACCAAACCCAGGCCAACCTCTTTATTATTGTTACTAAATACCAGTGGTGGAAAAGGTACTCAAATGTTTTACTTAAGTAAAAGTACCAATGCTGCAATGTGGAAATACTCTGTTACAAGTAAAAGTCTGGAATGAAAAATGTACTTGAGTAAAAGTACCAAAGCATTGGCATCAAAATGTAATTAAAGTACCAAAAGTAAAAGTACTAAAATGTTTGAAAATAGCAGATCTACAAGCTCACAACGCGTTGCGATGCTACACGTTGTGAGCTTGTAGATCGGCTATTTTCAAATAGCCTATATATAAAATAGGGCTAAAGTGGTTAATGTATGCTTCATAATATCATAATTTATATCTGAAAAGTAACTAGTAACTAAAGTTTTCAAATAATTGTAGTGGAGTAAAAGTACAATATTTGCCTTTGAGATGTAGTGGAGTAGAAGTAAAAGTATTGGAAATTGGAAATACTCAAGTAGAGTACAAATACCTCAACATTGTACTTAATACTATATACTATGGAATTCTGTAATATGTTTCTTCAGTCATTTTATTGCTGTAGTTAGATTGGATCAAAATAGAAGAATGGAAACTTTGGGAAGGACATGAAACACATGTCTTCTGCCTTATGCAGGCACTATCTGTCAGCTTTCGCCACACCCATTTTCAGGCATATTATAAAGCTTTTATATGATTAATATACCTATGTGTGTGTATATATGCACATTACAAGTTTATTCATATACAGGGAAAGAGCACATGAATCAACATTGCTTTAAATGTATTACTAGCAGTACTATTAGCAGTATGGACTATTTTCAATTGTATTCCCTCTAGGCTATATGGCCATATTTTATTTCATCTTTATGTAAACCACATTCATGTAATTCATGCGTTCTGTGCTTCACCTGCTCCGGTGGCGTTTTGCTGCGGATTTCATTGGTAGCCTGAGCGTCTCTGAAGGCCTCATAGAAATTGCGCTCTCCAGAGTCCATTGTGATGGTGAGAACCCCATCGTAGGCCCTGCGAATCTGGCTGTCATTGCGGAGCACGTGGTAGTGTGCATCGTTGTAAGGCAATGAGTAGAGGAGGGTGTCATAGGGGATGAACACATAGCCACGGCTGATCATACGCATGTCCAAGGCTTTGGACAGAAGCTGGCGTTGGGCCTCACCACCAGTCAGTACAGATGGCATGCTCATGATGACCACTGCATAGAGAGAGAAGGGGTATGGAGACACAGAGGGTGAAACCAAATGCTGCATGTCGATTAATGTTAAACAGAATGTCTCCTCAACCTTAAAAACACTCTGTTTTCTTGCTCCTAACATCAAAAGCCTAGTTTTACTTTGGTGCACGGCCATGTTGCTGGACAAAACTGATGTTACTTGGACTGAACTACATGGTTGTTTGACCAAGCATACATTGGCCATAATACAGCACACTCACAAAATACAAGCATACCTCGAACCCGATCCGTATCCCGTACTTTCTGCAGGGCTCTCTGCGGCCCGTCCTTGTCATCCTCCATAGTGACCACAGTGCTGACAGGAAGGCCGAGGGTCCGTAGTGATGAGGCCAGCTCAAGTCCAGTGGCTTCCCACAGGTCCCCCTCTGCTGAAATGATGGCAACATGAGCCCAACGGAAATAACGCAACACAGAGAAAAGGACACGGGAGGACAGAGGTAATGGCCGGAGGAAGGTAGGATACATCCCTCCGTCTTCCATGGTAGGTTTCAGACAGCCCCAGGAGAGCATTCCCATATTCCACTGTTTTGTCATCAAAGCTGCAGTGGAGCAGTATCCCGGGTTTGCCGGGCCCAGTAGAGCAGCACCATAGCCATCCAATCCAGAGAAGCGGGCGAGTGCCCGTGAAGACTTGCAGTCCTCATTGACCAGTGTGTAGTCATACCAGTAGCCTTTTTTGAGGTAGGGGTTCTTGTTGATGCGGCTGGTGGCAAGGCGGGCTGCCAGGTCGGGGAGGGCTTTGGAGTACATGCGGTCACATGTCCAGGGGCCAACGATGGCCACCTTGAAAGTGGATGCCCAAGCTTCACAGGGTAGATAGGCAGACATCAGGAGGGGGAGCAGAAACCAATACCCCCACCAGTGTTTCTGGCGTACGACAGGGGGCGATGTTATCAATGCTAATAATGATGGTATTGGTGATGATGATGATGATGATGATAATGATGTACAATGCCAACAATTGTTTATTGAATCCGTTACATTTGTACTCCTGTGTTTTTGTTTGTCCATTTTTACTGATTGCCTTTGCCATCGAGGGTGGTAAGAAAGGTTGTGGCGAACACAAGGGTCTCTGTGACTTGTCATCGTCCCACAGGTCGATGCTTCCAGGCTCAGATGCAGGAGAGGAGCAGAGAGTTGACAATCAGCTGGTGTGTCTCATGAGACTGTGTTTGTTCCTTGGCACTTGAAGGGGCCCTAGCCCCAAATTGGCCAGGTGATTGCAAGACTCCAAGCCATCACTGTCTTCATGGAACAGCCAGAAAAAGGTAAGAAAAACAGATAAAGTTAGGAAGTTGTTACTTAATGACACAACTGCTGTACAGTGAAGTAATCTGTAAAAAATAGATAGAGACTGGGAAACATTTAACACCCTGAACATGTCAAATTAACTTGACATCCTTCCTCACATAATAAAGTACACAAGAATGAAATGGAACAAATTAATGAGAAGGCTTTTCTGATAAGTCCTGCTAGTCTTGTTTGTAATCTATTTTCAGTGAGTGACAGACCCGGTTGTATGACTGAGTCTTAAGAATCCTCGAATCCTTAAAAATGGTGCCCAGAGTGCCACCGCAGAATGTACTTACTGCATAGCATTCGAAGCAAATAGGGGCAGGTTGATTAGAGGGCAGGTTTGTAAGCCATTTTGTGAGCACACAAAGATGTGAGGCTGTGATTTTCAAGACGTGTATGATGTCTTTCAAGCATGTGCGTCTCTTGTACATTACCCTTTCTCTTAGGTCAGTCTCTTTAAATCTTCTCAGGTTCACCCAGCTGACCCCGTTCTGATTATTAAAATCAAGTGAGAAATGTCTCCATGCGTGAGAATTATTCTTGTGGTTGCAATTATGATTGTTTGCATGACTATTATGAGAAGACCAACCCCATCTAGAACAAATAAACATCTAATGATCACAGGAACCAAACTACAATCAGATTCTGAGGTCAGAGCTTATCTGTGGTTTAAATGGTTTTAAAATCAAATTATGGGTAATAGAACTTCAGTTGAGATAATACAGTCTGCAAGGTGAGTTGAAGCTAAAAGAATATGAGGCTCTCAAATTGGCTAATACTGGCAGTAGCTTATCAGTTGCTAATAGGCTAAGGGTACCAGAGAGTGTTACTTAAAGGAAATAGGTCAATTTATGTTAATCCCTATCATTTTCACTTTTATGATTAATTGGATTACTCTGGAAATCTGCACCAAATTTATGAAACACTTAATCATAGTTTGTTTTAACATCTCAGTCCAATGAATAGCTCTATACGGAACATGTGAACATTCCTTTTTGAAAGCTGGTATAGGAGCTTTTTTAACCTGAAATGCTCAAATTAAACAGTTATTGCACAAACCTTGACAAAATAAACGAATGAACAGTTGTTGGTTAACAAAAACAAAAAATACAAAGCAAGTCATACAGACCAGGAGTCGTAGTTTGTCTACATGTGAGCCATCATGATGTAGTCTGTCTTTGAATAGAAAGGTCCAGAATTCAGAAGGAATTAAGAGAAAGAAACCTATTCCAGATGTCCTTTCCTGTGGTCTTTTATTTGCAATGAAAATGCATCCTGGATATTCCAAATGAAAGAATTGAAATATAGAAAATGTCAAAGTGATCTTCTCTTATATCCATCCTGTGTGAAAATATAAAAAATGTAAATCCGTATTTCCAGGAATATATAGCCTTGACTGCTGCAGGCCCTGTTTTGGACTGGGACCGGCCCCAAACCACAGAGCAAGGGTCAAGGAGCAATGTGAAGAAGAACAACTATACTCATAAAGAGAGCAGATAGCTGGAGACAGAGAACAGGTAAAAGCAGAGGAAAGGTGGGCCGGGCAGCCAAGCTTTGACTTCTCAACCCTCTTTAGCTTTTAATCCATGAGAACACTGTGGGAAGCTTGAGACGAAGAGTGTGGGGGAGGGCAGTAGGTGTGAGAAAGAAGGTGAAGGTAGATGCATTTATGCTCCATCCCTGTGTGTCACAGGGAATGCACAGTAGTAATTTAAAATACACACACAGCTTACATCTTTCAATGTATTAAAAAGACAAATTCAAATATAATAATAATAATAATAATAATAATAATAATACATACATACATACATTTTAGTACTCAAAGTCGCTTTACAAAACAGAAACAAAAGAAATAGATAAAAAAGTTAAAAACTATAGAAGTAAAGGTAAACAAAGGGGGATCATATGACCTAAGAGCCAACTAAATAAAATAACAGCACACTAAGATATAATATAGGTATAAGATTATGTTTGTTTCACACAGTCATATATTGGTACTAAAGCTAGCATATAATGTACTGGATGTGTAACATTTTATCTTCAGCAACTGACTTGGTAGAAATAAGTAGGGAATCTTTTTTTGGGGTGTGACCTGGCTGCATTCTGACTTTGTGCAGAGCTTTCCCTTGATTGCTCTCCACCCTCCTTGCACCAGGTTTTTGTGCAAGCTCCATCGTTTTCGTAGTGTTCAGGAAATAAAGACAAAGTGAGGGGGTTAGAGAGAGGGAGCACAAGGAGACAAACTGAAAAAGAGAAGACAAAATCATTGGTGAGAGAGAACCAATGAAGAAACACGTTGCCCTGCGTTGAATACGAGACTTGTATGACAGTGTCATGTGCCAATTTTCGGCATGGGACACCGTCCTACGATGGAATAAGATTTGGCAATACTGTATATCTCTAGGATGATCTGGAGAAGTTTGGGTTCATGGTTTTGGGCCTATGCTGCAGCATAACACCAAGAACGGAACAAACAAGGGCAACTCTACCACTTATTGGAAAACATCCAAGACCCACTTGGACAAACCAAAATGTGAAAAAGTTCAGTGGACTGATTAAACCAAATTAGAAATCATAGTCAATGTAGATGAACGCCTTGTTTACAGATGATGACATGACATCTTAAAGAAAAGTTAATTATGTTAATCTCATCAGCTTGTAATGGCTACTTGAAATCCTGTTTAATGATGACCAGTGACCAGAGTTGGTATCCACAGTAAAATATTGAGTGTTAATGTAACTCTAATCAGGGATAAATATGCTATATGTAGCTATATGTAATGGCAGACACCTTGTCTGCTTTTGCAGAGCCACTGACAACTTCAAAGTCTCTCAGAGACAACCACCCAACCTGACCTTTCCCCAGGCGACGGTACAGGTCAAAAGGCAGACTGGGAGTCAAAGGATATTCCCAACACAAATGACAAAGTTAGTATGTGACCTACGGAGAGGGATGCCAGGGAAGATAAGCAAATAGTACAACCACGTGACCTGAGGGCTGAAAATATCTCGCCGTAAGCTACGGCAAGCCTGCTATTGCCCTTTTGACCTGACAGAGTGGATGGGGGAGTGTATGCAGCGAACTGGTACAGTTTGCTACAACTAGAGTGTGTGGTGGAGGTGACCCCATATTTCAAAAACATGGAAGAAAACAAATGCAAACCAAACAGGAAAGATGTACTATGTTATCAATGATGGGTGTTCTCATTAATGTAATAGAGTACAAATGACAGCTTGTTTGCTCTGTCTTGTACACTGATAGCCCCCGTTCAAGTAATCAGATTAGTTGGGAAGGCCCTTGCTAAACTGATCTGCTATCTAGAAGCCTCTTAGTGACATGGCCAGCAGCACTGGCAGAGATCACCTCAAAGCAAGGTCATTCTTGGAAATACAACTGCCCCTACTATGCAATGAACCATCTTGCCCTTTTGGCACAGGGGGCACGGGGCAGACACACCAGCACTTTTGACCTCTGACTTAGTCAGCATTATTAAGCACTATTATGTAAACCAATGCCTCCCTGCTTGGCACTCATCATCAAGGGTTGAATCGGCTGTAAGTCCTTGCGACATACTTGAATCATGTCCAGGGGTGTACTTGTACAGCATGGCCGTGAGATGTACTTGTACAACATGCTGTACTTGTACATCAAGCTGCCTCACGCTACAGAAACAGGAGATAGGCTCCTGACATGGCTCAGCAAGGCTACTTACTTCTGCTGTTATTGTTGACCTATAGACAACCCAAGGGATATGGAAATGAAGATAGGCAACATGACCAATGATACTGTCTAAATAATTTTCCTAGAATATTGAGGTTATCAGTAAACACACATTTGATTGCTTTATCAATATAGCAAAGGGTTATCTACATTACAAGTGCCATCTCCAATGCTTGTTCTTTTTGCATCAGTTTTGTTGTTTTAGCCACTTCGATTAGATGTACGTGTTATTCATGTAATGAGGATAACGTCTTCCACACCTCAAAAATACAGAAGAAATGTTAATTGTAGACGTACTTCAAGTTTAAATTAGATAAATTGCTCTTGAGTGTTCTGCGTCCGTGCGCACGCACGCACGCACGCACGCACGCACGCACCCACGCACGCACGCACGCACGCACGCACGCACGCACGCACGCACGCACGCACACACACACACACACGCACACACACACTATACATTGAGCTGAGGAGTGACTTGGGAGTGGAGTAACATGGGAGGAGCACTGCGCATCATCTAGCATAAAACATTAAAAAAAATGTTTAATGTCTTTGTCAGATGCACTGCAAGAGACCACTGTCATCAGCAGTACCTCAGATACTGTAATATGTCTTGTTACGGGTTGCTGGCTACTATTGGTGGCATTATAACTTTTTACTACATGCTGAAACTGACCTGGACATGTTGGTGTGGATTGAGACTGTTTTTGCTATCAGAGATCTGGCAAGTGGATTTAAAGAAGTATGGACAATGGGCAGGTAAAGGAAGATTGAAATGTGTGTGTTTATGGGAAAAGTGTGCACGATTGTAGCTGGTTTCTACTCAAATTATTGATTAATGAATGCAAAACAAAAGTCTTTAAAATGCTTCATGTTACTGTAGATTGAAGATGACTGCAAATTCCTTAGCCACAGAGACTTAAATGGCATTACTCTCTGATATTATCAAAATAGTGGTTGTAACTCATGCCAGTTGATCAAAGTTGTGACAGGCAGTTCACATTCCTATTCAATAAATGATGTCCTTGATATCATCTGCTGTACACAGGAGGGGGATTTCTGTAAATGCAGAGCCACTTAGCCTTGCATTTTGTACTTGACTATAATCTTACATGTTCAGCTGCAATACTTGGCGGTTAGATCCCCAACACTGAGGTGACACAGTCTAAAGTACCAGCCCACCACTGCCAAGGCTAGGGGTTCAAATCAACGCGGTGCATCTGGCTTTATAGAGCGTCACAAACACAATTGACCTGTGTTCGAGGCAAGGAAGCCCTTCAGGGAGGGTCATATTTGTCACTGCACGTACTCCTACAGGTGCTGGGGCGGCACCTGTCAACATGGAGTAATAGGCGGAGGCGTTATGTCCTCCCGGTGGGGGTTCCTCACTGGCCAGTGAGTCAGTATACAACAGCAGTGACAACAACACACAGTACAGTATACAGTATAGGCCTAGTGCACGGGGATGAATTAATTGTATCCAATAACTGGGGAGAAAAAGGGGTAAAAATGATTTAAACTGAAATTCTCTCTGTTGATACTATCTCATTTGTACAGTTGTAACAGGTGCTACCGCTGGGATTGGTAAAGCCTACGCCATTGAGGTGAGGGTCTGAGCTCTTTCTTCTAGAGGCGACACACACACACGCACGCACGCACGCACGCACGCACGCACGCACGCACGCACGCACGCACGCACGCACGCACGCACGCACGCACGCACGCACGCACACACACACACACACACACACACACACACACACACACACACACAGACAGAGAGACAGAGAGAGAAAGCGAAAGAGCTGAGAGAGAAAGTATTAATATTGGGCAGAATGATTGAAAGAGAGAGTTACAACACTTTGACCTCGCCGGGACGTGATCACGTGGTCCATCATGTATCGAATATGCTTTATATACACTGATGAATGGGGTTCAACAATGTGTTCTCATTCCCAACCCGTCAAATACAATACCACAGCATAATATTTAGACGCCTGTGGTAGTACAATAAAGAAATACCACGCCATCAAGGAAGTCTATTGGAGTGACATAACTCTCTCTCTCAATGGGATGTCGGACAGCAGACATTAATAGCTATTTGTTATGACACAAGATTACAGATTTGAGATTTCAACTGTTAAGATTCTTCATAAAGCATGACCGAAACTGTGTTTCTACATGTGATGTCACAGTTAGCCAGAAGAGGATTGGATGTCGTTTTGATAAGCAGATCAACATATAAGCTTCACATGGTTGCTAAGGAGATTGGTAAGTAAAGAGAAGGTAATTGATGGGGAGTGTCATTTTCTCTGCTCTTTACATACAGTGGTTGGTGCAACGTGAGAACATATAACACATGTACCGTATGCTTTATCTGTTTCAGAGGTTAAATATGGGCGGAAAACCCAAATCATCCAGACAGATTTCACAGAGGGCCATGGTATCTACCCCGCTATAGCTGACGGACTTCAAGGCCTACAAATTGGAATCCTAGGTATAAAACTTTTTTGAGAAACATTTTTCTATACCTTATTAATCGCATTGAGGTAATTCAGTTTTAGCTTCACCAAGCATGATGGTTATGATGAGTGCTCAGGGGGAAGGGGTTAGGGGTTCAGGGACACTTCGACACATATAGACCCGGGAGGTGAACCGGTGACCTTCTGATTGCCTGACAATCTCTCTATCTATGTTATGTAGTTTGAAAAGAGCTATAATCTAAAGATTGACCTTAATAACAATAATAACAATAACAATTATTATTATTATAATTATTGTTATTATTATTATTATTATTACACTTATACATTTAATGTATACGTGACTTTCAGTTCGCCCAAGCACACTTTACAAATCCAGATGAGACTGTTCATACAGACAAAAGAACAGCAACAACAATGACATATACAGCTGAAAGAAGGAAAGGCAATATAAACAGGAATTGATATGGACTGGAGCAGACCTGGGGAGAGCATTCCAGAAGTTAAAGGTGTATTTCACTTTAAAACACTTAAACAATCATTAATCTTAATGACAATCTTAAGTTAGACATTTAAAATGAAAAAATGTATCAAAGAATGCATGCATTAGATGGACAATATCAGTCATCAGAAGCAGGATCGCGTGTTTTCATTTAGTCTAACAGTTAACATGGAGTTTGAAGTTCAATGGGCTTATATAGGAGGTGTTTGGTCAAATTAATATCAATTATCTAAATATTGAATCAAGCAACTTAAAACTGTCTTGGGTGCACACAAAAGCCAGATTAGACATGAAGCACCAAGTGAAGCGCCAAGCCATGGAGAGATAGACTTTAGATCTTATAGACCTTAGAATGGTCATCAACATTGATCTATGTTATTTAATTAAGTCATGTTGTCTCTCTTTTTTTTAAACTCATACACAGTTAACAATGTGGGAATGATATATGCTGACCACTTTGCATATTTCCTTGACATACCCCATCCCGAACAGGTAGGATTCAATGCAATTTTATCAATAATATCTGTCTCTAAAATAGTATTCATCAATAGCCTATCAAGAATTATGCAAATGTGACATACCATTCTAGTTTGTAAGCTGTCTCTCATGACTCTAGATCACTCAGCTGATCAACTGTAACACGCTGTCTGTCTCCCAGGTAAGTATGTTTACATGTGCAAGTGTATCGAGTATGACTGTGTGTTTATTTGACTGTGTGATGTGTTTGGGTGCATGGTTCTTCTGTACCTGTAAACAATCATGCTTCTGTTCATGATAAAGATGATAATGCCATTGTCGTTACTTCTTAGATGACAAGATTGGTTCTCCCGGGAATGGTTGAAAGGTACTGTCATATTGTTTACAGTGAATGTGATAATGTATGAATGGTTTAAAGTTTCCGTGATGGTCTACCGTGTTTACAAAGAATGTGATATTGTACTGTACGAAAAAGCAACCTGGGTGTGTGTTCATTATTCTCCCTCTCCCTTCTTGTTCCTAGAGGTACAGGGCTGATAATAAATATTTCATCTGAGACAGGAACCCGGCCACAGCCTTTGCTGTCTCTTTATTCTGCCTCTAAGGTACTGCCCAATCAAAATTGGATTTACACGCTCAAATACTGTACACGGTGAACTAATCACATAAAAACAAGTCACCCTTCAGTGTAACTTGACTGTGAAAGCCTTTCATCTTGCAGGTTTTCGTTACATATCTCTCGCAGAGTCTGCATTCAGAGTACAAGTCTAAGGGGGTTACTGTTCAGGTAATTTACCTTGCTGCACCTTGTCCTGATTCTAAATCTACGTTCAAAAGTCAAATGATTTATGTCACAGCAATCCCTTGGAGTATAGTATACTGCATAGAGAGAACCTGCTTGGTAATTTGACCAACAATGCAACAAGAAAGCTCAACATGAAGTTATGGCAACTAAGGACAGTGTATTAGATCTGTACTCTTGTCAGCCCCTCATAAAAATATTATAATTATTATAATAATATTTAAATGTCTTCTTTGGCTTCCTTTGGCATATTTGAGTGTGTTTGTACATTGAGATGTTGACTTATTTATTTGTCTCAAAGGTCAAATAAGCCTTCCTGATATTGGGGATAAACAATGACCTCACAAACAGATATACAATTAGTGCAATATCACTTGTACCGATAACTCATTTGGGTGGCTATAGTTGAAACACTTCAAAGCCTTTTTTTTATCAGTTTGATTATTAACAGAACTTGCTTGTGTCATGATGGAACCAAGCTGTACACTAAACAAATGATATCAGGCCTGTTGTCATGGCATCTTGACTCTATAGTATTCAGATGGTCAGAACATACAGTATCATAAGACAAAAGGTATTCAATCTAATAACAATATAAGGCCCCACATCCTTGCATTTGACTCCTTTTGTAAGGAGATTTTAATGTTTCTACTTTCCAGATTTAGAAAATATACTGTTTATTCTCAACATACAGTATTGCTCTTACTGCCATAAAGAGAAGTCCTGAACGTACTCTGTGTTTTTGCCCAAGTAGAAAGGATTAAGACACAATGTAATGAATGTCCTCACGCTGTTTTCCCGCAGTGTGTATGTCCCGTAGTGGTGTCTAGCAACATGACTAGAAACCTCCCGTCCAATCTCCTCGTCAAGACTGCTCAGGACTTTGCCCGTGAGGCCTTGAACACTGTGGGCTACTCCAGCTATACCTCTGGCTGTCTCTCTCATACTCTTCAGGTCAGCGGGACACCTGCCAGACACACATATTTTCTTTGACTTAACCACTTTCAACCTGGCATCACTATTTTGGCCATGTCTTTATAGGCACTATTTAGTCAAACAGATCAGAGTTGCAGGGCTTGGTGCGTTCTTTTTCGATCTACTCCAAACTCTTCGGTAAAAATAGCTGATCTACAACCTCACAATAACACATTGCAGCGCGATACGTTGTGAGCTTGTAGAAAAGCTTGTAGACCAGTAGATTTTTGGGTGATGTTTGCCCAGAATATGGATGCTGGGGTTCAAGTGGTTAAAATAAATTGAGTTTAAAAAAATATTCAAAAACATTTATAACATGTCAAACATTTTCTAAATAGCTAAAATAGCTTATCTACCAGCTCTGATTTGAGCTCATAGATCTACAATTTTTGCCTTGTGAACGACAAAGTATAAAATAGTGTTAAATTATCAATTATCTTTATGTCTCCTTCTTATCACCCTACAGCACTTTGCTCTGTCAATATTATTGCCGGACTGGATTCGTCTTTCGTCCTTCTTTGTCAGAAAACTAGATAACATTAGACAAAAATCCATGGTGGGTGATAATGCTGCAAAGTCCAAAGGAAAGGAGGACAAAACTTTGGAGTAACACCTGCACACAGTTTCCTGTTACTGATGTGTAACACCGGATAATGTAATAACACTGGATAATATAATACGTTTAGAGTTTTTACTAACGATTAACATCTAGACTTGTATGTGTGTGGAGAAATGACAGCTAGAATTAGTGCTGAAGACCGCTTTTGGTCTAAACATGTTGGTGAATTAAATAAATACTTTTTTTTCAACCTTGAGTCCCCGGATCTCCCATTTTTGTAGCTGATGTTTTATGTTGTTTTATAGTCTGATCCAGGAGCAACGTTTACTATTTAAACTGTTGACTTATACGTCTCCAGGGAGAACCCTGGTTGCTTCGTTCTCTCTAGAATTATTGTATATTGTAATATTGAACAAGTTTTCTGATAACAGTTCATTTTGGTGTTGAATGTAGTTATGTGTCAGTTTTTCAAAAATAAAGACAAAATACAACATTATTCACTTAATTGTATTGTTTGCTTGACTGTAGTTGGTTTTACATATCTAACATGGCATTTGAAGATAATTACCTATCAACTATTTAATTTAAATAAACAATAGTTTAATCACGGTTTTTAGTTAGTAGACTATAGGCAAATATAAAGAATATTCAAGTATTGAGAACTAACCATGACACATACAGGACACACCCCAAAATAGAATGACCTGCCAGGATGTCTTAATCTGATTCCCTTCCCCAGTCCAAGGCAATATATAAACATCAAACAAAAAGTTGTTTGGCAGCACCTGGGGGTACAAATGGGGGCAGCACAGGTAGCCTAACTAACCATAGTATCATGGGTATCTCAGGCAGCTCAAAGTAAATAGCAACAATTTAACAAATCTTGCATGGGCACAACCATACTCAGCTGAGTTGCTCATCCCACAAATGCATGTTCCTTAAAAATGGGGCACAATTTAAAAGGGAAGGCTTTCCAACTGTATAAGTTATTGCAAAGAAGCTTTGTTACAACAGAGACATAATCTACCAAACACAAATTGAACTCTTTGTTCAATGTTTATTTAGATCCTCTAGTGAAGTTAGATAATACAACTGATATGACTTAAGTTGTTTTAGGTCCCATGTAAATAGATACTATACATAACAATATACACTGATTCAGAATCATATCACTTTCACTCACTCACCATTAACACCACACTGTAGCGGCTCTATGGCTGTCGTTCCAAATCCCTCCGACACTTAAAATACATAAAATAGGTTATTGCAAGTAAATAACTTTTGCAACAGAAAAGGAAATAATTGAATAAAAAGCTTTTGAACAATGATTTTCAGAAATAAAATAATTAAATCATTTTTCCACCACAATTTTCACAAATAGTGAAAATAGATCTACACACTGATCTAAACATTGTGATGATATGCGGGGTGAGCTTGTAGATACAACTTTTGGCTCTTGAGCTGAAAGGTTTTAGAACATCTGCTCTAGCCACATTAGGCTTTTTCCACACAAGATATCTCAAAATCTACTGAGTGCATAGCCATTAAGTTAAAATTATCTGGGGAGCACACTCCCCAGAGAATAAACCCTCTTATTTTGGAGGCCCAATGGCCTTCCCTCTAGCACAACCCTTAGGCCAGACTCACATCTGCACACAATATATCAAAATCTAATGTCCGGATTGCCATGAAAGGTTGCTGAGTGCATGCATGCTCGGTGGAGAATTAAGCCTACTGGTTTTAGTGACCCCATGGCATTACCTCTAGAGCCATACTGGGGCCAAAAATTGCACTTGCAAACAAGTCACCTCACAATCTTTCCTCAAGTACCAGCCTCACAAAACTCATTATCAAATACGTTGCCATCAAATAGCACATTCATGCTCCCTAGAGAAATAACTAGTTCGATCTTGTGATCCCATGACTTGCTCTGATAAAACTATACATTTATATATATATATACATATTGTAATGTCCATTGTTTGGCCTGGTCAATTGCTGTGTTAAGATATGTCATAACTTTTGAACCACTCATTTAATAAAAGCCCCGAGCCGTTGACCAGAGGGGAAAGCAGGCTGCTAACAGGTTCTTCATAGTATGGCAGTAGAGATGACCATGTTTTCCTCCCCAGTACACCTTGCATGTCTTGCAATTTACAGCTGGTTCTGTTTAGGCATGGATTTGATGTAGCTTAATACAATGATTTAGGTTAAGGCTGCATGGCATTGTTAGTACGATTAAGTTTAGGCAAGGAGTTGGTGTGATGCAATTCATTTTAGTTATGGTTAGGCACTCGTAGTATGCATTTAAATGCAGTGGTCTTGAAACACACTCCATCTTGGCCTTGGTTTAAATGCCGTTTCACTTTTCTCTAGTCATGCAATCATGGAGTTGCCAGTTAGACTGGTTTCTTAAAATCTCATCCCCACCACTAAGGTTAACAAGCTGTCATTGATAGACGGCTGGATGTCCCAAAGTGCCAGTAGCATGACACAAACAACATAAATTTTGTGCAGTCTTGCCAAGATTTATACTGCAGTTATCCCTGGGACTGCCTTGAAGCACAAAAGAAAGTACATATAACACATACACCCGCAACAAATATTTGGTATTCTAACTTGAAGCACAAAACAATGGCTTTATAACACATACACCCAGCAACAAAATATTTGGTATTCTACCAAACAGGTGTTCAAATGTACAAAACCGTAAGAACAGTTCACTGTGCAGTGTACAGACACATGTAAATACATTCAACATAAAAAGAAGACATCAAATTTCAAAATTACTGTACAGAAAATACAGGAACAGAAAACAATTCATGAAGTAAAAAAAAAAAAACATTAGGATCTGGCAACCTGCAATGATGCCAGAAATGAGGAAAACACTGATTAGATAAAAAACTAGAAAAAGTGCTCCTCGGAGCACAGGTCTCCGCCAGGTCAGGTAGGTTATTGTGGCCTCCTGGTGGCGCTATAATAGGCCAATGTGAAAAGGGTGGCATTTCTTCTTAGGCCTTTCAATGGGATGACACTGCATTCATGATTTGAGGCATTTTGTTCCAAAAATGTGTTTTGCTAAATTAGACCTGCTGGTGGCGCTATAAAGGCCAATGTGAATGTGAAAAGGGGGGCATTTCTTCCTCGGCCTAGTGGGAATCTGCATGCAAACTTTCACGGAAATTGCACACTGCATTCATGTTTTGAGGCATTTTGTTTAAAACTGACCAATCCTGCAAACTTTGGAAGCCACTGTAAGCCAAATAGGATGGAATATGAATTATCGGACAGATCCATCAGAATCACATGACTATGGAGATGCAGTGTACCAATTTGCGTGTTTTTTGGACATAATCTGAAGGAATAATCTCCAAAAATGTATTTTACATAAATCGGCCTCCTGGTGGCGCTGTAAAAAGCAGATGTGAAAAATGCAGTCCAATGTTTTTCCTTGGCCTCTAGGGAGTGTGCGTGCAAAGTTTCACGCAGATCGGTGCAGTTATAGTTAAAAATGCAAATCGGCCAGTTATAGCGCCACCATGAGGCTGATTTGAAAATGTTCAAGTGGCATTTCTTCCTCGGCCTGTGGGAATGTGCGTGTGCAATTTTATGGAAATGGCAAGCTGCGTTCATGATTGGAGGCAGTTTGTTCAAAACGGACCAATCCTGCAAACTTTGGAAGCCAACCTTAGCCAATGAGGATGCAATATGGGAAATCGGACAGATCCGGGTTGATCACATGACTATAGAGATACTGTGTACCGATTTGCATGACGTTTGGTTAAAAGCTGTAGGTGTAATGAGAAAAAATGGGTTTTGCACAAATCGGCCTCCTGGTGGCGCTATAACAGGCCCATGTGAAAAATGTGGGGCAGAGGTTCTGAATTGGCATCCAGGGAGTGGGTGTGCACAGTTTCGCAGCGACCGGGCCAACGGTGCCGGAGATTAGCTGTTAACACACAGACAGGACACACACACACACACACGGACGGACGGACGGACGGAGGGTAAAACATACTCTCTCGCCATGCCTTTCGGCCTGGCGGAGACAATAACTTAACACAGTAACAGCCACAAACTGAAATGTTTAAATTAAATCTCTTTTCTGAACACAAAATGCACACATCTATACATTAATGTCCTACTAGTCCTGCATAAGTTCATATGAGTGATGTCAATATTTGTGTTTTGAGTGAGGAGACGTTAAGGCTAACACAGGCATACAGCAATATTCCATACACAGGAATTACCACCACAGACATTGCCAACATACAGCACATTAATGTGCTTGACTGTGGTCTTTCCCTACACTTACTGTAATATAAGTTCAATGTGTACAAATGTATACAGATATATCAGTACTACTGCATACTTATATATAAATCTATTCATTAATAATTTCCCAAATAACCAAAAAGCATACTTATACATAAGTATGCCAAGTCATTGGATGGTTCTGCAAGTATAGCATCTACCCGTTTCATAAAAAAAGAAACTAAATCAGTAACAACAGCCAGAAACAGCTCTATGTTCAAAGTTCAGTGCATGTGACTCGGGTGACACCGTGAATCAGGAGCGTAGGGCCTAAACTGTGGGTCAGTGCTTCCAGCTGGGCTAAGTACTGTTGTGACAGTGTGGACTGAGCCGGGGGGCGGGGCAGGTACAGGAAGCGGACAGCAGCTTGGGAGCTGTGCTCCATTAGCAGGGAGTTCACTGCCGAGAGGAACTCTTCAGAGAGAGCTTGGCTGGGTGCTGTGGAGCTCTCTTCCCCTGCTTGACCCTGTCTCGAGCCATAGTGTTGCACCACAGCGTCCCATGAGACGATCTTTATCGAGGCTCTAATCCTCAGCTTCCTCAACAGCTCACGAAAGGTCTCCTCATCAACCACCCAGCCCTGGTCACTGGAATCGCTCTCCACATTGAGAAAGATTCTCATCCTCGCGTGGCGCCATCGGCTAGACATGTTTAGCACGCACGCCATCTGGAGAAGGAACAGACTGCACACGTCCACACAGTCACGGCTCCCCGGCTGTAGCAGGTTCAGCGGCCAGACGTCAATGGTTCTGTCCGTCCCATCGACCTTGCTGTCCCTGCCCTCCCCCTCCAGCTGAAAGAAGTAACGGCCCAGGCATACATTTTTGCTCATCTTAATGGCATCGGATATGATTCCGACATACTCCTCCGGAGTTAGCCAACGAGGGCTCTCCACATGCCGGACGGGGGCGAAATGAGCCTGCAATGACGGCAGGTCAACCCCAAAATTGTAGTCCCCATCACTTCCCTTTCCCGCTGATGAGTCGCAAAATGCAGTATCTTGTAGGAAGTAGTCTTCAGGAGTGCAGTTATCATAGAAACCCAAGACAAGGGTGTTGGGCTTCATTCCACCTGGAAAGGATGCAAGGTGAGTAAGGAGGTGAGTAAAAATAATCACATAATAATAAAGAAAGTGATATGGCTGACTCAGATTCTTTCATTTTGGTCTTGACAGTACTGCCATAATCCAAAAGGAGGTGCAGCACATAGGAGTATGGGCATTGGAGTACAGCAGTAAAGTAGGAGGAAAGAGAGTCCATGTGCTCACCCAGGCCTGTAATGCGCAGCAGATGTTGTGTTCCCTGCCTGACAGAAAGTGAAAGAGTCAGGTCCACAAAGGCCTTCACTCCCAGTTTATCTACTAGAGTCAACCAGAAGTTATACTGCTGCTGGACTGGGTCTGATGGCAGGGTGTCTGAAACACAGTAAAGGGAAGCAGATTGCTTACGCTGTATAAACCAGTGGTTCAAACAATTTCATGTCAAGGACAACCAAATTGATATATATTTAAATTTTGTGCAAGGGACCCCCATAAGAGAAGATTTGAGTTAAAAACCTTCAAAACTATTCCACCTGTTTTTTAAACAAATGTCACTCTACAAACTTTTGTAATTGCTAAATTAAAATGTCAAATTCTCCTTTTAGATCAGCTATTTTCTAATATCCAAAGTATAGGATAGGGTTAAAGTGGTTAAGTAAAGTATGTCTTATTTTACTGGGAGCCCCTGGAACCCCCTCGGGACCCCTGGGGGTCCTCGGACCATACTTGGAGAACCATTATTGAATTATGCTATATAAACGGACACAGACAATACAAAAAAAAAGGACAATACTTAAACTACCAGTTTGGATTTGATGTGCAAATATTGTTTGGTAGAAGGAGAAGAAAAAAAGACACAGGATATGTTGCAAGTTGGCTAAACTAACCTAATAATGCAGGTCTCACAAAACGTAACACAAAAGCCACACACCAAAATAGCAGACGATAGGCAGACGATATGTAACATTGCACTAAAAACAGAGGGCTGGTTCTGTTAACATTGAACTGTAACAATGTTACAATTTGTTGCGTTGCTTCTTATACATTCCTTTGTCGCCACCGTGTGGAGACAAGAGGTCAAATCAGGCAGCATGAACAGTTCATGTTTTGAATGGCATTACTATTAACATGGCTTGTAGGCTAGCTATAGATTAGATTTGACAGCCAATCAAAAAAGGCCTTGAACTAATCAGGAAAAAAATGAAAAGTTCATGTTGCAAGTAAACAGAGTAGAATACCCCTATAACCACAGTGTATTTTCTTAACCTATGCAAATTTAAAGCTTTCTTGTGACCCAAGAGACATTCAACACTAACACGCTGGTAATCACACTTGCACTAAATATTTCAAAGGTGTTTCAAATGGACATTCAGAAATAAAAAATAAATAGAATTCAAAACATTTGTGTAAAATGGGATAGCAGGTGGCCATTTTGCGTTTACAGGCCACTGCAATCACAACGACTGGCTCAAAGATAAGAATCATAACTAAGCATTATTGGCTAGAGATGCCTAGGGCAGACCATTTTCCAAACATTACCCAGATCCCCAAGCTGGACGTGGCCCAACACGAACAGCCCTCCCTTCTTCAGCTGGTTGACAAAGTGGATGAGCTGACAGGATGACCGGGGATTGGCCACCATCAACAATACCTGTGGCCTCCAGAACTTTACGTGGTCTTTTCTCACATCCAGCATCAACAGATATTTACGCACCTGAACAACAGAGGTGGTAAGAAAGAATAAAAGCATTGCAATAAGTTACATTTATATGTAATTAAACTATATAACTATATAAAAAACCCTATAAACTATAAAACTATAAAAACTCATAAAAAGAATTATGAGTGTGTGTGGGTGTTTATCGGTATAGTAAAATCCTCAGAGTTTACTCTGAGGATTTTTTACTCTGAGAGTGTAAATACTGTGTTTATTTTTACACTCTCAGAGTTCAATTAACGTTTAGGATTGACTGTGTACTTGGTGGAAAATGAGGGCCTGGCTGATGTAACCCCAGCTGCTGGTGGGAACTCTGTAGTGAAGGAACAGAAGCAACAGCAGCAGGAGGACGATACTGGCCGATGAGTAGACTGGGTTAATCACAAACATCATCACCAGGCAGCTAACGATGCCCAACAAACAGGTGTGCCAGGAGAACACTTGGAAGGTGGGTCTGTACAAAGAAAAGACAGCGAGAACAGTGGTACATTTATAAATGCTTTGTCGACATGTTTTTAACCACGTAAACCCTTTACTTGTAAACTGGACTATTTTTCCCCTCTACACCAAATCTCGTTGCGACGTGTCGTGAGCTTGTAAATCGGCTATTCTTTGGCTAATGTTGCCCCCACAATATGGATGATGGGGGTTCAAGTGGTTACGTTGAAAATACATCTTTTTATGATGTAGTTGTAGACTTCTAGACTCTAGAACAGGGTTTGTCTGCATGTATACAGATAGTATATATGTCTGTCCCCTCAAAAGTAGACCAATCACAGCTGGAACTTGAAGTGTGTGACAATTGGGTTGCAGTTTTCGCTGAATCTCAGTTACACCAAAAAAAAATTAATCACTTTTTTTCTTATTAGTGATGTATAACTCACACAAAATAAAAAATGGTGGAGCAACACGATTGGGTCAGAAATCTTTAAGGATGCTAAACAGCCATTGATTTGGATGCACATACAGGGTTCTTGCACCATTTCTTTAATTAAAGTTTAATGCTTTTTAAGACTTCAACAATTATAATTTGAGACCCAGAAATGTTCTGGTCAAAGCAACTAAGAAGTCTGGCGGTGATTATTTTAACCAAGAAAGCATAATTCCACTTCCCCATTACTTTCACCAAGAAAGCATAATTCCACTTCCCCGTTGCTTTAACCAAGAAAGCAGAATCCAACTTCCCCATTACTTCAACCAAGAAAGCAATCTTTGTTAATTCAGGTTACCTGAAGTTTGGTGCAGATGCCCACTCGAGTGCCAGACACGCCAGGTCAACAGCAGCATAGGCAAGCAAGTAGAAAACAGTAACTAGTCCAGCTATAGCATTGAGCTGGCCAGCAAACACGACACACTGTAACAGAGACAATACCAAAATCACATAATGGAATCCCTTTTCGTAATGCTTAATACTTTGAAAACATGTTGCTGCATAGCTCAACGGTTCTCCTTACCTGCACCATACCCCATGTGTACAGCACTGCCACCCATGGATTACCTGAATTTGATATGATGGCAGCAGGGGCTAATGGCAAACCTGTGAAGAAAGCAAGGATATCTTTTAGAATATTTATTGTTATAGGGGAGGAAACAATACCAAAAAAATGGCTACCAATCGTTACCAAAGAGATGATCCAACGCAAGAGCGTGGAGAATACGTGACGCCCCGATCATAGAGCACATGGCAGCTGACAAGGAGGCACAGTAAATCCCAATGGTGACAAATGGTGACCATACATTGATCCTCTGGAAGAACCCATAGTCCTGAGTTAAAAGGCCCCTTTGAAAAAAAGGAGGAACCATACATACATTTGTGTATATTCAAGGCACAGGATGATTTAACCAATCAATGGATTTTGAAATATTAACATGTAACATCATTTATCTGACAACAATGTCAACAGTGCTTTCAGACCAAACAATGGATGGATGTACTTGTACACAAGTCAATAAATAAATCTTTTAAAAAAACTACTGCTTTCAGACCTGTCGCAGATGGCGCTGACGAGGATGAAGAGCAGGGCATAGACGGTGAAGGTGTAGAACACTGCTATGATGGTGCCTTTAGGAATGGAAACACTAGGGGTCCTCAGTTCCCCTTCAGAGACACATGTAAATAAGACAACATATTAGGGTGTGTTTTGCTTTGCTTGTTTGTTGTGAATTAAATTATTTTAATTATTTTAGCATGTTTCATTTAACAGAACACATCTTTGTGAATTTAGCTTTTTTTTCATATAAAATCTAAAGTATATACCTCATCACACAAACCTATCGCTATCAGAAAAGTAGTTATTCTCTGCTAGTAACAGGCTAGCTAGTGTAGACAGGTTGGCACAAGATTCCCCTAAGAATAAAACTATATCCACTTATATCAGTGTGAAATCAATACAGCTTCAACCTTATAAAGTCATGAGAAAACATTTCAACCTTACAGAGTAAATTGTAAAATATAGTAAAATATCTGATCTACACGCCAACAACGCACGGTGCATTGTTGTGAGTTTGTAGATCGGTTATTTTCACCTGCAAGCAATCATAACTCAGGCTTAATGAGTCAACAAGCTTCGCCTTCTACCTGACATATTGGCTCCGGCCATGATTCCAGTGCAGCTGGTGAACATAACGGCAAACACAGTGGCGAATGACATGACCGAGTTAGTACTGTAGTCCAAAGAGTACCCAGCTGTTGAGAGAAATGAGGAAGTACTCTTAGACTTTTATTGGTCTAAATGTATAAGTGTGTAAACATGTGCATTAATATCCGCCCACCAACACAAATGTTACCAGTTACTCACGGCCTAGGTTGTTCCTCAGTGTGGAAACGCTGAAGCCGGTGTAGCTCACATTGTAATGGCGGGTCTGGTTGCCGGGTCCCGTGTGGGTGATGACAAAGTCACGGGGCTTGACCGCCAGGGGACTGATGAAAATTGTCAGCAAGCTGATGGTGACAATCACCAGGATGAACAGCGCTGTGCGGGAATATATGTGCGCCCCCACCAGGCACACCAGCAGACAGAGCTGCAGGATGACGGTGGCGTACAGCACTGTGTACCAGTAACCCTGGGGGAGAACACGTACCCCCTCTGACACAGATGACTCTAAAGTAGAGGGAAAGGACCATGGGAATGAAACAGAATTATTATGTAGTATGTAGCTAGTGGAGCTGAACACTCTTGGGTTAATAACAAAGGTGATAATTGACATAGTCAATGGAATTACATGTTTCAAGACTTACCAGGATCCACACCAAATATGTCAAGTATGGCCTCCACAAGACCAAGTACATACACTCCACATGCACACACTTTGGCCAAGAAGAACATCAAACCGATGCTTCCACCAAACTCAGGGCCCAATGACCGACTGATCATAACTGATGAAGATTCGTTAAGGGATATGAGTCAAAGGACAAGAATACATCTGTTCAATTTTATCATCATAGTCATATGACTCACATGATATCGTAATGCTCTGTAAGGATACAATAAGCTCCGCCTCCTTGCACAGCACCATTAGTTGAGATAGCGCAGATGGACAGTATTGTAAGAGAAACAATGGTGTAGGCAACGAGCAGCATCACAAGGCCCTGGATAAGGCCTGCATGACCAACTACAAACCCTAGAAGAGAGAGATTGCGTCAGGATTTGCATAATAACACATTTATGTTTTTTCCAGGAAGACATAATATCCACTTTTGTCAGTGGATCAACCCAGTATTCGCCTATTTATAAATAAGGTAAAAGGCCCTTTAATGCAGTGGTTCTCAAACATTTTTCATGTCAAAGACCACCTGAATGTGTATGTGGCCACAGACCCCCATCTGAAAATAGTTTGTGCCAGGGAGTACAATACAAGATTTGTGGTGTTTCAAATAAATTCAACATTGACACCCCTGGGGGTCTCTGAACTCAACTTTGAGAACCACGCGCTTTAATGTTCCTTACTCAACAGTTCTCAGAGAGAGTACAATGCTGCGCTTTAATGTTCCTTACTCACCAGTTCTCAGAAAGAGCACAATGCTGAACATGGACAGAATGGTCGGGACCATCACCCCAAAGAAGGTGTTCAGTTTGCGGGGTCCTTCATCTGTTGTCTGAGTCCCAGACCCCGATTCAGGGGTTGCCTCAGACCCCATGCCACACACTCCAGGGCATGGGGTCAGACCACACACCCCAGCCGTAAGCAGGGGTGTGTGTTCGTTTGACATGGTGAGTCAGAGGGTGTCACTTCTTGATTCTCCTTTGACCTGTGAAAGGGAACCAGCCAGTGAGGAAGGGGCTCAACCATAAAAGAATATCAGACTTTTCAACAGATGAAAGCCTCTAGGATAACAAGCATTTCACAATCTGCATATAGTTGCACATTATCTCATTGTTCTTACTTATCAAAGTTTAATATTGTTTATTTTTGAAGACCGGATGGTATCTGGAGGATCTCCAGAGTCCAGACCCCAGTTTGGACTGGAGACCATGCACTATAACAGCACCCACTACCATGTCACGTGTTGGGTGGAGCAAATACAAAACTTTACGTCAGCGGCCACCTACGTAAAAACAATGACGATAAAGGCAAAGTGTGCGTGTATATTCATGTCGGGCACAAAAAGAACATACATTAGTTTCGCACACACGCCAAGCTATAAAAGTCGTACAGTCAGTACTGTACCAATGCGTACAATGTTTATGTTTTAGAGTAGCTCTGGTCCATAGCGTTAGAGGGAGTTCTCCTTAACGCTATGTTACTTTCGAGCCGTTGCCCGCACACCCACGGTAGCGCAGAATGCGCAGCCTCTCGTCGGTAGTAAAAAATAAAAAATACACTTTCACTAATCACCAAAACAAAGACGGTTTTCCTTAGTGGGGACGCTTGGAGCTCCCCACCTCACGTCTAAAACACACTTTTTGGGCAGATTGTTCTTTTTTTTCACCGGATGGGAAAATGCTTTAGTTACTCCACTGCGCACCCTACAGATCTTGTCAATAGAATTTTTCTATTGACAAGATCTGTAGGGGGCGCAGTGGAGTAACTAAAACAGCAACAGTCCCATTAAAAGTGCTTCCTTGCATGCAGATATCATAATTAAAAATGAAACATTAAAGCATGATGAATGAGCATTATATCTTATAAAGTAGCTCAGACTGTCACTGCTTCACACAATCAACTGAACTCACCCGCACCTCCAGTCCGTAGGACAGGGCTCATCCACTTCCGCCTCACAAAAAACTCACTCAACGTCGACCAGCTGCAGACAGTCCAAATAAATAATTGTCATTAATGTGTGATCCGAGAGTATGTAAATATGCTGATCTAAGTAAGATCTCCAACAGAAGTGCGCAACATCGTACGGTAGAGAGTTAATGCATAACTAAGCCAAGGGGCACTGAATGATGCTCTTGCTGTCTCTCTGCCCCAATAACAGTACACTGTACATGACGAGCCTCCTCCACTTGGTTAGTTTGTTCAAAAGGTGTCACGGGAGGCCAGTAGTGTTGCCAGGTTTTGCGAGAAAAACAAGCAACCAGGTCAATGGAAACAAGCCCAAAAGAAGCGAGCCCTTCGCCCTTTAAACACATTAGGCTACATAATGTAATTTACATTGGCTATTTGAAAATAGCCAATCTACAAGCTCACAACGTACAAGTACACCTGCTATTTGAAAAAAATAATCTTGAATTGGGGTCTCTGCTTTCTGGCATGAAATATTTTCAGATGGGGGTCCGTGGACAAATACACGTAATTGTGGGGTTCTTGACATGCAAATGTTTGAGAATGACTGGTTTAAATAATAATTTAAAATAAAAATGGAAACAAGCCTAAATAAGCAACCGCAACTAAATATTTACAAACAACTTTACAGAATAACAAGCCCAAAGTCGCTTATAATAAGCCGAGATGGCAACCTTGGAGGCCAGTCATTGTTCATGTGACTCTGCCAAAAATGGGAGGGTATGGTAAAAAAGACCGATTTGTAATATGCCCGCCCCGTACGATGGTGTCGCACGCCGAAAAGAGCCGATCTACAAGCTCACAGCACGTCAAGTCCGCCACGCATTGTGAGCTTGTAGATCGACCCTTGTCGGCGCGAGCATCAAAATACCACACATACATGTTGACGAACGAAGGTGTAGGCTAACC
This sequence comes from Gymnoscopelus microlampas, assembly GCF_963454915.1. Lineage (NCBI taxonomy): Eukaryota > Metazoa > Chordata > Actinopteri > Myctophiformes > Myctophidae > Gymnoscopelus > Gymnoscopelus microlampas. Next base: position 30,344,862 of record NC_139949.1, read on the forward strand.
ACGCCCCCTGTACCCCACACTACCAGAAGTTTACTTTCAGCTCATTTAAATAGCCTAGTAAAATAAAAAGTGGTCGTAATGACGCATTTATGTTTAGAGCAGGGGTCTTCAACGTTTTTCAGGCCAAGGAGCAAGGACCCCTTAACCCAGAGAGAGAGAGATGAAACAGCTAATATTGTATAAAAAAATAGTTTTGCAGATCCTTTTCACAGATAGCTTCATAGACTTGTTTGACAGCACTATAATTGTGGCATGTTAATGTGTATTTTCAGATATTTAATCACCTAAACCTACTCAAGTCAATAGTAAACTTGATCTTTCACTCGGTCTGCTCTTTTTTCCGTCTGTCTACTCTACACCAAACCTCTTTGCCGAAAATAGCCGATCCACAAGCTAGGCCATGCACTGAGAGGCGTTGTGAGCTTGTAGATCTGCTATTTTTGACTAAAGTTCTCCTCAGAATAGGGATGCTAGGGTGAAGTGGTTAATATAATAACAAAATAAAAAAAAACTATCACACAAAGATTTGGTGGCCCCCCTGCAGTATCTCTGAGGACCCCCTAGGGGTTGAGGACCACCTGTTGAAAACCCCTGGTTTACGGGTGTGAATATTGTTGCCAGCATATATGTATAAATGTAGCCTATTTAAATTTGACTGTGCATATTCCTCCTACACACAAGATGTCATTGTTTTACCAATGATGGAGGGAGAGGTCGCCAGGCCGGATACAATAAAACTTAGCCTACAAACTCATTATTCTCAGAGAATCGGGTCTTTTAGGGAAGAAGTGGGCCCTGTGAAAATGTACATGTCTGTAATTTTGATTTGTATTATATTTTATTTAGGTAGGCTAAATCTCTAGAGACATGACATGGTCTCAAGAGATGAGTCTCAAGAGAGACCTGGTTCGGACAGTAGTAGTCCTATAAAAAATCAACTGTTACAGTAGCCTATAACAATCAACTACGGCTTAAGCATTACGTTTAATTATTGAATTAAATTAAGTGTCTTTAAGTATAAGTGTATTTTATGCATGTCTTATTAAAGTATGCTATTAAGTTGAATTATTTAATAATAATTAAATAATAATTAAATAATAATGTATTTGTCAGTGTATGTGCCCAAATATAAATGTGTCCTCTGCATTTAACCGATCCTGTGAATATGGTGTATAGGGCAGCGCAGTGCCCGAGGAGCAGTTATAGGGTTAAGTGTGTTGCTCAGGGACACTTCGACACATAGACCAGGGCTGGGACGCAAACATGGGACCTTCTGTTTCCCAGGTGGCCTCTCTACAGTCTATGCTCTCATTCAGCCATGGCCACCCTAAAGGCACCCTAATAGGGCCCTAAAGGCCACATTAGATACATATGAGGTTTCATTGCCAGTGCCAGTCAGACACTTTGTTGTTTAACCACTTGAACCCCAATGAGCCAAAAATAGAAGATCTACAAGTTCACAACATGTGAGCTTGTAGATCAGCTATTTTTGGATTTGGTGTAGTGGTCCAAGTTGCAACTCAGGTCCGTTTCATTAAGCCTAGAGGGCTAGGATACCACATTACTTATAAATCGGTCTGCTCAAAGTGTCTTGAATTGAAGGGGAACTCAACCCAACCCATTTTGAATGTTAATTACCTAACTCAGTGCTGCCTGGAGACTTTGAGCGGCCACTACCTGTGTGCTGTAGGCTACATCTAAAAAAAACGTTTGACTGTGGCAAACAGTCTTAAGTTCTGGTGCACGTTTATTGATGGACCAAAAGTCAGATGTTTGGAATTCCTCAACAAATTGTACAAGCCCTTCAGTGACCGGATACAGTTTCCCCAGTGCCCAGTCTGCCTGGTGCCCAGCTTTCCCTAGTGCCCATTCTTCTCCACCCCTATGTGGCCACTCTTCCAGGTGCAAAAGCTGAGACCCCCCACATGTGTGCAGGCATGCATGCATGTACTTGTGTTTAACAGACTCCCCCAAGGGGGCCTGGACCCCAGGTTGAAAAACACTGAATGCCAATGGGTTTCATCTGTACTGAGAGCATGTGTGGAAGGTGGTGGTTCTGAGCCTAACAAAACATCTGTGATTGGAGGTGCCCCCTGTAACACCACTAGCCTACAGTAACATACTGCTGCCAGCAACACCCCATTTCCTAAAGAGGGGACAGTCATATTCCCTACTATAGCAGTGTCTGTGCTTCTGTGTTTCAGTATGGGCCTTCCACATTTTCACATCATGCTTTTATTGTGATTCCTCTCTTTCTTTTGCTGCAATAGGTTATCAACCAATTATAATAACACTGCATGCAGCAACACTAACATTACATTTTGAGACTGAAATGAGTACACTCATCTTTGGTAGTCTTGCATTTGGATAGAACTTTTGTACATTATGTAACAACCAAATTTCATAATGTTATTTTCATTTTAGATAGATAGATAGATAGATAGATGTCAGTTACATTAGGAAATAATTTTGCTTCAAGAGCCTAACTTCACCCCTCACTCATCAAGGCAAGGATAATTAAAAGTTCAGCCTTGGGTAGCATCTCCAGGGATCATCATGATGATGTGCTACAGTAATTATTATGAGGTGCTACTCCAAGTCTTCGAGGCATGTAATAAAAGAAGATCTGAGGATAATTCCTCATTGTTGGTTTTCATTTCTCGTGGATAAAGAACTCATTTTGTTGAAATTAGCTGCAATTTCAAATAAAGGTTCTCCAAGCTGCAGTGTGCTGTGGAAAGCTGCAGAGTCGCACAGGGGTTTGGGGGTCTTTAAGAGGGATGGGTGTGGTTTATTTGTGCTTATGAGATCCTTTTGCGAGCATTTATCGCGTGATTGAGCTGTATTAGCCTACGCGTTTGGTAGGCCAAATATTTACACAGCAGCACAGCATAGACTACACAAGGATCTCCACGGACATCTAACCTACTGGTCTGCTCATTTCACGACAATGTTTTTTGCGAAATTAGTGTAGATCGTCGGTGGGTGGGTTCCCTGCTCCAAGTCGCATTTCGATCGTGTTATTTCTATGTAAGTCGCATTAAGCCGCAACGCATTGCAATTGATCCAGTGGATCACATTTGGACGAGGAGGCGACAGTCATCATGAAGTGTCAGTGAGGGGAGAGGGAGGAGAATAGCCTCGCAAAGTAAGAGGAAGGAAACGAGGACAACGTCACGAAAACGACAATCTGAGTAAAAAAAACCCCGACTGAATCGTATTTATTCATCACAGCATTTCATGGATATTCGTCGATTTGTGGAAGAAGTACGAGCTTATAGTTGCGCTTATGTCGCATAGACGAGTGTGTTTTAGTGAAGTTGTCGGATGTAAAAAGGCAAGGCGATCCGAAGAGGAAACGGCAACACAACAGCAGATCTCATCTTTTCAAGAGGTCCATTAAAACGGGAGATATGGATTCTCTATAGGCCTGCTCAACGTTCTGGAAACACTGTACATTTGAAATAGCCTAAATCGTGACACGAAGCAAAGTGGACGTGCACAGTATCTTCTCTGCAGCTCATTGTGAATAAAAAAAAGAGGACACATTGTGAAACATTGTTTCCACGCCAGAAAAGCTGCAACATCATCGGGAGCATTAACAGGTAGTCATCTATTATCAAATCCTGGGACTATTGTAGGCTATATGGCCTATTGGGTGTAAGATGGCTGGATGATGTGCCAACCAGTGGTGGGCCTATATTCATGGATCATCATTTCGATCACATACATTTACATCCGTATTTTAAAGCAGATGTGGTCAAGGCCTTTCATCATCCATGGCTGCTGATCAAGTGTTGTATAGTCTACATTAACGAAGCTTAAATAGGCTGTTTTACCATTTTGAAACCGAAACGACATAAAGTCCAAATTCAGTGAACTATAACCCCAATGGAATGTGTTGAACAATACATTCTGTTTCCCTTTTACTGCGGATATTATTTATAGATCTATGGGAGGAACCGTAAACCTTATTAGTGCTTTAGGCTTAGTTAGTGCTGTAATTTACAGATACATGTATCTGATATAATGGTCTATTAAGCCAGCTAGTGCTCGGCAAAGCAATGTTATGTCTGCTCTGACAGAGATGCAGCATATTGTGGCATTCATTGCGCTTATAGCCAATTTCAGTCTTAAGCCATGGATGCTATGTAAACTCAGACATCCTATCATAATGCTGTGCATTCAAGGGGTGGGGACACTACTGTCACTTTGCATCATGTTCTTGGACTTACTGTCACTTACGTTACAGCACATGAATTCCAAGGCCAATAATAAATAAAACCAGTGGTTCTCACCAGTGGTTCTCAAAGTGGGGTCCGGGGACCCCCAGGGGTCCTTGGGGGGGTTCCAGGGAGTCCCCAGTTAATATAGCATACAAATAAATGTAACTACTTTAATCCTATATACAGTGGGACAATAGCAGATCTACAAGCTCACAACACATCATGCTGTGAAGAGCGGTGAGCTTGTAGATCTGCTAATTGAAATAACATTTTAAGAACGCAAATACATCTTGTATGAGGGTCCCTGGTACAAAATATCTTCAGATGGGGGGGTCCACGGCCAAATATAATGAAAACGTTTGTGAACCACTGAATAAAACCCACGATTTGAGTAACAACCTAGGTAGGTGAGCTCTTGATATAAAAGATAGTTTAAGTATACCTTGTTTCATCGTCATCATTATCAACACAGTCATGCTTTTTGACAGTATTGGGATGTATTTATGCCTCTGCACGTCCAGTTGGGAGATAGAAATATTGTACAAATTAAAACATCTCTGTGGATTTAAACAGGCTTGATGTGACTTAAACTAGGTCTGACTTATCTGTCAAAGATGTCACCATACAGTATATCTCCCTCCCTCCCTTACACACACACACACACACACACACACACACACACACACACACACACACACACACACACACACACACACACACACACACACACACTATATTCGTTCAAATATTCGTTTGATCATTTTACTGGACAATGGTGTGCCATGCCCACTCAAACTCTAATGTGTGATGCATCACCCCTCCCAGTGCTTTACTGGGTAAAATGAACAGCTGTGCCAGGAGACTGGGACCCACTGATGTACCCCCATTGGCTTCCATTAGTGCTGTGTGATCCATCTGGTCAGAGGCTCCCCCAGGGAACAATGACCTAGCTAATTGCTCTCCCTTGTACTGTGTACTACTGTGTGTGTGCATATTCCTGTTTTTAGAGTATGGAAAGCTTTGTGATGTGCTGTTTTATTCCTTTAGATTCTAGAACAGTGGCTCACATACACTGGGTAGGGACCCAAGTTTGGGTCACAGACTCATTTTTATGGGTCGCCAGTAAATATCCCCCCTTTTTAGGTTTTTGTTTATTTTATTTTCAGGAAAAAAAATCAAAAGAAATTCATACATACATAAAAAATAATAATTCCATACATAAGAAAAATTAAGAAGAACATATTAGATCTACAAGCTCACAACGTGCCGCAAATTCGACACATTGTGAGCTCGTAGATCTGCCATTTCATTAGTTTGCGTCCCGGGGAAACATCAAATTTCTCTTTTGGTTCTGGAGCTAAAAGGTTTGGGAACCACTGTTCTAGAATGTACCCGCTCAATGTTTGCATAGTGAGTGGCATAAAAGTGACGGTTCATGCAAATCTCATATGCAGTTCACAGTGTAGTGTTTTCATGTGAATTTGAATGACCCCACAAAATGCAAATGCAAGTGCCCATTTTGGGATGCAGTTTTGGACGTGCAACCGTTTTGTGGGGATCAAGGATCATCCTATTGAGAACATGATGATAAAACTTTGGTGCAGTTAGACTTATTAGCCTAAGTGTGACTAGATGAAAAGTGTGAGTATTTGATTTTGCAGTGGCCTCCATCATATTATGACACACTACAGGGAGCCACATAGAACACTTAACATACAGTAGAGTACAGAAGTCCTGACGTCACTCGTTCATCCCCAGGTTCGTAAAGTAATTTAGCTATGGAGAATAACATTTGGTCATCTTAGAATCATATCCATAAAAATTGTGGTCCAAAATTAAACAAAATGTCTCGGCGATATTGTCAGGGAGGAGGTTCTGTATCGTTTATGATAGTCAGTCACTTATATTTGATACAGTCTGTTTCTGGCGAAAATTTAACTAATTTGGCGGAAGTAACATTATCGTTTTCTGACCGTCAGTTGATGCTTCATATCCATAAGAGTAAAACCGCCAGGGTCATTTATTTGTTTTTGGAACACAGTTCTTATTTGACGCAATATTAAATACGTCTATGGGGATTCAGAATGGGGGTGGAAAACTGCGAACCAGGTAGACAAACCTAGGATGTGTAAATTATGTCAGACTTCGGTGCTCTATTGTGTCCAGTTTTAGCGGAACATTACCTGATACACACCCAGTATGGGCACTGTAGTGTCTCCCCAGACTTACAAAAACACAGAATGAATTAATAACTTAAGCCCTATTTAATTGTGAAAATAGCTATATTTTCACAATTTCTTAAATGTTTTTCTTTAAATTCATGGATTATATATTTTTTTCTCAATTTATGTTATTTGTTTGAAACGTGTCCTTTACAACACTTCAAAAATGGGGATATTTACTCTCAACCCATAAAAAGGGGTCCGTGACCATTGTTTGGGAACCACTGCTGATTCATTTTTAAAGGGAGTAGGCCTGTTCATTCAGATGATGCCTGACTGTGATACTCCATAGAAGCTTAGTCATTACAGATTATGTTCCTCAGTTAAACCAGATATGGCTGCACTGTCATAAACAGATTACAGGGCTTTTCTCACTGTATGAATTCAGTAAAGCCAGAGATTAAAATATTTTCCCAGGCCTGGGTCAAAATGCATTAGCTGTCACAAAATTGGCTTAATTTAGTGCTATATGGAATGGATGTGTTCTGTTCTGTTGAAATGGAACCAATGTGATCATTCTGAAAGCACAGATTTGCTCTGATCTGCTGCACCAAATGGAACGTTCATTCACTTGTATGAAGGAGTGTATGTAGATCAGTGGTTCTCAACCAGTGGGCCCCCAAATAATTGGCAAAACCCTTAGATTTGAATGATAATATAACATTGATATAATAAAAAACAAAAAAATAATGTCATGGTATGTTTTCTGTAAAATCTCGGGGGGGAAAAAAGAGTTTTCATTATGATACCGATAAAGAGGAAGTTAGTTCCACTTATCCAAGCCGGAACACAATCGATTGATTGATTGAAAATAAACAAACTCCGAAAATGCACGTGGCCCCACCCATCTGACCTGCCGTCTTAAGGGATGGGTGGGCCAAGAATATTTTTGAGATTTTCAAGTGGGCCCTGATCCAGAAAAGGTTTAGAACCACTGATGGAGATGAAATGTTTTCTAAATCTCTAACACACCCGGGGCCTGTCACATAGATTATATGATCTAATTGCAATTATTTTGATAATCGTCATCATTGTTTCCATGTTGAAAAATGTTCATACATTTAAAAAGAAAATCCCAAAATGGCAGAAATAGCAGATCTACAAGTTTACAACACGTCAAAAACCAAACGGAAATGAATTATTAATTAATACAAAATGTTCCGATGTTCAATGCTAAAAACAAATTAACTTAACTGTGTAATCATGACAGCCCTTCACCCTCCGCACCAGGCGACGGCCCAGGAGAAATTCAACATGAGTGAGTTGGAGCAGCTACGCCAGGAGGCCGAGCAACTTCGGAACCAGATAAGAGTAAGTCTGAGCTGGCATTTTCTTCCCAACAATATAATGTTTTGCTATTTAACCACTGAAACCCCAGCATCCGTATTGTGGGGAAAGCCTTCCAGATAGCAGATCGACAAGCTCACAACGCGGCGTCACGTTGTGAGCTTGTCGATCTAGCCTGGAAACCAGACGAATCTGCCATTCCCAAAAAAATTGTCCCTCGGCAGATTTGGTCTGGCACCGCTCAGTTGTGATTGGATTTCACTCCCTCCGAATTAGTGAGGGACGAATCAGAGCCCACTATGCAAATATGGGACGGGTTTATCACCAGAGGCATTTTTTTAATTTGGCCCTTGGAAATGCTGGTTTCCAGACTAATATCTACACAGTGATATTAGTCTGGCCATGCCAGGCTATTGTTGATTGGCTATTTTCAGCTAAAGCTTTCCCCACATTAACAGAAAACAGAAAAGACACCATATAGAGCCCTGAAGGACTCTGCTCAACCATACAGGGTTTAAGTGGTTAATTAACATGTGCTTGTCATTAGGTGTGCAACAGTTGATCAGAGTAATCAATTCATTATTTTTTTTTAAAACTATAAAATTATCGATAATTGAAATCTTCAAACATTTTCAAAAATAGCTAAAGTAGCAGATCTACAAGCTGAGCTTGTACATTCGGGAATTTCTGCTATTTGTGCGACACCATTGTATGACGAAGTACAGTATAAAATAGGCCTTAAGTGGTTAATCAGACTAAACAAATTAGTCGTAAAATCAATTCGATTTTTTTTGTGTCGATTCAATGATATTTAAATAATACAAAAAATAACACGCATACTTGATTAATTGAAGAATTAATAGATAGAATAATAGCTAAGAAAATAGGCCTAATCAATAGAAGCAGGCCTACTTGTCAGCGTAATGTCCTCTAAACACTGCACGACTTTCAAAGTCTGCAGACAGTCATGTTTGTTTTACTTGAGCAACTGTGGTATACAATTTCCCCTCGGACTGTTTCTATTCTAATTCTATTGATTCTATCTCTGCATCTCCGATTCCAATGCTATAACTGTATTAATGTAAAGATATATTATAATGTCATAGAATCAGCAAACCCTGATTTGCGTGAAAAAAACATTTTGCGAGTGGATAATCTGCACTAAAGTCTTGCAATGTGAACCCGGCATAAAGTAACGGTATTTGTTTACAAAATGACTCAAGTATACGTTCAAGGGTAACTCATGAAAAGATACTGCTACTGTTTTTGTGCAAACTGTACCACAGCTGTATAATGTGCCCCATTGGCACATTTTTGTGTGACCCCTGCAAACAATATGATGGATCATTTTCAGCCTAAGTATTTCAGAATGATGACTTTTGAGCTATTTTAAAAGTTCAGAATGATACATACTAGATACCCATACTACTCTTAGATTATCGATAAATAAAACTTACCGTAACTCTTTAACTGCCAGAGTAATAGTGCAATAGTGTGCCACTGCTGCCAGCGAAAACGTCGATTTTATTGTACCTTTTGAAAAATCATGGAATATTCTCCAGTGGACCACAATGGAAACAAGCTACAGCTTTTTTGTGTATAGTCCACATTGGCGTTTTATTAATGACTGACACTGCTGTGAATTTTTATTTAAACTGCCAATAAAGTATCCTATCTATCTATCCAGCTCCGTGACCTCCGTCATCATGGAGATCGGCTCATTACACGTACGGGGGTCCGGTAGTTACGATTTGTTTTTTATCTGCTTGGGGTAATCCATTGCACAGCTGCGGCCATTTGAATGAGGCTTGTTTTTGCTGTAAAGCAAGAGGAACGGAGATCTAGCAGAGATATAGCCATTTCCCCATAGAAAATAAACAGGAAGTAAACAAGCTTTTTAGTAAACAAAATTACGTCAATTCCGGTTGTCATCAGGCAGTGAAAAACCACTGAAAAAGTGTCCAAACTCGTCGTTGGCAGGCTGCGCCTTGGCAGAATTCGACGCGTTAAGGCGTCCATGGCAGGCAAAGAGTTAAGTAAGAGTAGAATATGGCTGAACACAAAGGTGAAAGTACATGTTTTTAAAAGTATATAGAAATGTCAAGTTATTATTAGTGTATTAAGTCACAAGTATCTAATTTCCACCTCCGGTATCTTATTACTGATCTCCTTTTAAAGTCTCAAGAACGTTCTCTCCTTACCGCCACAAAATGTAAGCCTATTTGTCGAGAGGATCCCATGTCATATTATCATCTTTGGACCAATGTTGCAAGAGAAAAAACCAAAGGATTTCTCCCTTACAAAAAGAGATGAGATATTTACTTTTTGTTTAATTTATTTATTTTCTTTTTAATTAATACAATGATTAATTTATTTATTTTCTTTTTAATTAATGCAATGATTCTATGTTTTTAGGATGCCAGGAAAGCCTGCGGGGATTCAACGTTGACACAGGTCAGTGTCATTATCCAAATACCTGTCTATAAGCTCGGTTGGGCAGGTCCATCACAATATTGTTGTTTTATTGTATATGGTGCCTTGTGTGGTTTTATTTGAATGCATTAATAATTGCTTCATAATTACGACTCTTTCAGTAACCGTTAATACCATTAATAATATTATTATTACTCTCCGCAGGAGAGTATTGTTTTCACTTTCTAAATATGACACACCGATTGGTCAAGCCTCACGTGACACGTGACAATACGGTGAAATGCTGTATAAATACATGGCGTCACTTTGACAGTGTCTTTGACACTGTCAAAGTGAGGTAAGACAGGAACCATCACGAAATGGCTGCATGGCTGATACATAATTGGCAGATAGGACAGATAGGACACTTATATAGACAGGAGGGATATGACACTTACACAGACGGATAGGACACTTACAGTACACAGACAGGACGGATAGGACACTTATACAGACAGGACGGATAGGACACTTATACAGACAGGACGGATAGGACACTTATACAGACAGGACGGATAGAACACTTACACAGACAGGACGGATAGGACACTTACATAGACAGGAGGGATATGACACTTACACAGACAGGACGGATAGGACACTTACAGTATACAGACAGGACGGATAGGACACTTACAGTATACAGACAGGACGGATAGGACACTTATACAGACAGGAGGGATAGGACACTTACACAGACAGGAGGGATAGGACACTTACATAGACAGGACGGATAGGACACTTATACAGACAAGACGGATAGGACACTTATACAGACGGATAGGACACTTATACAGACAGGACGGATCGGACACTTATACAGACAGGATGGATAGGACAGTTAGAACATAAGAATTAGAACATTCCCAACATTCCCAACACAAGTCTGGTAAGAGTGAGGTAAGACGGGAACAATCACGAAATGGTTGAGAAATGGTGGATACTGTAACAATTGGATAGGACACTTACACAGACAGGACGGATAGGACACTTACACAGACAGGACGGATAGGACACTTACATAGACAGGACGGATAGGACACTTATACAGACAGGAGGGATAGGACACTTATACAGACAGGACGGATAGGACACTTATACAGATAGAACATTCCCAACATTCCCAACAGCGGAGAGTTGTGCTCCGAGGAGCACTTTTTCTAGTTAATATTGAAATGCATACATAGCTAATAACCCTCATGCATGAATACTTATAGGTGAGGTGAGGTAAGAATAAGTGGGACATTTTTGGTAACCATCTTCAGTCTTAACCAAGGTATCCATGAATAAGTAAGGATTGGTTTACCAGGATACAGGGAGTGGGCACTAGAGAAATCTGGGCAGCATTTTATTTCCCGGAAGAGAGGGGACTAGAGGTGCCCAGTCTTTCGGAAGAGTGGAAAACTGGGCAATAGAGGTAGATTTCTTTGGGGGGGGGGCACTGCTCTTGTTATGCATTGTGAGCTTGTAAGTAAAATGTTATAACTGTGGAACAAATGCACTCTGATGTTTTGACAAACGTATCTCTATTTGATTTACAGATAACTGCAGGTCTGGATCCTGTAGGGAGGATCCAGATGCGGACAAGGCGCACTCTTCGCGGTCACCTTGCTAAGATCTATGCCATGCACTGGGGCACCGACTCAAGGTGGGTTTAGTAGTAAGATCTATGGGTACGCCATGCACTTTGAGGGGTGGTTGTAGCTTAGTGGGTAGAGTGCTCATCATGAGCATCTGAACAGCCATCAGCTGGGTGAAGCTGAACCCAAGCCGTGCTACTCATACGCTGAGTTGGCGGTGCCCGGGATTGAACCCATGACCTTGTGGTCCAAAGGCGAGAGCTCTATACCGACTGAGTTACCTCAGTCGGCTCAGTCTTTACTATTACTAGTCCATACCCGGGATGTGTGCAGTCAAGGTATTAACAGACATTGGGTTATGTGCTGCACAGCAATAGTCCCAAACCTTTTTGGCCCCAAGGACCCCTTCCAATATATTCAATATCATATTCATTACCAAACACCCACAATATATGTCAAATTGTGTGTTAAAAGTAACGAAGAAACATTTATCCATTACTGTCCAACAATGTATATAACATTGTACTTTATAGTTGCATAATGGAGATATTTGATATTGGTATGAGTAATGTGACTGCATCTCGTTGAGACTTTGATGAGACGGGGGTTATGAGTTGGTGTCACATTAGCTCTTTGTAGAATTACTGGTCTACCGTAAGTCAGTCCACCTTAAGGCCAGGTTAGCTCATTTCATTAGCTTGTTTACTCCGTGACATTGTGTCTAATATTGGGTTTGAACCACAGAGCCAATAGATATCAGCATTATTGTTATTATTATTATTATAGTCCATACCCGGGGATGTGCGCACTCAAAATATTGGGCAGACTTTTAGTTATGTGTGTTCCTATGAGTCAAACACACGCACGCACGCACGCACGCGCACACACACACACATACACACGACAGCTCCACATGTTGTTGTGATTCACAGCACGGAGGCAGGGGGACCTCCAGAGAATGCTTCGCGGGGGTCCCCGGACCCGACGTTCTGCTCCGTAGCGTGGGGATGTGCTATCTCTCTCCCACAACCATGAGAAGTTGATGTTTAAGCTGTTTGAGCTAATCCACAACCTGGATTTGAACGTTGCACGTGTGAATTTGCGTGCCAGTAGTGTGAAGATGATATCCAAAGCATCCTCCCACTCTTAAAACGCAGTGTGATTGTACACGGCCCGTAAATGAAAGTTCCTTCATAAGTTTATTCGCGTTCTCTGTGTGTTCCGGACGGCAACAGTATAACAGTGGGTCTGCGGATTCCACGCATGCGCAGTTTGATGATCATCCCATGCAGGGCTGTAGCCGCAGGGCTGTAACCGCGCAGTTTGATGATCATCCCATGCAGGGCTGTAACCATGGCAACGGCTGTACAGTAACCTTGTGACGATAGCTGGTCTTTACATAAAAACGCTAATAAACCGCTTACATTTTGGGAAAGTGAAAAACGGGCGTCATTATTTTGTGCATATGCTAATGGTCAATGCCCGTGTTCAAATTGAGATTAATTGCTCCAGCCACTGAGGGGAACCGGGCAGAACAGAGAGATTTTGAGGACAGGTTTTGGGGACAGGTTTGTAGAATTATAGGAGGATTGTTTAAAAATCCATGTTCATGCTATAATTCCTGGTTTTAATCATTCATTCTGCTATTTTATTATTAAGTTTAAATCAGATTTTTTTGCACGCAACCTATCATCACTCCCTTTCTTAACTCCAGGTAGAGGAGCAATGGATACAAGAAAAATGTATCTCTGTCACTTCTCCAAACAAACCCTGTAGTCTAATCTACATTTGGTAGTGCTATGCATTCAAAAGTAAATATGTGTTGAAATGGGCACGGCATGTCAACGACTTGCCACCAAATGTCACATAAACCCTCTATACTGGGTCTGCTCTTGTTTCCTTCCACACCAAATCCACACCACACCAAAGCAGATCTACAAGCTCTCAACGATTGGCCATTTCTGGCGAATTGTCCCCCCAGAACACTTGGGGTTCTTGGCATTCTCTAGTTCAGTCACCTCCAGAGCCACGTCATTTTGACTTCAGTGGCTCAACTGTTCCAGGACAGAGGAATGACGCTTCCACTCTGCCGCCAAGAATGGACTTATGTAACGCTATCGTTGGTCGGGGTTTGCTAGCTGAATAAAGAAATATTTTTAACTACTGTTGTATGAAAAACACAACCACAATGAACAGCTTTGTTTTGCTTTAAGGACGCCGAAGTCAGTGAAGTATTAAATAAATATTAGCAACTTACTCAAAAATACCTGAAATTACATTGTAACTGTGGGACAAGACAGGCCATATACGTATAGTGGAGCACAGGCCACATTTTGACATCTGTTTGCCGCCTTAAAAACCTTGCCACATCTGGGCCATGTCCGGTTCATATACCTTATGCTAGCACCGACTGAATGCCAGCTGTGCCAGCCGAATCTTATACTATGATCATTTGAATTAATTCTGTTTTTATTTTTGGCAAGTACCCCTGTCTGTTTTCGTAAGGCCGGCCTTGTACAGTGCTGACAATAGACTAATAGATTTGTAATACATACAAAAAAATATTCATATACAAATATATAAATCTCTGTATTATACACTAATATTTGATATTTTAATATTGTGATACTGCTATGCAGCAGTATGAAGTATTATGTTGTGACTGAGTGAGGAAATGTGCAGTAAAGAAAGGCCTTACACCCTATATACCCCCAGGTGTCTATTCTTGGCCTCCACCTTGTTTTCCCTCTACACCAAATCTTTAGCCAAAAATAGCGTAGATCTGCTATTTTTGCCAAATGTTTGCCTATTATGAAGACGCTATCTGAAGCCAGACAAAAACTATTTTTACTCTTATGTAGCTGTACACAAGATGTAACAACAAAGACCACCCTGAACCTATTATGACATGCCCAGAATAGGGGTTCATATGGTTAATTAAGCCTGTCATTTACCAGCTTTGAAACGGTGACCTTGCAACAGAGCTTAAAAAAATGATGAATAACTAAATAAAAAGTCCTGTTTCTCCTTGCCAGTAACTGTTGAAGTCTGTGTTGCTCCGATAGTGATTTAAAGTTTTCTACATCAGATCTTTTAACCACCAGCATGGAATAAAAACAACACAATGTGAGCCTGTCCCAAATACTGTACATGTGTTTGTACAGTACACTTGCATGACTAATATGCTAGAACACAGAAAAGAAAAAAACACACTTGAGAAGGGATCTGTTGTCCTAGCATACTGCGGCAGCTGTAGCTTAGTGGGTAGAGAGGCTGTCAGGTAATCAGGAGGTCACCGGTTCGCCTCCCGGCCCGTCTATGTCAAAGTGTCTCTGAGCAAGACACTTAACCCCTAACTGCTCCCCCCCCTGAGTGCTATTCATGACCGTCATGGCATCAGCTGGGTGAAGCTGAATTTCCCCCACGGGATTAAGAAGAGACTCTATACCTTCTTCCCCCTACTGTAAATGACACCTGGGACACTGTAAAATACAACGCATTTGAAATTCCTTTGGTCATACAGTATTTATTATCAAACTCCAACAATGCACAAACAATTAACACTATCAGTTTTCACAATTTTCTTTTTTTTTTTTTTTTACAATTTTTCCATGTAGACCAGTTACTATGGAAAATGTGAGGTGCATTTAAATTAAGTTCTAATCTATAGCATCTACTTCATCAGAAACCATAGCGTATATCTATGGTTGATGCATGTTAATGGTTACAGCTGTACAGGAAAGGTATAAAATGTTTGAATCATCTGTCTCCACAGACTTCTGGTCAGTGCCTCTCAAGATGGAAAGCTAATCATCTGGGACAGCTACACCACTAACAAGGTAAAGTCATGCAAGTAATATTGTCTAATGCAGTGGTTTTCAACCCTTTTCATATCAAAGCCCATTATTTATTCGGCCACGGACCACCATTTGCTGAGATTTAGCCTCTCAGACCCAACACTTAGAATATTTTGTAATCGTTGGATACGATTTTGTCCACAATTCCATGCTGTATTTATGTGGGAGATAACAGGCAAACGTTGATCAAAACAACAATTATTTATTTAAGTAATGCAGATGTTTAACAATAATGTAACTCTTGAGAGCGTAACATTAAACCAAATGGGTCCATTTGGTTTAATTTTACACGCTCATGAGTTAAAGATCTATAAGGGTCCGTTTGGTTACCAACTCCATCATTTAGCTGGGGACCACCTGGAACCCCCTCAAGGACCACTGGTGGTCCCCAGACCTTCCTTTACTGGATCAGGGCCCACCTAAAAATCTTGAAAGTGTTTGTGGCCCACCCATCCTAACGTGAATGTTTTCCTAATTATAAGCCTGCAGTTCTACAAACCTTTAACCATAAGAATAACCATTTCTCTTAGAGCCAATAAAATAGTCCATATATCTCCACTGCCTGACACTGTATATCTTATCTCCTAGATGCATGCCATTCCCCTGCGCTCCTCTTGGGTAATGACGTGTGCGTACGCTCCCTCTGGGAACTATGTGGCCTGTGGAGGTCTGGACAACATCTGCTCCATTTACTGCTTGAAGACCCGTGAGGGCAACGTCAGGGTCAGCAGGGAATTACCTGGCCACACAGGTAAACTTGCACCGTTGACCATCTCATACACACACTGGAAAACGACTCATACAATGCCCAGATTCTATTTAGCAGTTAAATGGAGTGGAGATTCTGGTACCTTACGTGTAACCAGTGATGCCAGATGGGGAATGTTAAATTATCGTACCTGGTGGCCTAAAATGATCGTATTTGAAAGAAAACTATCGTACACAGCCATTAAAGAGAAATCACAGGCGTAAATATGTCATTTCACAAACGATTGCGTATTTATTTTAAGAGAAACCTTAAAACTTAAGTATTTGAGACTCCGATGAGACAAAAACGCGTCACATATGGTGCGTGGAATCGGACCACTTCCTGGACCTTACACAAATAAAAGCCTGAAACTGGACTGGAAAGACGCAACCGGTGTTTTAATGCCTCCAAGTACAGATCTAGGAAGTCAGATTGATTTATTTTGAAAAGCCAAACCAGATCCCGAATCTGCAGCCAGGGAATTTAGTTTGTACATTCTCACACCTTTTTGTGGTATGGCGAAATGATCGTACATTTGGGCATTTTTGGCATTATTGATCGTACAGAGGGTAAAATTATCATACAAATACGATAATTATCGTACATCTGACAACACTGCGTGAAACACTGAAAGAAGTAACAAGGACTCCTCTACTCCTCAGCCATAACTGAATGGGTAGAGAGGCCGCCTGGGAAACAGAAGGTCCCAGGTTCGATTTGAATAGCTTATCTACAAGCTCACAAAGTATCGTATTGGGAGCTTGTAGATCGGCTTGTAGATGGCCTGTAGATCAGTTCTTTTCGGTGGAGAAATTGGGCGTAGAGGGAAATAATGGAGGATCTAGTATAGAGCCCTTGGGGTCGGGGACCCTAGTCAACTAAGTATATACGGTAGGCTTTTTAACGTTAATGTGAAAGACAGCTTGGCATCTGTGATAGCTCTATTACAATACCAGAAACAAGTGATATGTTTTATGTCCTAGGTTACCTGTCTTGTTGCCGTTTCGTTGATGACAATCAAATAATCACAAGTTCGGGGGACACCACATGGTAAGTCCTATTGAAATGAAGATCCAAACACATACCTTACAAGTACAGTAACTGCACATATCAAACCAATAGACGGTAAAATCCTGAGTATTCATGTAACCCTTGAGTGTACAAACGAGTGTACAAATGTAAACAAATGGACCCGTCTCAGTGAGTCAAAATGACGAAATATCCTGAAAACAAGTCTTTTAAATGCCAAATAGAATGTACTTTTTGAACTTAACCATTATTGTTTTAGGCCAATGCATGTGTAGATTTGTGTTCAGATTGTGCTTTTATCCTCCCTTTTATTTTATTATAATTTATTCATAGATACTGTACATATTCACGTATTTCAGTTGTGCCATGTGAGAGTATGAAATAAATAAACCTTAACAAAAGGGTAAGGTTCCATTTGGTTACATCTGTACACACTCAGAGTTAAATGAACGATGAATGATTTTACTGCATAGGGATCGGACTCTAACTGGATGCTCTTTACCCCAGTGCACTGTGGGACATTGAGACGAGTCAACAAACCACAGTGTTTTCAGGCCACAGTGGTGATGTCATGAGTCTGTCCCTGTCCCCCGACCTCCGCACCTTTGTGTCGGGAGCCTGTGATGCCTCCATCAAACTGTGGGACATTAGGGACAGCATGTGCCGGCAGACCTTCACGGGCCATGAGTCGGACATCAACGCCGTCTGTGTGAGTGTGTCGACATCATTAATGACCTAGTTCAGTGTGGTTCT
Source organism: Gymnoscopelus microlampas (assembly GCF_963454915.1). Classification (NCBI taxonomy): domain Eukaryota; kingdom Metazoa; phylum Chordata; class Actinopteri; order Myctophiformes; family Myctophidae; genus Gymnoscopelus; species Gymnoscopelus microlampas. The sequence continues at coordinate 30,363,036 of NC_139949.1, forward strand.
CAAAGCTTTTGAATTTCAAGGACCCCCAGTTTGATATGCATTAGACCATGGACCAGCATTTGATAAACCATTTTTAATCTCTGGGACACCAATCTACACTGGAAATTATTCTGTGTTCATCTAAAGCCCTGTTTTCACTACAATGACAGACAGACAGATATAGATCTTTGGATTGTCAGTTGTGGACAATCGCTCATCCAACCTAATTCTCGCGATACACACGCCAAGTTGGAAGTCGTCGTTTTTGCTCAAGTTAAACGACGGACTGACTCACACATATTATGTGCATTTATAAATAGATATCCTATTGCATACCACAGCCAACCTGTATATTATGGTGTTAATAACTATATATAGCAGCCAGCCACTGTCAATAGCACATCTATATGACATCAAGGTTTCTTAGCTCTGTTGCTTGATTTGACAGAAAATGTGAAGTGAACCCTTCCTGATCACAGGGCTAGAATATAGTTCAATCAGTTTAGACTTGTTCTCATTAAATCATGTCCTCTATGTCCTTGATTCCTCTTCCTGGATCTGTTTATTTAAAATAAATCCACACTTCCCAGTAGGGGTGTGCCGATATATCGTCCCGCGATATATCGCGATACGTTTTCGCGACGATATGTATCGTTTTGGGAAAAAAAAATATCGTTTTTGAAAAAAAAAAAAAAAAAAAAAAAAAAAAAATCTTTTTTTTTTACAATCATAATAATCAGGCATGCAAACGGCCCCGAAGTGAAAAGAGTGACAACATGTTTTTTTTTCGGGTCAGGTGTCATACTATTTGGATTCAAAACGGCTATTGGAGCTGAAAAGCTACAAGTTTGCATGTCTGAATAATGCAAAAACAGAATTATTTGTTTGCATTTTCTTTTTTTCTCCTCCATATATTTTCATAATAAAAAAAGTGCGTATCGTATCGTATCGAAATCGTATCGAAGTTGTGAGCCAAATATCGTATCGTATCGTTTCGTGAAATTAGTGTATCGGCACACCCCTACTTCCCAGGCAGGTCTGAAGACAGACCGAGAAATGTGGATTTGTACGGAAAGATCATGTTATGAGCTTTCCGTCTGCTCCTCCTCAGTTCTTTCCAAATGGCAGTGCATTCGCCACGGGCTCCGACGATGCCACCTGCAGGCTGTTTGACCTGCGTGCAGACCAGGAGCTCAGCCTGTACTCCCATGATAACATCATCTGTGGCATCACCTCTGTGGCTTTCTCACGCTCCGGACGTCTGCTGTTAGCCGGCTATGATGACTTTAACTGCAACATCTGGGATGCCATGAAGGGAGATCGAGCAGGTTAGTGGAACTGGGGCGTGGCAATTAATCTAAAATATATTTTTATATTTTTTCGAAACCAACATTTAGAACCAATAACCGTAGGCTAATCGGATAATTGAGAAGCAAGGTTTTCTATTTTTTACTTCTTATACTGTATATCAATGAATCAACATAAAACATTTCTAATAAATTTTTTATCATCCACTAAATTGATTAGTCTGATTAACTATAAGCCTTATATTATACTTGGTTGTACAATGGTGATGTGCAAAAATCTAATATTCGTTATTAATAGCAGTAGAATAATCGACTTTGGTCATGCACATCTCTATTTCCAACAAAAAACAATACTTTGGAAAGGAGATATTTCATTAAAGCAACATGTTTGGTTGTTACGGCATTTCCAAAGCAAGTTCATCAGGCTACAACATAGGGCAATGTTTTATCACTTATGAATATAACATGTTGTGTTATTTCATTCTGCTATCTGTAAAATGTGACGATCTATACTATGTAGAGGTTACTAAATGTCTTCTTTTTCGAACAGGAGTCCTGGCTGGCCATGACAATCGTGTGAGCTGTCTAGGTGTGACAGATGATGGCATGGCGGTATCCACTGGGTCCTGGGATAGCTTCCTTAAGATCTGGAACTGACAAGTTTCATGAGACATGCACATAAACGACACACACACACACACACACACACACACACACACACACACACACACACACACACACACACACACACACACACACACACACACACACACACACACACACACACACACACACACTTCACATTTTTGGGACACATTGTTTGCACACAGTATTCACACTGTATGCAACATATACAGACTGAAACCTTGTACTGTACATAATATATGTGATAAAAATTAGGTATGAGTTTACACAGATGCACATCACATTGTATGCAGGAAAAGTCCGCAAGGGTTCGAAACACATGGTGTCACTACCCACAACTGATTTATGTGCACAACAGAAAAGCTACAGTTACAAAACACGTCATTTGTACTATTTAAAACGTGCCCAAATACAATAGAATTTCTACAGCTGCTCCAACAGAGGTGCATAAATGCCACTTGTTGCCAGAAACCTCTTGAAACAAAAACACACAAATTCACACATCCACGGCCTGTAGTTTGAGAGTGGTAACAATAAAGTTTATCAGCAGCACAATTGATGGCTTCAGAAGTTTGACACGCAGTAGAGTAAAGCCTGATTTATATTCTGTCGTACAACAGTGTTGTGTGCCGAAAATAGCCTATCTACCAGCTCACTGAGCATGTAGATCGGCTATTTTGTGGCGTGCAAGATTCATACAAGAGTAACTAAGCATAATCGGTACAGCTGGCACTGACTAAAAAGGTGGGCCTAATGAAAAGGGAAAACCCACCACAAGCTTATATATTTTATTTTGTATGTGGTTCTCCAAAAAAGGGGGAAGAGGTACTTAATATTTGTCTGCCAGTTAGATATGGCTGTCATTAGTCTAACTTGCACCATCAGGAACATCCAAAGCAACAGTTTAAGCCTCATTTTATACCTAAGTTGTGATGTGGGTGTCGTGCACCAGAAATGACAAGATCTACAAGCTCACAATACATTGTGCTGTGATGTGTTATGAGCTTGTTGAACTGCTATTTCAGGTGCGTAACCACATACAAATCAGGCATTTGGCTCATAATACCTGGGTATCTCTCATTAGCACCTGCAAGGACTCTGCACTGCACTGTAGTAATTGGCTGAGTCTGCCAGTTTACAGCTCTCAAGCTATAGGCCTACGTACATTCACATGTGACATGATCAACACACAAACACACACATACACACACACTTTCTGACAGATCAGTCCTCCTTGAGCTTAACAGTGGAGAGGAAGTTATTGTCTTTGTCAACTATAAAGTCCAAAATGCACTTCAAACTGAATTTCTGTAACTACACATTTATGTCAATAACTAATGTGAAGGAATGAGGAAAGCTATAGGATATGTAAAGTGATCCATTAATATTAAACAGATTACTGACCACCAGAGTTGCTGAGAGCAGTCAGACTGGACCAATGATAACGGTCCATGGAAAATATCCATTATTTTCTTCTAACATAAACTAAACACCACAATGAGTTACCATTTTTTATAGCCATGTACACCCACGCATAAGTACACAAAGTTTCAATTTTGAAAGTTTTGTTGTATTACTTTTCTTTTTCTTTTTTTTTTTTACACTTATCTTATTCATGTTTTCCCTGTGTGCCTCAGATACACTTTGATTATTGGAATAATGATGAAATTAATAATTAAAGATTCATAAGGTGAGTGGGATACAAATTATGAACAGACAAGTGGGGGCCAATATTCATACTTTGACTTTGTCAATATATCAACTTTATGATGGTAGATCTGTACATACTATTAATAAATACACATAGCCTTGCCAGTGTTTTTTTGTTTCCCCTAAAGCTGTTATTTTAACACCACTTTTTCTGCATGGTGAAATATCAAGGACCCACATTTTCTCACTTCTACAATGATGGCAAAACCAATCAATTACTGTACATTTTCTAAACTGCCTCCTACTTCTGTTCACATTGAAGAACCACAATTTAGGTTTTATTTACCTACTGGCAAAATTCAATCTTAAAAAAAAAAAGGAAAAAAAGTGAGTGTTAATTAGTAATGTGGCATTTTGTGAAACAGGCCATTGAACATAAGGTACTGGGAAGCGTAACCATGAATGTGAAATTTTCTTAAATTCAATTACCACAATTTAATTACCGGTAACAAGCCTTATGCAATTACAGATAAATCAATCCATTTTAAAAGGCATATAGAGCATCAGCCACCAGAGGGTGCTGCAGTGCTACTTTTTGGGGCTATGAATTTAATTTCACAACCATAAAGTAAAACATTAATACAATAAGTCTTTCACCTATAAACATTCTATGAAATATATTTCTTTTAGGTAATCAGATTGAATTATTCTAAACATTTTTTCGAAACCACTTTCATGTTTGTAGGTAAAACAAACATGACAGTCCAACAGATGCAGTTTACTTTTGGTGCCATCATATGGTGAATCATCTGTACTTTTATGAACTCATTTATGCAGCTTCAGTATCTAATCTAAATTTGACCATTTTTCCTTACAGTACCATGCCCACATTTTAATTGAGGATGGAAAGCCATGCCCAAATAGTAAAAATGTCTATGAAAAGTAGTTCCTTACAGCTATTGTGGTTTGACGGTACAAGATTTCTCAGAATTCCAGTAGATGTCAAGGATGTCTTTTTTTTCCTCCAACATTGGACCCTATGGTCCTTGTTACTTCTTTCAATGTTTCACATATACCAGAATCACTACTCCGGGCCAAACCTGATGAGCCTTATCATTTAAAACTCATCCTTTCAACACAATGCTCACTGAGCATTTCAGTATTTGTTTTAGCAAAATGTAACAATTATTGCACAAGATGTCAGGAATAAATAGTCCAGTTGATACATTTTTTGCACAGCTAAGACACTCATTTACTCTGCATGCTTCTGCTGAATAAAGTATGGCCATTGAGTTTTAAATAAATATTAGTACATATCTGTTACAAATAAAGTTTGAGCGTTACTAATTATTTAAATAAAAAGTTGAACCATGTTTTATAACACTGTCAATGTCAAACAACTTTTGGCAAGAACAAAAAGCATTGAGGCAAAGTCATGATCAATATCTTTTATTTTTCAAACAACTGTGTTAAGACATGAATTCATTCAACACAATCTTTTGTTGAAAGTTTTATCGGTTTATGAAATACAATCTGTAACACACGCCCCCAAACACACACTAAAGAAACATTGCAAATGTTTAATTTCTTTAAAAAAAAAGAAAAAAATCAAATCTATTGAAAAATAATAAAATTGATATAATCCTGCTTAAAGAGTCAGCTTTTTAGTTTAACCTGCCTCACTTCCAGCAGCATTTTTCTTAATATATTTAAAAATGCACAAATCGTTTTTCTTCATCATTATGGACATGGATGCTATAAAGAAAATAATTTCTCATTAGAATATTAAGTTGGTGAGGCATGTCCTTTGTGTTTATATACCATTCATGTACAGTATTTATTGATATACTTCATAAAGGCCATTTCTGGGATAATTTCATGAATGCAAAACTAGCATCTCAACAGTTAAGCGACTGTGATATTATGCTGACTGAGCAGTACAAGTTATAATTTCTGGTGATTAAAGATAAAAAATAAGTACAGTACAATTTCTCTAACAAGAGACAAACAGACCAACTTACATTCAGTTTGCCAAAGGCCACAGAAAAAAAAAAAAAAAATCACTTTCTACAAGCCACACTGAGATGGACATCCACAGTCTCAACTTCAAATACTAATATTGCTTATGAATGAGAAATAATATTTTTTCTCTTCATCTCCAATTCTGCAATTCTACAATCCCTGCATTGTTTGGCTCCTTTCCTCGAGACAAGTACATACTGCATTTCCAATTCAGAGATGAGACAGACCACTATATAGATTACCAAACTGTGCATTCAGACTTGATATTACTTTAGTTGATATCAAACACTTCTCTGAGGTTATACGTTCGCTAATAATAGTTTTTCCAAAAATGGAATTCCACCCTTTGATTTGTGAGATTCACATATTTTTTGAGAACACGCAGCACGCGGCTCGACAAAGAGTAATTAAAACCTTGTAGTACAGATTTTTGAAGAAAGCTGCAAAAAATACCACTTTGCAGTTTTAACTACCTTAAATGAGTTGCTAACACCAGGCTATAATAGAAATTGCAAGTTCATCACCACCAATCTGCAGGTATAAGGCTAGCCAACCAAATATTCTTCAAAAACCACACATTACGATCCTCTACACTTTACAGGACATGTTAGTCTCATACAGTATATTTCTACATAGAAGGTCTCATTTATGTGAGTAGGCTATACTACACACAAAGCATTTCAGACAAGCGATTGTCTATACGGGTATACGAGGCAATAGAGAGAATGGGAATGAATATGAAGGTTAGCACTTTGGATTATGTTATTGCGAATGAATATGAAACAAAATGACATGGATACATCTGTAAAAGCAGTGTTAGTTGACCAAAAGTAAATGTTATCAAAAAGGCAAATTGGGGAGGGTGTGATTTTTGTCAAATTCATTATTTAAGCGCTACGTTAAGGGAATCAGTGAAACAAATCAAACCCTTTCTCAGATGCTTTATGAAATTAGAGCTGGGTAAGTTCTAAACGTACAGTATGTTTTTAAATATTTATAATATGCCACACAAGTTCTGAATCAAGTGCCTACAGTACAGATCAAAATACAAACCTTTCCACTTTCCATTCTCATATGCAACTCCTCTACACAGATGTCTTATGAGATAGTGAAACGGGTCATATCCATGTAATGAGCCAATCTACATCAAACTATAAACACAAGTTCACTTGTGCATTTTATTTTCATTTATAAAAGCCTGACATCTGGTGACAAAAACACACAATTTATATTATTGGAAGGCTATGTGCACAGACAGACATGTCATCTGGTCAACTTTCTCAATGTAAATTCTCTGAATCACTGCTAACTTGCTTGTAAATGCTTATTTTTTTACCATGTGCTGTTGCATTACTGGGACACTGGAACAAAAGCAAAGGGCAGGCAGTACCCAAGCACAGGCCACAAATCACTTGACCAATGTCATGAGCCTTTCACCACTTTACCACCTGAGAACCCTTTAACAGAGCTGGCAGACTCAGGTGGACCAATTAAAACCAAAGGGAGCCCAAAGATTAAGTCATGTCTAAAGATTAGAACAGTAAAGCAGCCAACTCTGAAACACAGCCCTTGTCGTGAACCTTTTAGCAACTTGTTTGGTAATTTAAACCTAGTTGTCAGTTTAGATCAATAAAAGTATTTTTCCAAATAATTTAACACATACACACACTGTTGCAGCTGACTACTTGCTCCAGTACAACAACCCAATGTATTAGACTGACCACTGCTTGAATGAGTCCACCACAGCCACACCTAAAGAAAATCCAACTGTCTTACAGTTTTGCCCTCTGTGCCGTAAAATACATTGTGCTTTGATTAATAAGAGTACATAATCTAGATATATAAATACAAATCTGTTTTATAGATGTACATTCATTTAGATTTCGGAATATAAGCTAATTTACATATCCTTTAATAAAATAGTTATTTCAGAATATAATGAGCAACTTCCCCCACTTGAGTTCATACGGTCAATGGCATTGAAGAGTAACATTTATCTTCTGTATCTTTCAAGAGCCTCCATCTTCCAACCATAAATCAAATATAGGTTAACCAGGTTATATTTCATCTGTACATGACTAATTATTCAACAAAAACGTGAAATATTTATGGCTTTTCTCTGTAAATCAGTGTCACAAATGTGCATCTATGTAGTCATTTCAGTTTGAGTGCCACATTTGATTGACTGGATATATTGTGTAGTACACTTATTGAAATGGACCTTCATGGATCTTAAACTCTTTTTTCCATAAGCTTGCTAGTTATTCAAACTTAAATGTTTCCTTGTGTAACCAGCTAACTGAAAGGTTTATGTTCCATATGATGTCACTGACATCAAAGTCCATATTACGGATGTTGTGGATTCAATTTAAGTGCACTTAATTGGCACAGGACATCATTCTTAACAAGAGAGGCAGTAATCGTTGTTGCACCTCTTCCTCAGCAGATTCCAAGTAAGACACACGAAGGGGGTACTAACTGACCCGTCTTAAAACCTTGCCCCTTCCCAACTCCAAGGCACTACTTCACAACTGTAAACTTGGCTGATTGGTTTAAAAACTAATGACAACCACGAAACCATCACTGCCAGAGCTCCTAGTGAATTGTTAGTTATGTTTGGGACGTAGATCATGGCACAAAACAGATATTTTACAGACAAAACACAGTCACTATAGGGAATAAATAAAAGTGAAAATTGATCCTGTGATTTGATGGCTCATGTGTGTGTGTGTGTAGTATATATGTATGTATGTATGTATGTATGTTACATATATATAATTTTTGGAAGACTACCCTTTTTGATAACTTGACCAAGATTCCTTTGACAATGTCCAGCACATTTCTATCATGGAGGTTTTGTTTTTTTGTGAGATTCAAACATCATGTTAACAATCTTTTAGCATTCATTTGTAGTATTCATGTAGCGAGAGTAAAATGTGTTACAGCCGTTGGGTCAACCGTGTACGTATACAATATTTTATATAAATGCTATTGCAGTAAGCAGACGTACTGCTTATTAAAAAAAAGCTACAATTAATTATTTCTCCAAAACAAAAACACTCAGTGGCTCAGTGGGCTAAAGTGCTTAAGTATACCATCATACCGGTGATGCGTCTTCAAATCTGGCTCACAAGCTTTGTTCGGTCATACCTTCCCATGTTAAGCCTCCCTACCTTCTTTAAAATGTCAAACAAAGCAGAAATAATAATTTAAACACGCAAACCGTGTGTACAGTATGAAAGGAGTCTTGGTTAGTGATCAATAAGTTAGGCTTCTAAAAATCATCATATTAACTATTTAAGCTTTCCCTTCAGTCCCAAAACGGACTCATACACACATTAGCAGGCAATATTGTGAACACTGGCAGGAAATAAATTAAGTCACAAGTTCCAACCTTGTTCTAAAAAGCGCCTGTTGTGACGAGTCCTGTCCTTTGTTACAGTACAGCAGAGACAAAGCTACTAGAACATTAGATATTTGCCAATACTGGCTCAATTTCCTGTCATCCCACTATTTCAGTAATCCCATTATAACAGCAACTCGTCTGCCGCTGTCCTATCAACAACTCTCGAGTCATACACACCAATGAATGAATCCGTAAGAACTAAAATACAGTACAGAGTTGACCACCTAAATATTGTGAATTTTGACATCAATCACTAGAATTCCAGTGATATGCTCACTCGGTTAAATTCTCAACCATGTACAATTTCCATTCCAAGCAAGATGCCAGTTTGTCCTCCACAGGTGTGATAATATCACAATCGTCACTACCACATTTTATGAAACTGAATACACAAACTCTCCTTGTCAAACAAAGACTGAACGAGAATAGCATATATTGCAATATAACGGCAAGATCATTACAGTAAAGAATGCCAGGAGGCTAATACCAATACAGAAAACACTACATATAAATATCAAATCTTTGTAGGTATTTTGTAAATCTAAGAGAACAAAAAGTTTAGATACAAGCCAGATGATTCATACGATTAATGATTTAATTTATACCACCAATAAAGAGGGGTAAAAAGCCTAAAGGAAGAGATCTCTCAGTATTGATTCTGAACATACAATACTGCATATTCTTATGAAACGTCATACTTTATTTGACATATAGTTTGTTTTATACAGAATTTTATTGTGGTGTTTGGTTATTCAATGCTTATAGTTGCAATGATGAAGTGTTGCAACACGCACTATTTGCCATAAAGGCCAGAAAGTACTGTACATGAAAGCAATATTTATTGGCATTTGATTTGTGTTCAGTACAGATAACTCAAAATGACTGATTTACAATAGGCTACACATTTTTTGTTTGTGACTCCCTTCTAATGAATCCTCTACCTTATTGCTCCCTGAAATGTGTTGAGCTCTATCCCAGAAAGTGCCCAAGGAACTTTGCACCAGGGGCTGGCCAGTGGCCACTATTGTACCGTTTGATGATGTCCATGTGTCCTATGGCAACACGCAGAACGGAGGCTTTATCAACAGGTCTGAAAGTGAGTCAAAGCTATTTATTTACAGCTCCATCTCAATGTAATGATAAGTAATGCTTCCCCCAAATGCACATAGTAGCCACAAAGGAATGTTTTAACTCCACAATTTGAAACTAAACAGTCACGACTGAACACAGGTCCACCGAGTTAAGTAAATAAAGATGAAAGTATATACAGTACAAATAAATTGGATACGTTAGACTTGATGCTCAATGGTCATTTTTCATGACTGGGAGAATGTATCAGGGGGAACTGAGAAGGACGCCAAATGATGAAGTGTGTCTTCAGGAGTTTAGGCTGGAATGGATTTAAAAGTTTGTACATGTTGGCGAGGGACAGAAACGGAGGGAATGTGGCAAGAGAAAGGCAGAGAGCAAACTGAGAGAATATGTGCGCATCTGTGTGCATGTGTTGACAGGAATTTGGGGGGTACTTCTCTCTCTCCACCACACATTGCTGGGTTTCCACACGGCCTACAGACAGCGGTGGTTCTCTCACCAATTCATGATGCAGTTTCTGTTCAGGGTCATGAAGTAGACTTGACTGCTGCCTCCAGACCGTACAGATGCAAAGAACACCTGAGGGGATGTAGCAAATTCAAAAACAAGACATGCAGTGTCACTACCATCTGTTCATAGAACCAGTTCAATTAGTCACCTTGTTATCCAAGATACAAGTACTGCATACAGTATGCATTCAGTGACTGTGCTTTTAAGCATGCTTGTGTCTACTACCTTGTCGTTTCTCTCACAAAGGAACTTAAGCCTCTGAGCTCTTTTGTGCATGAAGACCCCGTCCAGATGTCCCGTCTCCACAGCGCGGATCTCGATGGCCTTTTCACCCCAGCCCATGATCTGATTGGAGCAGATATGGGCTGCAGAACACACAGTGACATCAGTGCATAGCGACTGCCGATAGTTGCAGTTCATAATGTTTACACAGTAAAATCCTCAGTGACCTCCTGTTAAAGTTGCAATAATTTAAGGATTTTACTATGTAGTTTATGTCTACAATTTCTTAACCACTTAAGCCCTGTATACGTTGTATAACAAATAACCGAATTGTTTTCCCAAAATAGGGATGCCAGCCAGGGGTAACATGGTTAACATTAATCTTTAACCCATTAAGACCTGGGGTACATTCTACAAATGTCTTCTAAATCCTAACAGTTTTCTGAAAAACGTATGTTTCTATGTCAGTGGTTCTCAAACTTTTTAATATGCTATTTTTGAATACCCAAAGTATAAAATAATGGTTAAAGTGGCTAAATTCTTAAATTAAACGGATGCTTTCCCGGTTTTAATGGGTTAATTAAACTTGATTAAACTTAAAATTGAGATATTATCAAACATAACTGTCAGACAGTCTACATTTCCCAAAAGAAAATGCATATATTTAATTCAGTCTAACAAGAAGCAGGGATAAAACATATCCCCACCGTAAAATCTAAATGTGTGTGTACATGTGTGTGTTCAAAACCATACCGACAGAAGTTGGCATCTCGCCCCACTGCAACACCACATCTTTAATGATGCGCCCGTAGGTGTTGACATAGACGCCCTCGTCCTCGTAACACAGCAGCATCTCCATGCCATCCGAGCTGGGCAGGAACACGATTGCGTGGGGTGTCACTTGGCTCTGGATCTGTTAAGGGCGTAGCGAGGGGTGAGCTGGTTTACTCAACTCTAGGGTCGGTTGCTGCCACCATACCATGGCCGATAATTATGAGACTTACGTGAACAGGGATGTATATGTCGTAGTTGTTCCCAGAGTCCACGTCGATGGCGTGGAAGCCTGCGCTGGAGCCGTAGATGACCTTCAACCTCTGGCCCTCCTCCACTGTCAGGTCAACCAACAGAGGCCTGTGGGGAAGATCCCCAAATGACTGGTGGGAGAGAAGATGGTGGAGATGTGAGGCAGAAAGTGAACAGGGCTCTAATTCTGTGCTGGTTGACTGGCACTAATTAATTCAGCTTGGAGGGACTTACCTTGAAGGCCATGAATTTGTGATAAGGCTTGGGAGCCCAGGCGTATACTTCCACTGCGTTCTTCATAGCAATCACCAGGAACTTTATCCTCTCATATTTCACTAGATGGACAACAAGTAAGCCATTTGAAATAAGATACTCGCAATCAATAATTCACAGTGCCAACAAGGGCAAACACATTTATGAGAATTCATTGAGGAGTAGGTGGGTGGGTCATAACAATTACTAATAATGTTTTCCAATCACTCACCCACTTTATAGTGCACGCAGCCCTCCATCTCTCCTACAGTGGTCCAGCCCTGCTTTTTCTCCACCTCAGGATCATTGTGGAGGATCTTGTTCCTCAGCCAGGCCAGGTAGTACACACGTACTTTGTTCTTTTTACCTATGCACATAGGTAAAAAGGTAATGTATTACCAACACATTAGCAGGTAAAAAGGTAATGTATTACCAACACATTAGCAGGTTGATTGCAGAGGACAAGACACACAAGACAAAACAATACAAACCACCGTGACCCTTGAGGAGGATATCCATACATGAACCTTATGTGTTCATGTGTATCTAGAGTTCAGGCCGCTATCTCAACATAGAAACTCTGTGCTGCTACAGTATGAATGGAAATGTACATGTATTTTTATGGTGGAAACAATAAACTGAGGACAGTGAGAGGGAGGACATTTGTACACTTGTAGATGTTTTCTGTGCGCGTCACGATGCACATCCAAGTATAGATCAGGAATAATGACCTGAAATGGTGATGAGCAGGTTGAGACCCTCCAGGACGTCCATCTGTTGGAACCGGCGGGAGTTGATGAGAGGGTAGACCTTGCCCTGACCACTACGGTCCAGTAGCTTCAGACCGTTCTCTGTGCCCACCAACAGGTTCACACCTGGCCATGGAAACATTTTTATTTAATTTCATATGCTGTTTAGCCAGTAATGCTAATCATTTGCCTTCTCTCATTGACTGCATAACACAGTGATCCCTTAGTAGTTCATATTGTCCCTGGGTATTTCATATAGTCTCTGGGTATTAACAGTGTCAAGGCCACCTGTAATGTTTCTCTGACCCATGTTTTGTGTTCTGTGACATCTCTATCAAAAACATTTGAACACTGGGGTCTTGGCGTTTCTGAAAATGTGTATCGCAACGGGCTGTCTGTTTTCCTGCTCCTGTGTGATGTCACACAGGAGCTGCTTGTACTAATCCCACCCACCACGGAGAGAAAATCTCTGTTTTGTTTTTGAGCACCACAATCTCAAACCCATGATTTTTTATTTTTGTTTGTTTATCTGTGTATATAAAAATATACATTTCTAAACTAATCTCACCCGCCTTGGTGTAACCAGCACCAGTGAGACACAATCTGTTTATGTTTAATGATGAAACTAAGAAAACTGCCGGCAAACCGGAACTAGCTAGAATCACTAGTTCCCTCCCATTAGCCAATTTTAATATAGGATACATACATTTTGTTTTAATCTTAATTTATGTTTTTATGTGATAATAACTTCTATTTTCATACTGTTGTAGGTCTTGTCACATTTGATCTTTGCATATTGTGTTTCTTTTCTATTGTTGCAGAATGTAGCACATTATCAAATGTGTACAATAAAATGTACTTTAAAATGCATTTCAGCTCAGAAAAGAGAGTTGTTGTAAAGGGATATTACAGTACAGTCTCACCCCAGAGAGCAGCACACAGTATTTCAGAGTTGAACCTCTTCTTGTATTTGCGGATCTCAGGAGTGTCGCTGTGGGGGCGCGTGTTGGTGGGGTTCACGTTAACCATGGAGCCTTTTCTGACCTCCATCTTCAGCTGGTCAAACCTGGAACCCAAACCTGCAGAGCGCCATGTTAACGGACACATTAGAGAGAGGAACAGGACAAACAAGACATTTTTACTTCCTCTGATGTTCTCGTTTCAATCTGGAGCCCTATACAGTGAGTGTATGTCGAGGCGGTCATTGTCTTTATTTTTGTTCAAAGGTTTCTTTACTATTATTATTTTTCATCCCATTATGTGGGTATTTTTGGACACATAACTGACATTGATTGCCAGTTGGACGTTCCCATTACAACTTTATTTCTGCTTTTGTTTTCCTTACAATATCCCCTTTCCTGCTTTTGGTTCCCTAACTACATTCCTTTTTTAAAGGGACAATATCTCAAGCAACTCACCACCAACAGGCATGCTATCCCCTGTGCCCCCAGGTGATTGGTACATGCCAAGATCCACAAAGGTAGTGAAGGAGGACTTGCCAGAAGATGCCTTGACCAAACCTCTGGACTGATACTGGTTGAGAAAAAAAAGTGACATTTATTATTCCAGTCTTATCTGGTTCAAATATCACAATGCAGTTTCAATCTAAATGTAAATACATTAATCATAAAGGTTTGATGATTATCTTTCTGGTACATGCAATGTGGTACAATAGCTTTCTCATCCAATCCGACCATGATAAATTAATAATGAAAAGGGCAGATTGTGAACTTACATCATACACAGAGTCTTTCCCAGGGGAGGAGTGTGTAGCTGAGTCAGTGGGGGAGTGGGAGGGCTGTACGACATCAGGCAGGTTTGTGTATCCATTGTGACTCCGTTTCTCTGGTGTCTGTCAGGAAAAGAGACTTTTTAACAAAGCTGCCCTGTTGCACATTGGACAAATAATCTTAGCTAGACCTGTGATTGCAAATCATCTATCAGATCAATAATACATTTACTGGAGTGATATTTTACAGCATCCATTACACTGAAATCAGGACCTTATCATATCATACCTTACGAGTAGGGTAGTGTAACTCAACTGCATAACTTCACAAAATGTGATCCTCAAAACAGTAAAATGAATTAGCTAATCTATAGGGCTATATAATCATGAGATTTATATGGGTACACTGATGCAGGAAAAAACAAAATGTTTGGAGCAGGGGAGTCTGGTGCAACGCTCAGGTCCTGGACCTGGTGAGACGGAGGAGGAGCCCGGCCAGGAGGCCAATCCACAGAGCCTAGTCCCTCCACGTGTCAGAGCCTCTCCTCTCCCCCAGTCCCGGCAGAGTAGTTCCGGAGAAGCGGATTGAGTGCCCCTGACTTACCCTAAGAGGACTGACCGTGGGTAGCTACTGAGACGTAAGTCAGGGCTTGATCAACCCCGGCTGCGTCACCTGGGCGAGGGTGTATGTTGCAAGACCCGAAACACCCGTTGACCCCAGGTTACAACACTGATGATACGTCCTAGGTGCGTCCATGGGATGTTTTTTCGTTATTGTCTATGTATGTATGAATGGATAAATCATTATATCTTGGTCAAAATGTAAAATCTCTGCATCTGTAACTTTCCTATCCTATCCCAGACCTGTCTCTTGAGGCAGTGTACTAAGTACTGTAATATTGTTGGTAATGTTCTCAATGTAAACCAAGAACATTTTAACAGAAAGCAGGGGCCTACTAATGATACAGAGTGCGATTTTGCTCCAGTGATGACCATTTTGCTGATTCATTTGGGGGAATGGATTCATATCATTACTAGTTAAGTGGCTATGAGCTAATGGATGTATAGACTTATTTCTTACTGTAGATAAATACTTTTTTATAATTATGCATGGTTAGGTACAAAAGGCAAAGAGTAGCAGGTTTATAATGCACTGAAACTAAAGCTTGATCATAATGAAGGCCGTCAATAACTACAATAAATATCATAGTCCAGTCATTGAGATCAGTAGGTTCACCAATGACCTGCTTGCTTTTATATTGGGAGAGTACGTCTGCTTTTAATTAACTTCTGTTACTTACTGCCTCAGCTGCTCTCAATAGGAAAAATATAAACTTTTCAAATTGAACAGGGAAAACCATTTTAAATGCACTATAACGGTGCGCTCATAGAACAGCAACCATAGCTGAATAGGTAGGGGGCCTCTCTGAACATTCAGCTGTGGCCGTTGTTCTATGAGGTTCTGGAAATAAGAAGGCCCCCGGTTTACCCCATGGCCACGGTCTGTGTGTCGAAGTGTCCCTGTGCAAGACACTTAACTACTAACTGCTCCCTGGGCACTGCATTAATAGGATGGGTTAAATGCGGAGGACAAATTTCACGTATGTGACAAAAATCCCCCCACTCCCGTCAGGAAATCTGATCAGAAAACTTTACAAAAACATTAGTTTGCCTGAAGAAGACCTAGTTTGTGGACAAAATACTGTATTTTTGTCTTGAGTGAAATGGGGACATTTTTTTAATGTGTTCTGTATTTTTGAGCATATAGCGTTATCCCTTTCTTTAGCTTTTGATTAAACATGTGCTTTATTAAAGTAAATGCTACATTGAGTTGGGTTGTGACAAGCTTGGATGGATATTTCTAGCTCATTGCTGGAAAGGTTTGTACACCCTTGGTCTAATGGATGCATTTCAATTCTCTGTGAGCATGACTCACCCTCTGTACCAGCATGGTCTGGTCCCCGTAGCCTCCTGCTTGTTCCACTTCCCCCCCCTCGCCTTCCTCCTCATGAACCACCATGGTGTTGACAGAGTCTGTGTCTGCATCCCTGTTACTGAAATAAAACAGCAGGGCAGGAAATGAAGGGGGAAAGACAGCCAAAAAGAGAAAAAGGAAGGATGCAGAGTAATGCAAAAACATAATTATAAAAATACTAGTAAGGGCTGGGTGACATAATGTAATCCCACATACACACTCAAGATTTGGAAGTCATTGATTTTTTCAATCAATACGTTATTTTGACCAAGCGACACAGCCGTACAACAAAGTATAAAATAGGCTTAAGTTTGTTAGACTGACCGGTCTGTGGGGCTCTCCTCCTCCTCTGCTCCTTCTCCACTCTCACTCTCCTCGCTGCTCTCACTGCTGTCTGAAGAGGAGGAGTAGTCGTTGGCTTTCACTGGGGGTCTCGGCTGCTCCTCAATGCGCTCCTTGGCGTACAGGCCATGGTCCTGAGCACACATACACACACGTGATTGGGGTGTGTGTCAGTATGTGCTGCACCACTTATTGCTATGAGAATGTTGTGCAACGAGTCACAATGCAATTGTGATATTTCACAGTAACGACAGCTCATAAACGTATAAAAAAAGAGGAGGAAATGACGGGAAGAATGACCTAGAAGTAGCCCGTTTCTCTTTCTTTGACCTAGGCAAGAAACTTGTTCCAAGGTGTTGTGACAAGCAAAGGATCTTCCACCAGCAAATGTTCTTGAGAAAAGTGCAGATCGTAGTTAATAACTTTGTCACACAACCATCTTGACAAATGCTGCTTGACAAAAGAATTTAGATGCAACCATTATTTTATTTTATTTTTTTAAGCTGACAATGCGTCATTCTAGTTGAACGACATTTGTCAAAACAGCCATGTGAAAACGTATAAATTTAGCCTTTAGAGCACCACGTGGTTGAACTGTAAAGTTGGGGAGGTTTATTATGGGATGGAACTCTATGGAGTGCAAAAACTGATGTGGTGTTAAGTAGACAGAGACAAATGCACAGAAAATATGTTTTCCCCAAATAAATTGATGGAGATGGCGTAAAGCATGCAGACCCCACTGCATGCACATGGACTACTGCAGGCTTCTACAGGTTCAAGGCAGCCTTGCTCACAGACAGGGCAAGGGCATTGCACAACACATAGTAACACTAAGGCTTTTTTCAGACTGCAGGGAAATCCCATTTGTTTCTCAAATCCGATCTCTAGGACTGACTGTCCACACTATTGTTTGCTAGTGATCAGATCGGATTTGTGTATTCAGACATTGTCGACCTATCTGCATTGGTTGCTGTGGTAACGACATGCTGTTGGTGTAAGAAATACTTAACTTACACTTTGTCGAACAACGGTGTGGCTTACAAAAATAGCAGATCTATAAGCTTGTAGATCAGCTATTTTCGCCGAGTGCGAGTGTCCTGACTGAGACACATCTTTAGAAATCAGATTAGAATCACATTTCAAACCACCTAGGAATGTGGTTCAAATCCGTTTCCATTTTTATTTGTTTTTTTGCTGTTCAGACATCTGGATAAGCGAGATAGGCCAAAAATCGGATTTGGACTGCCAGTCGTAACATAAGCATTGGTACTAACCTCTCCTATAGCTCTCTTGTAACTCTGTGCATCAAAGGGGCCAGTGTTGTGAAAGGACAAGAACATTAAGGGAATTTGCAAAGTAAAAAAGTAGAAAGAGAGGGTTACGTGAAGAGGTGACATGTTGAAAAAGAGAAAATCTTAAGTTAATGCTTGTGTCAATTATCAAAGAAAAGCAGGTATAGAATATGCAAAATTAAGCAAGGACATTGGCCCTCATTTAACAACGTGTTGTAGACCAAATAATGGGCGTACGGCGAGATCACCGCAGTTTTCGGCATTTATCAATCTATAGTGACTTTGACTTCAGTGTACGGCCCGCTCAGATCTCACGTCAGGTCTGAGGGCGTGTAGACTTTAGCTAAACCCGTTTGTTCCATTGTAGACATGCGGAGCAGCATTGTCTGACCATCTGACAGGCATCTAAACATATGCATTCACTCGAAAAAAAAGGCATACATCAACGATGTGTCATATGAAATTGGTAGGATATTTCCAAGAGTACAAGCAATTAAAAACAATATAACATATTTACAATGTTACAAGTTAGACGCTTAATCATTCAGCCATTTAAACAGTGGTTTACTGGCTCTGTGTTGAGACATATGAGCGCATATATGCGAGAGGATTTTGGGGACAGCTCCGCTGGAATATTTTCATGGAAAAGTCTACCCACTGGCCAGCGCAAGTGATCTTCATTGTGGATTTTGGCCACGTGAGCGCAGCGGGAGATTGGAGGTAACCAGCCCACCACACACCTGCCTTCATCCATTAATGTTTACACATTCCTCAATCACTCCATAAACATATAAATTATGCTGACAGCCCCAGGCTATCTATCTCTCACAAACGTGGTGTGACGGCCTGACGGACCGCAGGAGTGCTTTATTTAGCTAAACAGCAGTGTACGTGTCTCCACTCAGCTGGGCGCTGCTTGGGGGTTAAAATCATGATGATGTGAATGGTGTCATTCAACAACATAGGCCTATGGCAAACTAGCCTGGCGTAGCTAGACTATATCACTGCGTGGATATGAGTCTGGTGCTTCCATGAGGACGTTTTGTTTCCCAAGGGGCGGGATCAAAACAATAGCCCTCGACGAAATTGGTTAGACCTACAACCAACTACAGTCGCCCATATTCGAATACTGGGCCCTGATTGGTGCCCCACGTCTTCTGGGAGAGGAAATGGATTCTCTATGGAGCGGTGCCAGACCCAAATCGCAGAGTGCATTTTTTTTTTGCACTCGCAGATTCGTCTGGTCCCAGGCTAATGGCATATTTAACGCATGATTCAGTTTTTTGTTTAGAATATCTTTATGGCAAAAAATAAATAAAAGATACAATCTTTTTCTATTTTTTCTTCTCCAGACCACATTCTTTTGACATAGTGTGACATATAGTTGACTGGACTTGCGCTGTTACGAATGCGGTCGTATTTTAGTTATATTTTCTTACTGGATGTGTCTGTATCAGGTTTTGGGTCAGAGTATGCAAAAAACACACATATGATAGGCGTGTGTGCTGTGTAGCTGTGTGTGAATCCACAGAGATGTTTGGTCGGGTAACTTCACATGTCGAAAAATAGGTGGGGCGGGGCTCCGCTGTCCACAACAGCGGACAAATCTCACGCTAGAATTGACAGGGTACACCTATTTTGATAAATCTCACGTGGGCGTAAGCTACTTCCTGGGCTAAAATTTAATCTGGTTTGTACACTCCATTGATAAATGAGGGCCATTATATCTACACAGAAGCTGGATCCATAGAGAAATCCAGAGAGTTTATCAACTCTGAAAGTTAAAAAATGTGAAGTGTACTGTGGCCATATCTAACCTAATTGTAATGCTGAGGAATAAAGATCAAACAGAGAATAATAAATGACAAACTTACAGCAGGACGACTGGGACGAGAGGAAGTGCGAGACTCCCCTGGCTTGTGACGGCCATCATGGGATAGGATTGGAGGAGAGTCCATTTTAGAGGAACCTGAAAATGGCATCATCATAACAGTTGTACTTATTAAATGTGACTCACTTCAAGAGACCCGTTTCAAGAGTGCAACAGAATGAGGGACAAAGGGACTCACTGAGGATGCGGTGTCTCTCCAGAGAGCCAGTCTGAGGCATATTAGACACAATGCTCATGTTATCTCCTCTCTCCCAGCGGTCATTGCGGCTGAGATCTGGATTGCTGCCACAGGTAACAACATCAGCAATCTTATCTCAGCATCAGATATGCCAACACTTAAGTATTAAGCTTGAGACGATTTATCTGACCAAGCCACTGATCTGTATGTATTACCTGGCTCTCACTGGATGCCTTATGCCAGAAGTAAGGTTGGTGTTGAGGGCTGTGGCAATGGATGCTGTCCTCTGGGGGATCTGAGAAAAACATCAGAGACTAACAATGTCATTTATCAGTTCTATTCTTCTATTTTACTTAACAGACAGCCCAGGAAAGCTTTATGCATACATCATGTTTTAGATTTCACATCTTCACCAACTGGAGAAAAATAAATATAAATGATCACATTCCTTCAACTCTCTAGTAGATGGCCTCACCTTGGGTGGCATTTCAGACTCTGGCAGGCGGATCCAGGGGCCACGGTCCTCCCCGATTGGGTGTGCCTGTGGAGCGGGGATCTCAGAGGTGGGGTCCGAGTTTTGGCGGACCAGCTCCCGGGAGTGGATGGGGCGGGGAGAGGGGTTAAGGGAGGGATCCTGAGTGGGGAATGCGGACATGGTCTTAGTGGGCTGATCACAGAGCGACTGGGAGCGAGGGACAGGGGCAGCATAGGGCTTCAGTGGGACCAAGTGCGCCATCTGGAACTGCAGAGGGCAGTTCAAACAGCAGCAGCAAACCCAGGAAGGGTGGAGGGGCAGAGTTGAAGGGAAAAAAAGGGGGCAGGAAGGTGCAATGAAGCAGTAGAGAGGAATGTAAGTGCATGGTTGTATGTATTAAGATCAGATGTGTGGGAGTGCATGAAGAGGTCAGTGAAGAGGGAAGGGAAGAAAGAAGAAGAAGAACAACAAGGAGTAAATAGAGATAATACTGATAAATACAGTTTTAAGTTCATGCAGATCCAAGACACAGAGACAAGAATGGCTTCAGCATCATCAGCTTCCTCGATCTCCATAAAAAATCTTTAGTCTGTTCATGCTGTACTATTTATCCCCACACTACACCGATTAGTAAAAAAAAAAATAATAATACATTTCATGGACTTGAAATATTATATATTTTTTTATTTAACAAAAGGTACAATTGTGTGTGTGTGTGTGTGTGTGTGTGTGTGTGTGTGTGTGTGTGTGTGTGTGTGTGTGTGTGTGTGTGTGTGTGTGTGTGTGTGTGTGTGTGTGTGTGTGTGTGTGTGTGTGTGCGTGTGCGCGTGCGCGTGTGCGTGTATATTAGGGGTGTCACGATTCACCTAATCTCTCAAGACAGATTCAGAGCTTTGCACCGGGCCTGTGAATGATCCAAGCAAATAGAGTACCGAAGAAGAAGAGTACACCCAGAAATCACGCGATATTCAATACGGTTATTAGGCCTATCATTATTAATTACTAGGTTATTGTGCCTTGAAAAGAAAAACAGTTGTTTCTCAATAACTAACTTTTATTTGAATAATAACAAATTATCATAACAAATGAGAATCTAGAATAATAAAATGCTTAACATATTAATAATTAAACTTTGTGTTTAACGCTAACAACTGTCATTGATATTTTCCGATGAGTTAAAATTCTTTGAAACGTTAAGATTTCGTCCCATTCCAAGTGGCTATGACTGCCTTCCCAAGTTTGCGGGCCATGAGTAGGCAACACGGGGTTCCACGACCAACAGGTCGAATGATGTGGGAGTTTGGTATTGTTGGCCGTTATCTTTTTACCGGACAGATGGGGAAATGAGAGGTAATGCAGATGGGATGCTACAATGCAACACTACCAGTGGCTTCTCTCTCGTCAACTTGTCCGACAGCTAAATTTTCCCCCGTCGGAAGCACACATGCGCGGAATGCACAGAAAAACAGCAGTGCCTCGTAGCTTCCCTCGGACGTGAGCATGCGCAGGAGTAACATAATGAAATAACGCAAGGCGGCTTGTAATTTCGATACTGTATCGAACGTCAATTTCAATTCATTTTCGTTAATGTCGAGTATCGTGACACGCGTACACACACACACACACACACACAGTACATGTATACACTATCCTTTTTAAATTCTTCTTATTAATATTATTTGGCTGTGGTCCATGTACCACTCCTTGTAAAACAGTGCTGTAGTTCATAACATCTAGTTTGGCTTTAAAAGCATGCTGTATCACGCTCATACAAACACGCACCTTGCCCTGTCCCCCTTGAGGCTCAACAGGACGCTGCATCGGCGGCGTTTGAGCAGACTGAACGCCTCCTGATTGGCTGACGGAGTCAGAGCGTGATTGTATGGCAGTGTCAGAGACAGTGGTGCAGATTTTGGGTGAGCCCTGCCTGTTGAGTTTACTGCGCTCCTCCACCTAAACAGAAAACCACAGCAACATGGAGCATGCATTAACCTAACTGTCAGACGGCGTAGCTTCATAGTGTGTCCAATAATGGATTGTATACACATGGCGGCCATTTTGCCATTATGTCATGCTGTTATGACAAAAGAGCAAAAGGGCTGGAGTGTCTCATTTGCAGGTACCTCACGGGCCCAGGCGGGCTTGTTATTGGGTTCCAGGTTTTTGTTGTAATGGTACAGGGGCTTCTTGTCTTGCTGTTGTTGCTGAAGGGACACCAGGTAGGCATGCTCCTGCTGCAGTTGCCTCTGTAGCCTCTCGGACTGACGCTGCTCCTCCAGCTGTTTACGCTTGTACTCCTGAAAAAACACGCAATGCAGTCAAGGAAGGCATAGAGGACAGGGCAAAACAGGTCATGATCCAAGACACACATCCATGCATGAGTGGCAACATGAGGTGAACAATCACTCCAGCCATAGACAGGGTTTTCCTTTTTAGTCAAATGCAAACACAATGTGTGCCAACAATGTTCTCCCTGACTTTGAATGGGAAGCACATTAAAAGTTGTACATGCACGCATTACAAAACATGCACATTCTGTTCCATCCAACAGGTAAAAGACAAAATACCACAAAAGTCATTCAAATTGCTAGATGTAAAGCTTTTATTGATAAGTGTGTGTGTATATATATACAAATGTGTGCGTTGTATATTTTCTGCAGGCAGAAGCAAGGGAATCAGACAGAGCAGTGCAGTGAGAAGTTACCATGAGCAGTGCCTGCTCTTGAAGCAACTGCTGTTGAAGGATTTCTAACTGCCGCTGTTCTTCTTCTAACTTATGTCTGATGAACTCCTGAAGGCAAAGTCAAGGAGGCAAGAACGAAAAGGGAATAGAAGCGTAAAGAGTCTAACGAAAACAGACCCACGTACAATAGGGAGACAATGAAAGAAGAGAAACCATTACGTAGCGGCATTCTGGTACCGAACTGTTAAAACTGTGGCATAGATGTTCACCACAGTGACTATCAGTATCTCAATGGTTAAAATGATATTTAACACCACACTGGTAAATCTTAAAACACACAGTATGAGTGTTACGGTTAGACACATTTGTGGTTCTAGAATATTTGTGGAAGTGCAGACAGCAAAAGCAGCAAATAAAGATGATGAATGTCTTTTCTTTTTGTACAACAGTGACTGTGATATAATGCCAGACTGTGTTACCAGGGGTTAGACAGTAGAAAAGGAGCATGAAGAGATGCAGAGAGCTCACCCACAAAAACTCATCTCTGAATAAATACACTAATTTAGATCCTTGCTGCTATGGCAACCTACTCACTTTCACCACCAAGAACAAATCACATAGGATGGCTGAATTGGCTTACTGATTGGCTGATTGACACTCCCACACTGCTCACTGATTGGCCAACTGGCACTCCCACACTGTTCACTGATTGGCTGACTGACACTCCCACACCACTCTCTCATTGGCTTACTGCACTTGTGAGTCTCCTGCGGTTGGTTACCTGCTCCCTCTCAGCCAGCCTTCGATCCTCCTCTCTCCTCATATCGTCGAGTCTCCGATGGGGACCTTTTTCCTGCTGCCTCACCATCTCTCGTTCTTTTCTCTGTTGCTATGAGAAACGGGTGACAGTAGAGAGAAATGAGCACAGAGGCAATGTTTTAAGGGAGGTTATAATGGCTTGGCTCATGAGCAAAGCCTCTTGTTTTTGTGCAGACAGCTGAAAAACAAAAAGTATAAATAGAAGGGATGGAAAAGTATGCTGCAGGAATAGTGATGAGTATCACACACAGATTACTTACATCTAAAACAGTGTTACTCTGGTTCAAACTCTTGGTCATTTGATTTATAGATCTTGACACAATCCATTTTATTATACTTTCTTAAAAAGGACACCACGCCTGCTTGTTAACACATTGTGTGCCAGATGTTTATTAAAATACGGTACGTTCATTGCCTGCATATCTTCCATCCACTTACGTTGATATGTTTCGTGCTGTAGAAGCCCCGACGCGGAAGTGCATGTAAACAAAGCGTGCGTGCGAGACGGCGGAGGGTCCCAACTAACGCCTGGAACAATAATATTTCTAACGCGATCCTCCATCGTGAAAAATATACCAGTGAAAGATGATATAAAAAAATAACTTTTGTTTAATTGAAAAAGTTACACAGTATGACTTTAAGACATAAATTCTCCTCATAAAAGAACTAAATTATTCTGCTCCTGCATTACTTTTAAAGAGATTGATTATCCCACTAGAGCAAGGGTCTTCAACTTTTTTCTGGCCAAGGACTGCCTAGCTGAGAGAGAGATGAAGCAGGGACCCCCACTACATAAAATTGTGTTGCAGATTAAACTTTTTCATAGATAGCCTTTCAGACATTTAACCCTCACTACTTGACCTTTGGCTCTGTACTTGGTTAGCTCTTTTCCCCACAGAAAAGGGATGTAAGAGTTGAAGTGGTTAAAGTATATTTGGCGGATCCCCTGTACTAACTCTGAGAACCCCCTAAGGGTCCCGGACGCCCTGTTGAAGACCCCTGCACTAGAGTATTATCTTTAAGAGATCAATTCTTCTGCTACAGTATTACCTCTTCAAGGCGGCGGCGCTGTTCCTTCTGCTCCTCAATGCGTTTCTGTCGGTCATGTAGCAGCTGCCTCTTGTGTTCTTCAGGATCCCTGCGCTGGGCCGCCAGCTGAGCCTGCTGTCTCTTCAGGGCCTCAGAGCGCTCTTTGTTTTCCTGTTGCAGACGCAGAAAGTCCCGCCTCAAGGTGGACTCACCGGGCACATTGAGGATCGAACTAGAGGAAGGATAGCAGACATGAGGACGATTAAGTCATTACGGCGGTGGGAAAGCCAGACCAAATAAGCATGCATCTTGGACACAGAAAATTAGAAGTGCCGTTACCTAGACTCCCTCTCATCCCCGCGGTTTTCGTCCTCCTCATCACTGCCACTGTACTCATACTCTGTCTCCTCTGGGGGAAGAGATAACAGAATAAAGAAAAGTTCAAACATCGGAGGAGTGACCCTCTATTGATCCCTTGTTCCTTCAGTTACTCCCTGACTCACTGTACCCATTGGAAATGCCCATTTCCAATACACCCACCGAGGTGAGAGTTATTGGCTTTACCTTTCTCGCCCCTTTTCTTGCGTGTGCGATCGATGTGGTCTTTGAGCTGGATTCGGACCTGTCGCTCAGTAGGCTGGTCCCTGATGAAGGAATGCTTGAGGAGCTGTTCTGTTGATGGACGGCTGGGGTATGTCTTGACGAGGCAGCCTTCTATGAAGTCAATGAATTTTTTGGACCTGGGAGAAGTGCATATTAATGGAAGAAAACTGGTGAGGCACGAGGAGGAAGGGCGCACATTTGGCCTGTTATTACCAAGAGCCCTGAATCTTCACTCTATCCTCCTATGCATAGACAGAGAGAGGGAAGTGTTCCAGGGTTAAACTATGCTTGCATTAAACAACGCAAGGCCAATGCAAGAATTCCAATAATTTAAGAGACATTAAAATGGAGCTTTCATTGATATTTTTTGTTCAAAGAAAAGGTTTTAACAAAGCCGGAACAAGAAATCACGTTTTTGACTTTCGTCCCAGACGGATTTGTCTGTCCGGAGCTAATCTTGCAAACCATTAGTAGGCCAAGCAAGTCAATCCACCCCAATATTTTCAAATAAGCCTGATGATGGTGCTATGCCAGTTCACTGTACGTTGTGGCCTATAACTCTTGAACCGTAGGTCGTACAATCAAAATGTATTTTAGGATTCCTTGGATAGTGATGCAACTCTGCATCATGCTGTGTTGCCTATGCATGCATAGGTCAAACGTTGGCCAAATTGTCAAATATTACCTGAGAAAGAGGATTTTCTTTTTTTAAATAGCCGATCTACAAGCTCATAGCTTGTAGTTTGGCTATTTTCACAATATTTATCTGTGGATACCAAGTACTTGTTAGGGTGGGGGGGTCCCCAATTCATAATTCATATATGATTATATATGTAACAGAGAGGACCTCTGTTACAAATATTGCACATGTATTTTAACCCTGAGTTGACTTAATTGCACAGCATATTGGCACTTTAGTAATTTGCACAACGTATTTTGCACAGTCATTATTTTATTGTTGAATACATTGATTTGTTCCCTGATGACTGAGATGGCCACTCAGCCAACGAGTTCCACCTGGGGAGACTAAAGTGTGACAATTATGATGGACAAGTGTAATGTGTGTAATAAGTGCAATAGAGACTAGGTGCAATATGGTTGAGGTGCAATGTAAGTTTTATTGTTGAGGTCCGATTGAATGCCTTACAATTGCCTGTGTGTGTCAGCATGATTGGGCTGGACCATATCAGGATAGCAGAGGGGGGTTATGATGTGCTGTGTGAGTGGGAAATGATGTTTTAGTGTGAAGAAGGAATCTGTGTAGTTAATGAGACTTGTAATACTTGTGTTTTAAGGTTCATGTATTTATTGTATGTTTAGTTAGGTATTTATTATATGTTTTAGAAACACCCCTATGACTGGTGCAGTGTAATGGTTTAGTCCATGCTCATTAGTGCCAGCTGGCTATAAAAGGCTGCTGCCATTTCACCAGACGAGAGTATTGAGAGCTGAGGGTGAGAAGCCAAATGCTATCAGGTCTGGATGTTTCTCCTAAATGTCTGTCATGTTTTGTAAATAAATACACCTTCGGGTTACACCCTACAAGTGCCTCTGTACTGATTCCAGCCGCTAAGACGGTCCTCTTCACAATATATATTAAATGATTTGGAGGGTCACGGCCTGAAAGATTTGGGAACCCTTGCTCTAGGCCAGAGGTAGGCAACCTTAGGCACGGGTGCCATCATTGGCACAGGGGGGGGGGTAATCACTGGCACACTGTGGCATAAGTGTGAGAGAGAGGATTTTTGGTTTAAAACACAATATTTTAAAATAAATAGTCAATTAAATTAAGTCCCCTCACATCTGTAATTAAATGACATCCTGCACACAATTGTACATTCATTCAAAATCTGAACTGGTGAGGGAGTCTGGGGGAGATAAGTGGGTTATTGCTCATGATCATTATATCCTGATGTGAAAGAAAATAGTTCCGAAGAAGAAAAAAAGGTTGTTGTTGATATGACACAGTGACAATCAAGAAAAAAATGGCACTTCATTTCAAAAAGGTTGCAACTGAGCACCTGTCGATCTAATTTATAAAATAAAATTTATTAAAAAATGCATGCAAAGAAATCCGGCAATGGTTTCACTTCGGACAAAAATTAGGAACTCAAGTCTTTCTCACGTGAAATTTAAGTGAGGAAAACCATAGTTAACTTCGCTGAATGAAAAGTATCTTCAATGAACATTCTGACGGCCATACGATATTGATGTATTTACACTTACCCGTAAGGTGGCCACCGCATTACAAAACCACAGTTCTGTCTTTAAGTTACTCTGGGAAATAAGATACCTTAACACGTCAGGAAGTTGACTGTGAGAGCTGTGACTGCTATGTATTAACACTGCTGTGGGTCAAAACGTTTTTTTTTTGCAGAATAAAACCATATTTTGCTATATAATTCTGATGAAAAATGTTTAACCATTTAGTCGAATAGCTGCGCAAATCCATATTTCTAAGGGTGACATTATTCTATACTCCACATAATCAGAGAGACATTTAAGATTACAGATCAACTGTGGCCATAACATCCTTTTAAGTGCATAACAAAGAATGTGGTCACATATCATTTGGATTCATAGAGTTAGCTGTAGCACTCACCATTTCTTGGACTTAAGCTTAGGAGGGGGGTTCCTGGGGATGAGGAAAAGGGCTCTCATAGGGTGCATGTCACACAGAGCTATAAAAAGTGGAGCAGGAGAGAAATTAGCTATCATTGTAGCTTGCTTAGCTGCACACAAGAGTAAGGTTTGCACAAGAAAGTCACAAAGAGAATCAATGTAGTGGCAGAGATTGAATTCATACGCTACACATTACAGTGTGTAAATAACACTAGCTATGGTCAAACATATTATTTTGAATCCGTATACATGGCTATAGCTCCTGTTATCCAATCTTTACGGCTGCCCCAGGCTTTTTGCTACATTGAATGTAAGAGCAGGGACTATGAGTCACCGTTTTCCCAGCATAGGTAGGTAGCTAAACCTGTCTGGTTAGCTGTACAGTTTCTACAGTAAATAGGCTTTTGTTAGGCAGTCTCTAGACATATGCAACGTGACTGAGATAGCCAAAGGCAATCCAATGGCTTAATTTCTTGGCTAAATTACAACTGGAAATACAGATTGACTTTATATGAAACAAATTAAAAAGAGGTATGAAAACCATCCAACTATGTAAAGACAACCCAAAATATATTTAGGCAGCAATGGGACATCTGCTTTGGTCCTTTTTCAATTCTAACAATGATCATCTGCTGAGACTTCCATTAAACTATTAAATGACTTGCTTCACAGAGTGTTTGTGTCATGCACACCAGGAGTGGTCTGCAAGAAGTCTATACACTTTCTTCACTGATCAGATCTCCCAGCAAAGCAGACCACAAATCTATCTGCAATGATATGTCTTATTCAGTCTGACAGGTTCTACCCCACAAGCTAACTGTCAGATCACCACCATACCATCTTGATTACAATACGGTACAGTCTGCAAGGTTTTGCCAAGTATAATAATATCTCCACGCTGTCCTATAATAGCATGAGCTCTTATATTATGATAAACAGAATGTGTCCTGTCAGGTGTCAAAGTGAGTGTCTGCACTTACGGGGAGCTCCCTCGGCCATCTCAATGGCTGTGATCCCCAGGGACCATATATCGCTCTGAAGAGATACACAATAGGCTGATTAATTCTCTCGCAGTGCAGTGCACACATAATACATTTATGTAGGCACATACAGACATGCAATTACCCTGTAGTCATAGGTAGAGTCAGGGTTTTCGTCACAGGCGATGACCTCTGGTGCCATCCAGTAAGGTGTGCCTATGAAGGTGTTCCGACGCCCCACGGTGCGGTCCAGCTGAGCGCTCACCCCAAAATCCACTGTGTAGACATAGGAATATATAATAGTTGGTAATCGTCGGTTAACAAAGTTTCACAACTTTCTTTCCCATTACATTTTGATAGATTATAGAGCAATGTCATAACAATAACTTAAAAAAATAAAAGCACTAACAAACTGCAAACAAATCCATCAACTTACCAAGTTTGACCTCAGCATTTTCTGTGAGCAGCACATTCTGGCCCTTGATGTCCCTGTGGATGACCTTATGGGCGTGGAGGTGGGCAAGGCCCTGAGTACAGAGAGAGATGTCATGTCCCATTGGTAACCATTCCATAAATGTTTGCAGACAAGACCTGTGTTTTACATTTTGGATATTGTTCAATGTGATGACTGCTGATAGCGCCCGGGAGACCGAAGTGTCAAAATGACAGTATTACTGTAGTTGGAAGATTTTTGAATAAATCAAATGACAAATCACGGTAAAATGACAGCAGGCGGTCTGCAACCATAATGTGTAACAGAGTTTCAAAATTGAATGACAATATACCGTAACTGTTGGGCAGAA
Source organism: Gymnoscopelus microlampas (assembly GCF_963454915.1). NCBI lineage: Eukaryota > Metazoa > Chordata > Actinopteri > Myctophiformes > Myctophidae > Gymnoscopelus > Gymnoscopelus microlampas. The sequence goes on from NC_139949.1 coordinate 30,393,314, forward strand.
ACCTGGTATATTTTTTCAGAATTGAATGCCCCATTTTATACTTTGTTGTATAACCGTGTCGCACGAATGTCCTTACAATAGCCAATGTACAGGTTCACAACGCACGTAGTTCTACATACAATTTGACATTCCCAAAAGGGATGCCAGGTTGAAACAGGTTAAGTCTGTCTGGGGTATTATAGAAATATTTAACCAATGAAAACTATTAAGTGACTACTACCTAGAAACGGTTTTGGACATACGTATTTGGTGGTTTCCGCCTGACAGTGACAACATTTTTCCCATTCTTTGCCTGCCTTGCAACACTGCAAAGTGGTCAGTTAGAAGCAGCAGCATGCTGATATGTGTCTACGTTCTCACCCTGAGGATCTCTCTGCAGATGTAAGCGATCCAGTCCTCCTTCAGAGAGCTGCCCTTGGTGTTCTTAACCAGGTCAGTCACTGAGCCGGCCCCACAGAACTCCATCACCAGCTTCAGGAAGAAAAGGGCAAGGAAACTTGGTGAGCACAATGACAGTAGCATATAATGCCATATAAAGACAAAACTAAAAACATTATGGCCATGAACACAGACGCTGACAGACCCAAAGTTGGTCATCGTGTCCTGGTGGGCTCTTCTTGACGAAGGCACCGTAGTAGGTGGCTATGTTGCGATGGTGGCTATATTTCTTCAGCATGTTGATCTCTGCTTTGATCTCTTCCTCTTCTTCCTCCGTAACATCCATCACCTTGATGGCAGCCAGCTGGCCTGTCTTCACGTGACGGCCCTGATTGAAGGGGAGCAGATTTGAGAAGGTTAATGTGGTCAATCAGAGCAAACAAGTGTAAAATCCAAGTGTTTGTCACATAAAATACAGCTTGTAACAAAATTATAGGCAGTGAAATTATTGTACTTCAAGCTTTCTCAACGGTGTGGATAACAATAAAATGTAATTGTAACTAAAAAAAGTGCTCCTCGGAGCACAACTCTCCGCTGTTGGGAATGTTCTATCTGTATAAGTGTCCTATCCGTCCTGTCTGTATAAGTGTCCTGTCTGTATAAGTGTCCTATCCCTCCTGTCTGTATAAGTGTCCTATCCGTCCTGTCTATGTAAGTGTCCTATCCGTCCTGTCTGTGTAAGTGTCCTATCCGTCCTGTCTGTGTAAGTGTCCTATCCAATTGTTACAGTATCCGCCATTTCTCAACCATTTCATGATTGTTCCTGTCTTACCTCACTCTTACCAGACTTGTGTTGGGAATGTTGGGAATGTTCTAATTCTTATGTTCTAACTGTCCTATCCATCCTGTCTGTATAAGTGTCCGATCCGTCCTGTCTGTATAAGTGTCCTATCCGTCTGTATAAGTGTCCTATCCGTCTTGTCTGTATAAGTGTCCTATCCGTCCTGTCTATGTAAGTGTCCTATCCCTCCTGTCTGTGTAAGTGTCCTATCCGTCCTGTCTGTATACTGTAAGTGTCCTATCCGTCCTGTCTGTATACTGTAAGTGTCCTATCCGTCCTGTCTGTATAAGTGTCCTATCCGTCCTGTCTGTATACTGTAAGTGTTCTATCCGTCCTGTCTGTATAAGTGTCCTATCCGTCCTATCTGTATACTGTAAGTGTCCTATCCGTCCTGTCTGTATAAGTGTCCTATCCGTCCTGTCTGTGTACTGTAAGTGTCCTATCCGTCTGTGTAAGTGTCATATCCCTCCTGTCTATATAAGTGTCCTATCTGTCCTATTTGCTAATTATGTATCAGCCATGCAGCCATTTCGTGATGGTTCCTGTCTTACCTCACTTTGGCAGTGGCAAAGACACTGCCAAAGTGACGCCATGTATTTATACAATATTTCACCGTATTGTCACGTGTCACGTGAGGCTTGACCAATCGGTGTGTCATATTTAGAAAGTGAAAACAAAACTCTCCTGCGGAGAGTAATAAAAAGGATTAATAGACAAAATAGCCATACAGGAAATATAATAAGTATCGTATGTAATAAAAATCCAACTTTACTGAGGTCATGGATCATCTAAGCTACATATTCACATACTATATTGTGTAATAATGTCATTACATTTTGCTTCCCCAGTGTCACAGGTTCTGATAAAGCTTCTTATCTTGTCATCACTACTATTCGCTAAAACATGGATTAAACAGGTGTGATCTTCTGCTTTAGGTCAATGTAGAGACAGGAAACAGGGAGAGGGTCTGGGAGAGACATGCAGTGATAAATAGTCCGGCTAGAACAAAACTAGGAACAGGGGACACGCTGTCAGGCATCAGAGCCTATGTGCTACGCCCCCTAACCCCTATCAGGTCGCCCGAACTGCTATAATCTCAAAGGGCATCCTTGTAGATAATAGCTGATTATAGAGGAGGAACTCAGGTGGGCTCAATCTGAGCTCTAAACTGCTCAATATTCCAGTGCCTGCCACCTCATTCTTCCTAGACATACTGTGAGTTCTACTGCCCCCAATATGTCATGTCTCACCTTGTACACCTGCCCATAGGTCCCATTGCCAACCACCTCAACCAGCTCAAATATTCCTGCTGGATCCTGAGGGAGAGAATCCAATAATCAGATGGACAGAGACAGATACACAGGGTTAAAAATATATCATTAGCTCACACCAAAATATAGAATAACAGAATATACAGAATGCTGCAGAATTCATGTCTGTGAGTGAAACCTGTAGTTCAAAATGTGGCATTTCAAATGATTCTTTAAATTTGAATTGTATGTTTTAAAATACACCATAAGCTGTTTTTTCCCTTTTACAGAATATAAAGACAAGCACCTCTAAGATAAGTATTTGACTATATGGGCCCTCTCTGAAGATTATTTTGCTTATTTTATTTTTCCAACCACTGACATCACATTCACAAAGGCACTAATAATGGCCTTTATAACTTGATAGGCTACATAATCTCCCCCCCCCCCCAGAGGGAATGGAAAAAAGACCCAACAGTTCCACCTTCACACCATTTCTCATGTGTGGGCGGCAGGACCGCTGCACTGGGTTTACAATGTATAGTATGACGTATCCTATCATCGCTTTACCCACATACATCCAGATTTTTCAAACATTCCCAGTTCCCATTTTGACAATGTGGGGGGGGGGGGCTCAGTTGAAGGAGGAGGTTTATAATACATACGTTAAGACAGATTTGGTAGTTAAATGGTGAAACGACCCCAGACTTGTGTGTTCACAGAAACAAACCCACTTTTCAGAACAACAAGACAAATAATAGCCATAGGGTTGAGCATGCAGTTATGTACGCACAAGTACACATAAGAGGTAAGAAGAGATGGAAGGCATGAGAGAATGAAGGTATGGAAGAGGATAATGCAATTATCCAGAGGGTGGAAAGACGGAGGCGGCAGCATCACCCACATCCAAAACGGAGAGTGGGCTAAGAGGGAATCAAGTGATAGAGGGGGAGGGTAGAGCTGCTGTGTAAAAGGAGTATGGAGGATTGCACCAGCAGCACACCGTCAACAATGATCACAAAAAGTGCATAGACAAGCAAGTGGCAAAACCACTGGGGAGCAGAATAAAATGTTGTAATCCTTCCACCAAACACAGACATAATGAGAAATTCTTATACATCTGTGTAGTCTCTAGTAAACTCTTAAATTAGCATGTGTGCCCAACAAATCTGAGAATGTAATGGGAAATCTGAGAATGAAATGGGAGTTAGACTGTATATTATAATATATGTCATGCTAAACTTTACACACCACACATAGTGTGCAAACTGTGATACTGAGATTGGAATAAATATTAAGATATTTGTATCCTCCCTATCCTGGGGCCTCAGAGCAACCACAGTCCATCAGGGCATGGACTCTGAGGTCTTGAAAGCATTCCATAGGGTAGCTGGGCACACATGCTTTACATAGTAGTGTCAGGTTGGTACTAGTGGATGTCCAATAGCATCCTCCATCTTGTTACACAATTTTCAAAAACAGTCTGTGTGTATGTTTGACTCAATCTAGTGTTACATCATTTTTAATACATCTCGAAATAAGAATCTTTAAATAGTTAACTGCATTTTTCCAAACTAAGGAAGGCATATGTGCTTTCTTAGCAGGATCATGTGTCGCAACTTCAAACAACAAATGCCAAGTATTTGTATCACATATGCTCAACCATCCATACGAATTCACATAACAAGACGGCAAAATTCATGGGTTAAAATAAAATAATATTTTGTCAGTTATTGATGCAATCACAGTTCCGGCTGATGCCTGGCAACAGGCCACCACAATAAACAGACTTTGTTTTCCATTGACCAGATAGTTAGTGAAACTGAAAACTTTCTTGCACTTATGTTAAGTTTCAAATGACATGGAAGATACGGAATCACAAATCTATTGTTTTTGTCTTGTTTTTTTACAGATTGAATTCCTCCCCCTCAAATCATGTTGGATTTAAATGGTTTATAATATAATTTGAGACAATCCATAACAATACTGTTTCCATGCCCTGCCAGTATCTCTGTTTGAACTTGTGAAGGTTAAGCGTGATTTACACTATGGCCAAAGTGTTATACATTTGTATAATTGCCATTAGGCTTGGGCTAGTGACTTGTCTCGTAGCTAGTATTTTATTAATGAATTATCTCTACTGAAACATTTGAATGGAAAATCCCAGGAGAAAAGAGAAAGTCATTCATCATGCACAGGCTTTTACAGTTACTTGAATCTAATGCTGCACAGGGCTTCACATACTACAGGACATTAAAACTGAAACAGACATAAAGGCATAACTTGCTTCCACAAGAATGAGTTCAAACATTTTGAGACAAGGTACAATTTATATTGAAATAAAGTTTACGATTGTGTACAATGAATTTATTGTCATGTACTGTACACAATGGACTGGTTGTTGTGTAATACTGTAGTAACACTGTAGTCTGTAGGGAACAAAGCAATCATTTTTGTTCAATGCATTAGAACCTACCCCTTTTGTTCATTGTTGTTTTTAGTTTTTTCATAAAACATCACTTTTATTATACAAAATACAAATCATCATACATATTAATGCCAAATGCCTCGTCTAATGGTTGTTGTTCTCTAGCATTTTTGTATGCATTGATCCAATTGTCACTTCCTTAGTGGTTACTCACATCTGCTGTTAAGCAATAATGGCATTTAAGCTGAATGGATTTGTGAGTGGCAGAAGTCAAATATGGTAGTGTTGTACAACTACACTGAACTGTAGTTGTTGAGTAGATCCCAGGTGTGAATGTTTTTGAGCGAATGCAAAACTGTTCCCTGAAAATACACCCAAAATCTGTAGCCACTGTTCTTCATAAACGTGGACTTGTTACACAAGGGTTTTAAATTATGGATTTAGCACTGATGGATAAGGCTGGGCAACATAATATTATATCAATATAGTGATATGAGACACGTATCATCTGGGATTTGGGATATCACAATATTGTGATATGACATGTCTTTTAAAGGCTGCATTACAGTAGTGATTTCATTTTCTGAACTTACTCGACTGTCCTATTTGCCTTTACCCACATACATAGTAATTACAGTATAGACATTGATGAGTGTAAATATCTTGTGAAAGCACCAATAGTCATCCTTACAACATCAATCGAGGAGGTACTTGGTCAAATCATGATATTTGATTTTGTCCATCTCACTCATGGACATGCAAAATGAATTTCCACATTCTTTAGTCCAAAGAAGCAACAGTGATTTTGAGTTAGATTTAACTGCTAATCTTTTTTTTAAAATTGCATTTAACTGTACATGATATTCAGACACGATGAGTCTCGGTGAGGCATTAGGCCATAAGGGGTACCGCCTACTCTACCAAGTGGATGGAGATGGCCCCCTTCAAAAGAGCGGCTCAGCAAGCACCATAAACACTCAGAGTGATATTGTCACTAAATAAATTACAGCGAGCAAACACAAATGTGGCCAATAATTATGATACACAAAAAGCACTTTCCTTTCAAGTATGAGTGATGCACTGTAGTGCACACCTACAACATGTGGAAGGGGATCCAACATTTATACACTGTTAATAGTCAGACAATTTATTCATAATAACAAAATGTGAATGTGTGAAACTGAGGTCTTCATACAGTGCGAGATTAAAACTTGAAAGAAAGCCAACTGAATAACAAAGTATCTGTGATTGACAAGGGGTGAAATGCATTTCATATCCAACATGTACCAGCATTTGCCTGTGCCTGGTGCAAATTTTAAGCCATACATGCAAAATAGAAAGCTCCACCAAAACTAAGAAAAATGTAAGCAAGGAGTGAGGCCTGTGTTATATGCATTTAATACATCAGTGGTGGTTGACAATGACAGGGCTGGAGACAGTGTTAATGGGCAGAATGGGATCATGGCAGGCAGTGGTTCTCCAAAATGCTTTGGGAAGGATTGTGTCTGTGTTGTGTCATTCTTGTGTTTATCCACGTAGTATTATGTCAACTCAGCATACATGTAGATGTTGCAGCAGGCCATTGCATGTTTATTCCTCGTTGATTATGAGATCCCAAGCTTTGTGTGTTGTTTTTTTACCACATAAAAAAGGCCGTGTTCAACACTTGAATCAATCAATCTCATTTGAATAGCTTTACTCACCCTCAGCGCGGCGAGGTCTATGTCATCCAGGCTTCGTGTGGGGGCGTTTTCAGTCATTGCTGGCAAAACTTGGAACGGTGGCTAACACAAGTTAGCCAGCTGATTGCGAATACGAAATTTGGCAAGCCTTGGACGGCTATATAAACTCGATGCTGCTTCTCTTCGGGAGGGATTGTGTCAGTGTGCTCCAACTAGTACAACAACTTGATTTCACATCGCAAACACCGGGCTGTGCAGGGATCACACGACACAGACAGACGCACCCAGCTGGCTAGCTCAGCTCACGTTAGCCCTGACCAAGATGCTGAACATCTGCAGTTGTTTTAGGAAAAAATACATATGCCAACCCGGACAATTCGTAAAAAAAAATATTTAGTTTTCACGTTGTTGATTATTTACGCTATTGTTAGGTTGCTACCGAGTGTGTTAAAGCAAGTGGCAGGATTTCAGCATATTGCACCTCCAGTGTTGTTGAACACCTTGCTGCGTTCATGTTGATCTCTACTGCTGCATGGCAACAACCCAGTGAGCAACGCACACACAACCAAATGACACTTAAAGAACACAGTACTGGATCTGATGATGTGATGGCCGCCTGGTTAATCCTATTTTTTAACAACCTAACATGTACATTTCCCCAGCCATGCAGGTATAACGTTATATCAAGCCCGATATTTAAAAAAACATCTTATTAGACAGGCCGACACCGTTGCTGTTCTCAAACTTCGGAACGTGACTTTGTTTGTGCCTTCAATTGAGGAGCGCACGCTAATTAAGTAGAGCTAGCGAGTCAGGTGCGGAGGTCCGCCGTCCAAAACAGCTAGGTGGCTAACGCTAGCGAGCTATACGGTCTTCTGCAACAACGTCCAACATGAACTTTCGGTCTTCATCCATGTTCCGTGTTGTTGACACTAGTTAGTCAGTCAGTCCGTCGCCTCCTTGCACCGCCAGCCGCCCGTCCGACGACAGCACACACACACACAGCCCAGCGATTCAACGTCAAAAACACAAGCCGTAACGATATAACTACACCCCGTTCAGCAGCAGCGGCCCTCCGCTGTTTGGAGATAAGCAGCGATGCCGCTTGTTTCGAGCTGCGACATCCAAGTTTTACGCACTTTCTAGAGAATGCGTTTCTCCACAGCGGCGGCACGGGGCGCGCATACGAACTGCAGCGAGCAGGAAACTTGTTATTTCGCCATGTTATGTCTGTCTGTCTGTCTCTCTACGCTCCCTCCCAGTCTGTGTCGTGTGAGGTGTTATTACGACGAACGAACCCTGTACACACACACACACACACACACACAACACACTCCTCAAGTGTTTTTCTCGCTAGTCTGTTGAGTAGGCAGTAGGCTACTACGGTATTTCACCAGGGACAAATTACCTGAACCTCTCCACCACAGTCCACACACACACACACACACACACACACACACACACACACACACAGCTACGCAACAACTGCTGGCCAGACCACAGGTGATACTGATAGGCCTACATATTGATACTGATACTGTAGTAGGCTACAGTACAGCAGCCGCCATTGAATAGCCTTATACTGGAAGGCAATAAGCGACACCATAATATTAGTTTTTACCTATGCACGCGCCCGCCCGCGCGCGCACACACACAGGCTAGCTGTACCCTATATATATATATATATATATATATATCTTTTTTCTTTCTTTTTTTAAGATGGACTACTGACGACATTTTAACTGTTCAAATACGGGCAATTTTCTACCAAGCATAGACGTCTGGTTATTATGGTTATGGTTACCTAGGTATGTTGAAATAATTATAGGATCAGTTAGTTTACCCAACCACAGGTAACATCACTGATGATGTGTTCAGGTGCATCAGAAGATGTAGGCCTATTCAAGAACTATACATACAATATTTGCGTTAAGAGGAAGAGGTGGTGGAGCATTCATTACATTACACATTATTTATATACATTCATTTACCATACATTTTCATATGGTAAAATGTAGTTTATCTATTAGCACTTAAGTAAAAAGTTATTTGTAACTGTCCTCCCAGCTATGTAAGTAACATGTACTGTTAGATTAGTTAAGTCTAATAATAGCTAAAATATGTACACAATGGTTTCCCTTGTTTTTCCAAAATGAACTTGGACCTGTGAAGTATTCTGCTATAACAAACTTCCACATTACACATGTTTTATATAAGACTTACTGTATACATAACATTAGGCAGTTTTTGTTTCATTTTCATAGGATAGGAGAGACAGGAAACTGAGGGTAGAGAGTGAAAGACACGCAATACAGGTCTCTAGCTGGAATCGAACAGGGGAATTAGTGATTATATGGTCAACATACTATCCAGTCAGCTACCAGCACACCACAAGATGATAACCCTTTAAAATGTCATGGTAATAGAGTTTATTAGTACTGTAATAATAAAGAGGTATTGGTAATTCTGGCTCTTGATAAAATAAAAATACAATACAGTCAATGTAAAATCACCAGTGTGGTTACATACATTGGAAGTGGTTTTCAAATACAGGTACAGTAGGCTACCAATCAAGCCGCCAGTTTGTGCTGTACTGTATAAAAGAAACGAAAAATGGCTCCATGATGGCGTCAAGGTAACTTCCCAAGGAAATTGTGAATGATTATGAAATCAGCAATGCAGCATTTGTGAAACCAAAAGTTTTACTGGCTTTTTCTGTGGAAGGTATACAAACACATTATAAAACAAACAAACCATTAGATTACTTACAATAACACACTTCATACAGCCTTCAGTCTTTTCAGTTTCCCTGCTTGGTCCTCTAAAACATTTTGCTTCTCCAAAAGTTTTCTTCAATTTAAGACCACTGCTACAGTATATCTGGTTGAGTGCCATATTTCTGCCTTCTGTAGGCTGATGTATGCTTTGGTGACAGTGTCACTCAACAAAAATCGTATTTTCCTGATGTGTCAACAACGTCACTTTTTTCATTTGAAAAGACATGATTTTTGTCAAGCGACACATAAAAACAACACTGTGACTGAAGCATGAATCAGGGTTAATGTTTTGACAACAAAGTATCGTGTGACATCACTCAACAAAAATAGCATATCATTTGAGATTTTTTTCTTCAGTTGAATAAAGCATAAATCAGACTTTAAGAAACAGCGGCTTCAAAAATGTAACAGTGGCTGCCCTCCATAACATTTCAATGTGTTCAAATGATATACCCAAGATATGAAAAAAATATGAAAAAAATGTGTATGGTAGATACTATGGCTATTTAGCAAAACTGAGGTTTTGTTTTTATCATCTCAAATATTCCTATTTTCTTTGCTGCCTAAAACACCATGACAATTAGAAAGAAGCATCAAGCATCCATGATCTCAGGTGATTGTGCAAATACAGTTTATGATTGCTGATATTTCCAAATATCATTACAATCTTTGAAAGTAAATGTATAATTTGAAGATTAGTAGGATTTGAAACTGTTAACCTAGCAAACTATTTGCTTTCTACTTTCTAACATTACTGACTAGTGTTGCTAAACATTTTAAACTACTGTACCTCCCCAGAAGCCTGGAAATAATCAAGTATGACATTATTTTATGCCACACCTTCAATTTAACACACAATAACCTGGTACTCATTAACAGTATTAATATATAGTATGAACCCTAACTAAGACGCTGAACAACTTATGGGCAGCAACAACATGGTTAATAATAGTACATTCAAACTATGTAGTGTTTTAATGTACTGTTTTGTTTTTGTTTTTAATCATAACAGAATGATACAATAAATGGTGTCAAAAGACAATAAAGGCATGTGTTGGCTAGGGAATGTGAGTCTGAAGAGCTGAGTTTGAGGATCCTTTTGAATGATGATAGGGTGGGGGCATCTTTACAGTATGTGGATTGGAGGTGTGTTCCCCAGAGAGCGGGTCGCAAGTGAAAAGGACCCGTCACCCCAGGTTCAGCGCTCAGTCCTGACGGTACAGCTATTTTATTATACCTTTTTTATTACTACTATTTTACCTTTCAATCTTATTTAATCTTATTCTTATTTTATTGTTATCCCCACTGAAGCTTGAAGTACAAGAATTTCAGAGACTATAATGCTGCTACAAACTGTATTGTACTGTACTTGCAGTATGTGATAAACACCATGGCTTGACCTTGGCATTGGGAAAGAGCGTGCTACTTCTCATCAACATGTTGACATCAAAAACTAAATGCAAAACTGCTATATTAAAGAGACCAACCCCTAATCATCTTTTTCTAAATGATTTTCTGAACTGGTCATTTACCCTACAGTAAAAATACTTTTCAAAGGACATTGCTTCCGTGGAAACTGTCACTCACCATACACATGCAGTATCTTCCAATATACAATCCTGGTTGGGAAGTCACCTTTATCAACCTTATGTTTGTTTCTGTCCTATCTATTCTTTATTTCAGTTACACTCCTGTCAGCTTTTTGTTCATCACCATAACAACCACAAATGTTCTGACAGATCTGCTGGCACTGCAGTGAGAGATGAAGTGTCTGTGTGTGTGTGTGTGTGTGTGTGTGTGTGTGTGTGTGTGTGTGTGTGTGTGTGTGTGTGTGTGTGTGTGTGTGTGTGTGTGTGTGTGTGTGGATAGAGAGGGGAGAAGCAGAGAGAGATGGGGGAAGAGGGAAAGAAAGCGCATGGGAGGAGGAAAAAAGAGAGAAATGACAGAGATCCACCCACCCCAAACCTTGCCACAATAAATGTACACAATGTTCCCCAGTTATCTGAGATGCTTGACTTATAATCCAACCTTCCAATCCTCCTCTTACTCATACACTCACGTACATGGCCTTTGCACCACCACCAGACCTATACAGTTCAGAGTCAAACATGCATTGTGGAAGTTATAAAGCAGATACTGCCATAATTAACACCTATTTTAAAACAAATAATCTACAGTTAAAGCAAATGATCAATTGTCAAATGCACATTTCAGTGGTTATTTCAGAGTAGCCTATCATCATTTGTCTTCTAGGAAAATACAAAATGACATGTGATCTTAAAAAATGTTAAAATGTTATGTAAAAGGTAGCCTTACGGAATATAGTCTATAGACCATTTGAAATCTAAGCCGTCCTGGCGTCCTCATAATATTGGTCATAGTGTCGCTACTATTATATTTATTTTGTTAAATGATTAGTGAGGTAACAGGGATCTAGGAGTCCCTCTGTTGAATAAAGTACTGACATTGATCTCTATGGTTGACCTTATACTGTCTGTGGTTGATTTATACTCCGAAAAAGCTCTACAAGCTCACACACATTATGAGCTTGTAGATCTGCTATTTTCGGTGTGCGAAACGCTGGGCATCCAAGTATAAATCAAGCATTATGTCCACAGTCCTATGGGGGCCATGCCCTCTTTACTGCCCAGTGGAGGCAGCAGGTTCTCGTCACACAGAAACGTAAGCGGAAAGTGGACCAGCAGACCTCGGATGGCCTTCAGCTCCTCTTTTGCTTGCTCAGGGTCTGTGTCACGGAGAAGTTCTTTGTCGGAATGCTCTTTCAGCTCTCGCATGTTGTGAACAGCCTTACAGGGCAGGGAGTTGAAGACCTGGATCAGGATCACAGCGAAGACCAGCCGTGAACCGCAAAGGACAGAGAAGGATTTTGAAAAAATAGAGGTTACATATTCAATGGAGATAAAGGTAAAATAGTCAAATAGGAATTAACATTCATTAATGTTTGATTATTAGATTACCTTGTCATAAATTGCAGCATTAGCTTTAGCAGATGCATTCCAGCCCAAGAAGAAGAACTCGTCACTTATTGGATCATCGATGTTGATTTTGGGGTCTGAATCCGCTCCCACGAGAACCCTGATAGGAACATACAGATTGTCAAAGATTTCAATACAATGTGTTCAAACTATAGCCAATGACAAGAAACTATTAATAGATAAGGATTTCAGGGTACATTTTTACATTGTGTGGTTTACACTAGGAAAAATGCTGTCCAACCACTTCCATCAAATGTGCATAACTGTAGTCCCAGGTGGCATAAGTGTTTCCTGTTCCAATTCATTTTCCCATAGCTTCACTTGATTGGCTTGGAGGCAGGTTTGAATTATGCCACCTTCACATGTGTTTCCAGTTAAAATCTGCTGCTGAGCCAATCAAGCAAAACAATGAGAAAATGAACTGAAAGAGGAAATATGGGTATGCCACCTGGCACCTTCTGAAAACCTGGGAATACAGTTATGCACTGAGCCTATATGCTTAGCTTTCGGTCAATAGACCTTCATCAGAGTATGTCTGTCCAACCAAAGGAGCAAACGTCATGTGGTTTACAAAATTACATTTGGATCCACAACAAATAACTCCTTATGAAAACTATATACTTGCTCAAAAAGGTCTTCTTGCACGGTTCCTTTCGAAAACAGAGGACATACTTGAGATGTATTGTCACATCACAGAACACATCTACAGGTGTTCTGTAGATGTGTGTTCTCATACACAATCGTGTCGTTTGCCTGAAAATAACAGAGCCAAAAAAACGCTAACTACTATTTTGTCCTTACCGAAAGCACTCTTTGCGCAGGGAAAGAGTGAGGGGTCCTGCCTGGTACTCCTCTCCTCCCATGGTGGAGGGAACCCTCTCTTCATCCTCCACCAACACTGCCAGCTCACTGTCTCTGCTGCCCAACATGCTGCGGTCATTGATGTTGGCCGAGCCTAGAGCACGAAGTGGAATGTTCTCTCGTTAACAGACTACTATTAGAGTCGGATGCTTTGGGCACAAGTATTCCAAAACGGAATGCATTTATTACAATATAAATATCCTTGCAGAAAAATATTCTTGTAAATGAGTGGTCCTTTTCACCTTTGCCCTCTATCCGAACTTTTCCCTTTTGCCTACTACCACAAAGTACAGCATGTATTTATTGCTCAGCCTTTCCATTCAAATCTCATAGTAATTATAATAAAGAAAGCAGTCACTAAAAACCTAGTGGCAACAGTCCTATTCAAACATTTTCAAAAATAGGTGATCTACAGTATTAGCCCACAACGTGTTGCGATGGGAGGTTGTAGATCAGCAATTTCTTTAAACAATTCTGAACATTTTCGCCAATAATGACATGCCTTAACGCTGGGTTTGTGCAGGACAGACAAAAGGCTTTGCAACACTCTATAAGTACTGTTATTATTCTTAGCTTGAATCTATTTGCATTAACTATTGCATAATACAAGTCCCATCTCTATCATCTACCCATGTTCCTTCTTCCACTTAAATCTGTGTAAGCAAATGGCAGATAGGAACTATCATTATTCCTACTGTACACTGTACATTACATTACTAATTCTTAAAAGAATACTTGAGCTATTCTTAATCTTGACTGTGATTCCCTGGTGATTCAGGGTTGCTGTGATGTCCTGCCTATCAATGTGTTTGTTCCACTGGTGACTCACCGATGATATAGCGACGGTCATCAGCAATGATGGTCTTACTGTGGACATAGATGAGCTCTGTGACAAGAGACTCGGAGAGTTGGGCATGTGTTCTCAGCCCACACAGTGTGATGTACTCAGTCCACTGGTCCTTGACTGGGAGAGACAAGAAACATTCATTGGACTGCTAGACAGCTACAAAATGAAGATTCATTAGATACATTAGAGGAACATAAGGATTGTTGTTATTACAATATTGACTTTAAACATGAATGTAAAAAGAAGAGGAGCTAGTTAAGGATGAGAATTGAGACCTGTTTGACAGATACCTAGTACCAGTAGCTTCAGTTAAAAGGAGCAACGCAAGAAGAAAGAGAGAGACACGCGTTAGGAATGAACTAGGTGGCATTTTCTGGTGTAAGATGGATTTTGAGTTGAATGTGTCAGCAGGTACAACAGGAAACTCACCTTGGCTCAGTCTCGACAGGATGGAATGTTCTCCTCGGCACATGGTCCTAAAACATTAAAAGCCATCATAAACTAAACCAAATATGTGATATTAATACTTCTTAATACAGAGTAAGCCACAATGTTGGGCTTTGTAAAACAGATGGAGGGCCACAGGTAGTGAGCAAATGTAATAATCTACTTAATATTACAAGTTAGGTAATGGCTCCTGAACGGTAAGTATCACTCCCACAATGCATTGTATGAACACCCAGAGCCAAGTACCAATTTAGGTTCAAGTACTAATGGTTGTTTTTAGGCATGAAGTAGTCTCACAGCCAGACAATCAGAGATCTCCCATCTAAATATAATATGTAATGAATTGTTTAAAACTGGGTGGAAACAATTCAGGGGGGGGAAATGGGGGGGGGGGGCAATTCCAAGACTTCAGTGTGGTTGTTCATATTGGGACAGATATCAGGATTGGTTTTCAAAGCAACGGGTGCAGGTTTGCTAGTACTGGTTTTCTCTGCCATTCAAGCCCATACATTGAAATTATATTTCCCCATACGTATTTGTAGGGGTTGATCTCTGATTGTCTGGCTACCTGAGACTAGGCATTAGGTTAGAGATGATCAGGGTAAAGATCTGAGAGGACGCTAAGCCAGCGGTTAGCCAATGAGAATGTTTTCCCAAATTCAACACTTCAGGAGCCATGACCAACAAGCTTCTTAACTCTTACCTGTAAGTGAAGTGAAGTATAGCCTGAATGGCATTTCCACCACCTTCACTGATGTCTCCCTCAAACCCAGGAAGAAGAGGAACCACCACAAACACTCTGTATTTCTTCTGCTCACTGAAATAATTCATGGAGTAATGCATGTTATCTTTGAAATTAGCTGTCATCTGTTATTAAAGGACAACGTCACCCATTTTCAACCTATCTTCATATAATTGGTCCTCACTAATGCTCATGATAATATAGTACGATTTCTTTATACTCGGTCTGTGTCTCAGAGGAGGGCTGTGGACAGTTCAGATTTATTATATTTATTTTTATTAACGCGAGAACAATGGCTTCTATTATGGCTTTCTATAAGTTTGGATTCCCCATCGATGAGGTCACTGGTAAGCGGGTTTCTGAACTGTCCACAGCCCTCCTCTGAGACGCAGACCGAGTAGACAAAAATAGTACAATATTATAATGAGCATTAGTGAGGACCAATTATATGAAGATAGGTTGAAAATGGGTGAAGTCGTCCTTTAAGTGTTACTTAATACACATACCAGGTAAGTGTTACTTGAATACACACACTAGGGGCCCTATTTAGACGATAACCTCAGTCTACAGCCTAAGCATAACTAATAGCTCTTTTCGACTATGAAGGGTAACACGGAACCTTCCATAACCTGAAACTTTCTGTGATTTTTTATTTTATTTTTATTTTTACATTATAAGCAGAACCACCCCTAAGGGGTAATAATAAAAACAAAAACAGCCGGCGCATTGCGAACATGACATTTTGATTTCTTTAAAATTATAAGTTCTGGGTTCTGGGTTCCGAGAACTCAGGGTTAGTACTACCTCCTGAGCAAGGCCCAAGTAAGGTTGCACTGGAGGTCATTTACAGTAGTTCTTGTAGTCAAAAAGAGCCATAAGCATGACTGTGCAGTGTGGAGCTAAAGATCTGAACAGACGCCACCAGACTGACTTGTGAACGCAGACTGGCTGCATACCTGTGCGCACGCAGGATTCGATCCACAATTGCATCGCCAATCCCGTTGTGAATACTCTTCCCATCAGCACAGCTTATGAAGAACTGGTTCTGTAAAACGGAGAAACAGATGGTAACTCAGTATGAGGTGAGGAGCTGGAATGGGGAAGCTGGGATGGTGACAAGGAAAGCACCAAGCTGTGATTGTGATGTCATTCAGACCTCATCCGCTTCCGTATGATTACAAACAGGCTGGCTAGCTGCAGAGTATCTCAATGTCATGTGAACTCCATGTGTGTAATGCTATGCAATTAATCAAGAGATGTCAGGGATGCAGATGTCAGGGATGCGGTGCAGACACGCACTTTGCATTCACTAGGTTAATACACGATATACATACATTCTATACATAAAAATACAAATGCAGTCCAACATCTAACACAAGCAAATCGCTCTCGTTACTGTTGATGTGCCGTCAGCAGTGAAATTCATAGACAAATGAAACGTTAGTGCTTATCTGTACCACAAACTCTGTGCTTGCATGTTTACAGTGAATTAAAATACAGTACCTCAATATATATGTAGTGCTCACTGGTCTCAATTGTGTGAATGTAGGCCTTGAGGATTGAGTTCTCACAGGTTCCAGCAGACCAACGATCCACAGAGCGCAAAACCTGACAGAATTGAGTTAAAACACACACATACAGTTTGTATCATAGCATATAAATTATAAGCTTCCTTAAGAACGCTAGCACATCTATTCAGGGCCGAACATGATTCAGCAAAAATAGCAGATCTATAAGCTCACAACGCCTCACATCGCGACGCATTGGTGCTTGTAGATCGGCTATTTTCGGCAAAGAAAAATTAAGTATCTTCTTTAATTAGCTTTACTGCAAAAGCCCAATTTATACTCTGGCGTAGTATGACGTACATGCATGTAAGTGAGTGCGCGCGGAGAACAAGCAAACAAAAGAACTTGATAAAGTTCTTAAGAGCATTGTGATAAAATCTTTGATTCACCGATTTAAATCATCACACATTTGTATTGATTTTCTCACGAGGCATCGTCACATCCCTATTCACTTCTATTTACCAAGTACTGTTAACTTGTACTTGACTTGTTGATACTACTAAATTGGCTATGTATGAATCTAAAGTCCTGAAAAACATTAACATAGAACCATGTGCTCTATCAAATTGTCTATAGAGCTGGCCGGGGGACCTCGACAAGGAAGCAGCACAACACAATAGGATAGCCTCACAAAAGAGAGCTAATGTAGGTTTAGGCTTACAGACCAACACCCACAATACAAGAACACAAACAAACACAACAATAGCTATCGTGACCCCAAAAAAACACAACTTGCTGAGCAGTACATTCTTTTAAAAACATCTCAATCAGACAGTGAGTGAGAGTAACCCAATGTCTAATAAACTCCTCAATGCAGACTGTGAAGATGGTATAGTTGTTCATACATTATTGAATAGAGTTTGTTACATGATGACGTCAAAGGGCATTGGAACAACTGCTCATGGGTGCTCAAAGGGTGCTATATTTCATGTTTGACTGCCTGTATGTTGTCCCACCCTGCAACAAAGGCATTAAGCTTGGCTGCCTTTATGTTATTCAGTATGAGCAACACGATCACTGGTGTTTACTACAAGGTCATCTGATTCAGTATTATCTAAAGTTTTAGAAATGTACCTGTCCATGGTAATTATGTTATGACATACTGAAAAGTCAAACAAAATCATCGTTCTCAACTATCTACTACTATACGATGTAGAGTGACTACAGAGTAAAATCCTGAGTGTTTAACCCTTAAAAAAAATACCAAAATGGACAGCAAAGCTGGCAGCGTACTTCAGGCCAAGTCCCATTTTGTTTGGCTTGCCGAAACCAAACAAGTTCTTTGAGGCCAAAATTGTTTTATGCTTGATGGAGCTCTGCTTTGAGTGCTGAACGCTAGACCACACCCACTATATACAGTCCTGAAACCATAGACTGGCTTGAATGTTGACTGGGGAAATACAATTATATAATAAAGCATGTGTACCTTGAGTTTCTAAAAGAACATTTTTGGCTCATTAGAAAATCTTGGAGGTGCAAGAACTTCAGCAAGGCAATGCATTTGCTCTGTTTTCTCCGCAATTATGTCATTTTGTTTTTAGTGTAGTGTTAGTGTTGCCGAACTTTGTTTCAGGAAGAAGTATGCTGCAGCCATAACGGTCCATTCTTACACTTTCTGGCGTCTGGCATTTAAAAGAAAAACACAAAATATGGCTATGGGTGGGATGGCCGAGGATTTTAACCGGGGTTAACAGGGTTTCGTTGACCGGGGTCCCCCAGGGCTCTATAATTGTTCTGCGAATACTGTATTTCCCTTTACATCAAGTCTCTTCACCAAAAATAGTCAATCTACAAGCTCACAATGCGTTGCAAGTTTGTAGATCTGCTATTTTCACCAAAGGTTCGCCGCCAGATTAGGGATGCTGGGGTTCATGTGATTAAATTAACACTGAGGATTTTACAGTGTGTGTTCTGATCTCTATTTCCAGCCGATACAGATCCTTCAAACTTGAGAGCGATAGCTTCTCATCCCTAATGTAGTTTGCAGGTCTGACAGGCCTCTGTGAGCATGCCTCTGGGAGTTATGGCTGTGCGTCACAAAAATGCTCTCAGAGAGCTGCTGTTTCCCCACAATGCTCATTGGCTGTGGTTTGTGTGTACTTCTGATGAGCCATATTTTTGTCAATAAAAACTGCGATTGTGTCAAACTCCCTCTGCAACAAGTCTCTTTGCAGAAAATAGCCAATCAAAAATAAATAAGCTCACAATGCGTCACAACGCAATGTGGTGCGCGCTTGTAGATTGCTTTCTTTTTACAGACTGTTCACTCATTTTCACCGAATGTTCGCCTATTATTACATGCCCAGAATAGGGATGCCAGGCTTCATGTGGATAACTATTAAAACTTTATTTTAAACAATCTGTGTGAAAGAGTACGTTACATAATATACAACATAACTAACACATCTGCAGTGATTACAGAGAATTCTAGACCCTTGTGTTGGTCAGACAAGTAGACTTGCCTGAAGCTCATAAGCCCAAGATTTCCCTTGGCCATGAAGGGATTCCTTCAGTAGATGTTTGGCTTCGCACAACCGGGTTAATTACCTCACTCCATCAGGAGAGGACATAAAACTGATGGAATTACAGCGTTATAATAGAAAGAAGAAGCTACTTCAGATCAGCTGACTGTCAAATGAGTATGACTGTTCCAATAGAAAACTAATTTTACATGCACCACTTGAACGCCAGCATGCCTATTCTGGGGGGAACATCCAAAGAGATTTGGAGTCGACAGAAAAAAGTGGTCCGAGTACAGTTGTAACTCAGGCCCGTTTCACTAAGAACAGAGGATTTAAGTGGTCAAAATGACCAGTACAGAAACACATTCGCACACTCATTTGTACACAGACTCATTGGACTCATACACTTATTCATCCATTTATGTATTTCCTAATGACATTTCATGCTACATTTTTCACAGAATTAATAGGTGTGCAAAGGCTTAATTTGCATAAGCCTGGCATGGCCAGACTTATTCAAATTATCCCCGGTGTGACATCACAATGAGGGGAATTTACATACTTTTACAACACTTAAATACAATCATAACAGCAAAACCAAGCCCAAGACCAGACATACCATAAATGGTAAATAGTGCATTTATATAGTACCTTTATTCAAAGTGCTTTAGAATGTGCATTGCATTCACCCGTTCACACACTGATGGTGGAGCTAACCATGCAAGGCACCAACCTGGGGGTTCAGTATCTTGCTAAAGAACGCTTTGACCATTTCCCAAGAAGTCGCTGTCCCTCCTGTCTGAGCCACTAGTATTATGTAATACCCACACTTTGGTCAGTCTGTGTGTGTGTCTGTGTGTGCGCGTGCGTGTGAATGAATTAAATACCTGTACTTTGGCTTTCCTTGACCCCGGCACAGTAATTGGTATCATGTCAGCTGTGGTTTGAGACTTGGGGAGAAGGCAGGGGTAGAAGTCGTCCTTGTACTTGCTCTTAAAGATCTAGACAAGACCCAACACCAATTTGATAAAGCAACACATTTCCATGTAGCATGTCCATGCAGAAACAACTCTTTTTTTGTTTGTAAGAAATCCGACCTTGGTGAAGTTCCAGCGCTGGATAAAATGGCGGGCTACGTCCCTGGCAGCTTTGCCATGCATAGCTGCCGACAGGTCTCGCCAGGGCATGCGAGGCACCTCAGTGCGTTTTATGTTATCTGAGAAAAAGAGAGATGACAGTCTCACACTTTGGTCAGTCTGTGACACACACACGCGTACTTGTTTGATTAGTGTGTACAGTATGTGAGGCGGAAGGCCTGTGCATGCATTGGGATGTTAAAAGGGTACAGAAACTGTTGAGATGAACTAGTCTGTAAGGACTGTTCGTATCGAACAGGTTTTGTAAGGACTGTTCGTATGGGTGGATAGCTGGTAGCAGATTGCCCTGAGCGCTGTCGGTCAGAACGGTACCCTCGTGGGAGTCTTGTGGAAGCTCGAGTAATCGAGGCTGGTAAGTGAGTCAGATGGTTGGGTAAATGGTTTGTAAGGCCGGTTACTTGTAGATTGAATGGATCAAGTCTCTTTCTTTGTTAGTTACACTTATTAGTTACTGAACTGAAATATCTCTGAACTGACTTATCCGGCATCGACTCAACCTTATATAGCAACAGGTTGTACTCGCCATATAAGGAGGACCCTAGAGCATAGCCGTTTCATTTATCATCCATATATTGATATTAGGGGAGGCTCCTGTATAAGGGGAGCCTTCGCAACAGAAACAATACCTTCAAATGGTCGGTCCAGTTGGGTCCAGTCTTTTTTAATGAAGTTGCTGTAGTCTTTGCCCAGCCACAGTTTACTGTTGCCAGTCAGATCCTCAGGGTTCTCATCGACTGGCTGCTCTGGCTCTGATGTCTTTGGAACCTCACTCAACCCATTATCCTGCTTATCTTTTGGCATCTTAAGTGAAAGGGATATAGTGAACTGAACACAGCGGATAATACATAACAATGAGCATACTCATAGTAGCACAACATTTTAAATATTACTACGTGGTATATGGCTCAAATAGAACACACAAATTTGTAAACAGCTCTTACGTCGGTGTCATCTTTTGGCTCTGTCTCCGTAACACCAAGATCAGTTAATCGGTACTGACTGTCATCCCACCTCCCAAACGCCAGGTCAATGCCTCCAACAAAGGCTACTGATTGGTCAATGGCCACCATTTTCTCATGGTGAGCCCACAGGAACACCACGGCTGATACATGGTCAGGATGGCGCATTACCTAATGGACATAAGAAAGGAGATATACAGTAAGTGGCCATTGATAGCCATTTTACGTCATACTCAGGGGTTTAAAGTTTAAACGCCAACCCGCCTCACTCCCCAAATATGATGTACAGGTATGGTCAATGAAAAATGAGGTCTGAGACTTTGGGAAGGCTCTAACAGCTCTGTACTTTCTGTATTCAAGCCCAAGTAGATTTTCTTGTACACATAATATGGCAGTAGAGTAAAATGAACATGAGACCTTGATGTTGGGGTGCATATTCATTAACGTCCTCTTGCTGTGGCCACTGTTGATGCCCAGTGCCATCTCCACCTCTTTGTAAAGCAGGATACACACCTTCACGCCTTGTTCCTGCAGAGTGGACAGGAAGAAAAGAAAAGGTGAAAAATCCATTTCTGTCGAATTAAAAATAAGAATAAAAAGGTTCAGAGAGAGGTCTCTACTGCTTTGCGTTTGAGGATCTCATCCAGGCGCCAATACGTGTCAGTAGCTGGTCTCTTCAGGAAGACTTCAGGGCTGAGCCTAGGAAAAGAAACGAGGAGACAATACTCGCCAATCAGTCGATACATAATAATGATAATAATAATAATGGATTTTATTTATAATGCACATTACATTTGTGAAAATCTCAAAGTGATACATTATACACGTTTACACTGTCCCTCTACATTCTGATCAACATGCTACATGTATGTTTACCATGCAATGTGTACCGATGTATCTTTCTTAGGTGAAGACCTGCTCACCACTGATCATTCTGACACTTACCACCAGTCTGTGATGAAGATCTCCTCCTTGGCTTGTTCAAGGGCGTTGGCCAGGTCCTCAAAGTAGCCACTTCCGTTCACATACCTGTTCTCCCACAATAAAAAAAGAATATAAGACTGATTATAAGGAACGCTGCAGAATGGTAGGCAAAGCAAATACCACACAGACTACATGGGTCTAACCATTTAGTGAGGGTTTCCTCCCGTGGCGGTGCGAACCCCTCGAAACGTTGCACTTTGAAAAAATCACAGGCATCTGCCGCCCTGTTGATTTCATGACTCCACCACTGAGCCTGTCTGTAGCTGTTGCACTTGATGATCAGACTTCTAAACAAAATAAACAAAACACACCCAACAATATGTAAAACAATTACATAATACCATTCGTTCTGAAAAAAAAAGTTTTTTTTTACAGGTGACCCTGTTGAATTAGTACGAAGAAAGAGGTCACACCCACAATCAGGCCTTTTAAGAGGAAACTTAGATACGAGTGAGGGATTACGTTTAAAGAAATTGCTGCGAGCCGTGAGAAAACAGTTGACAGATCCTGCACCCTGATTACAACACCCTGCAGTCTCCAAGAACAAAAGATACCGGGTCATCATGGTTTGAGATAAAGTAAATTCCAGTCCAGGTGAATGCTTAGGTGCTTACGAAATGAATGTAGCCACACCCTGAGGTATACCGACATGGGTCAAAACCTGTCTGGATTCTTATACTGTATGGCTTTGTATTACTTTTTAATTTATTATATTATGGCCTAAACTATAAAGGCATTAACCATATCCTTGGCACGTGTGCTTGAAATAAGTCCAAGGGGTTCCCTGTTCTCTAGCCCATTAAAACCAGGTAATTTTAGATTTTTGCGTTGGCTATTCAAAAAAAGCAGATATACTAGCTCGTACATACAAGCTTGTACATCTGCTATTTTTTAACATTTCTGAAAAATCTTTGAAGTGTGAGAACCACTGATTTAGAGGGTATTTGTAGAATCTCAGTCTCAGGTCTAAATGGGCTACGGTAGTTAGATAGCGCAGACTCCTTTCAAGAATTTGTCTGACAAGAAAGATTTCCCATGATGCCACAGACTGCTTTGTGTTCACTTGGCCTCACCCCGTGTGATTTGTTTCTGTTCCCAGTAGCATTCCAACCATCCATAATAACATGAAAGCTACTGTAATCCTAATGTTGTATGTACACTATTCTTTGTTAACTCTGCACTGCCTACTGTTCCACAGCAGTAATTACTGTACTATGTTTTGCACACTTAACTCTCATGTCTCCGGGACACCTCTGGCTAGATTATCACCCCCATGGCTGCCTTTAACTTTAACTAGTTAACCAGTTTGTTAACCATCCTTTGGATGTACTGGACTATCCATCAATGTCCCCAATTGCACTGCATACTGTTCCATAGCACTTAAAATGTTTGCACCCTTCCTCTCTTATCTCCTGGACAGGACACCTCTGAACGATCACTCCACCCAGATTACACACTACGCTGACTTTTATCTTGTAACTGAACATGGAAGGCCCTATCCATGTGCAACATGGTTATGTATAATGATCAGGTTGACTTCTGTGAAGAGCTGTTCATACAGTACAGTACACCAAGTCAAATTCAGCTGTTCCAGCTATAGCCCTTCTGTATGAATAACATTATCTCTACAACTTTCTTACCGAGCAAAGTTTTCAAAGCAGACTCCATACTTGGTATCTGTGTGAGCGCGTCCCACTTTAACCTTGAACTCTGGGTCAAAGAGCAGGACAAAGGCGACGCCGGCATTGTCACGGTTCATGTACAGCAGGAAGGAGTCTTTGACCACCATCCAGCGTCGTGACCAACGGAAACAGAACTGATGGTGGCCGATGCAGTTCAGACCTTGGATACGGTGACCCCCTGACCTTTTGGAGATGGGCCCTTCCCTGAGACAAAGTGACATACACAGCGATATAACACACAGTATATAACATTGCTTACTTCTCAATTTATTTATTTGTGATATACTGTACACTTTCTTTCTTTCTCTCTCTCTCTCTCTCTCTCTCTCTCTCTCACACACACACATCAACACACAATAGTATTTGTTTTATTGTGCTTACAAGCCTTTGGACCCAAGATCAGTGATGAATGAGAGTGCACTGATATCAAGGAATTCCAGCTGAAACAAAGACAAAAGGTTATATCACCTTGCTGATTGTAAAATCAATTTGTCTGTGTGTGTGTGAAGAGGACAGGGTATGTATGCATTTTATACAATATGACCCTCACCATGCTGCGGTCGTTCCTACAGAATGCGTTCTCCAACAGGCCATTTAGATATTCCTCTAGGTATTTCTGCAAGAGTGAGAGCAAAAAGTGATACACAATCCAGTGTAAAGTCATTAACTTACCACACATACAAGACAGCGATAAGTGATGACTGATGAAAGGATGAAAAAAAGAAAAAATGAATCAGGGTTCTCCACACTGAAGCGTTTGTACTAGGAATGAACAATTAATAGGTCATCATATCGGTATCGGCAATATCAGCCTTAAAAATGCAATATCAGTATCGAAACGATCATAATTTAACGGCGATATTTTTGTTCATAATATTTACGTTTGAATTTGAAGCTGAAAAATGATTTTTGTGATGATGAAGGCTGCAGATTCAATCAGTGTTTTCAAGTTGGTAATAAGAATGCACTGTTTTTAGAAGTCTGCACCTGCACCCAGACTCACAGTTACTGTATGACAGGTGTAAGATAAACTCTACTGGAAAGTGGAAACTTATCAACACAAAATATCGGTATCGGAATTGGTCGATTTGACCATGCAATTAATCAGTAATTTTTGGATATCTGGCAAAATTATACAGTATATTTACCAAGACAAGTGCAGGTATTCTTTTTATAAACAAATGATAACTGGGTGGCGCAGGATGCCCTTATGGCCCTATAGGACTCAGTGCCACAGGTTGTGTGTGTTGTGTGGTGACGGCCCCTTGACCTTATTGGCAATCATCCAGCCTGTGTTATGTACAGTATACAGTATAAGCCTGGGAGAAGCTAAACCCAGTCTTGTTATTTTGTCCTTACTATTCCAATATCAACACATATCTGTACACTGTGTGTTTAGAGTGCATTGGTAGAGCTATGCAGCCAATTGTTTTATTCCATCTTTTTCTCCTGTGTTCTTGAGTTAGTTAAGGAGACTTGTATTTTTGTTTAACCTAGTGTAGTTTGTTTATTTCCTAAGCAGTGTGGTGTTTGGTTTATTGTTTTGGCCTTGGCCACCCTGTCCCTGACGTCTATATGCTTCACTTTTGTCTGTTTTGTTTTGATTTGTAACTTGATTTAGCAGTTGGCAATACATTTCTCTTTTGTTTGGTCACGTTTGTGCTCCTCCAAAAGGCCTTGTGTTCGCTTGTCTTCGCTCTCTCTCTCCCCTAGGAGTCGAGTCCACAGAAAGTGTTTTATGAGCAGATATTGGATATCTAGCTTTGGATATCATGTCCAAAGCGCTCACGTGGAGTGTTTATTGATGCCTTAACAATGTTAAAACCTATCAACTGTTGTTGATAGCTTTCAAACCTCACTGTTTTCTAAATCTTTCTACATCTTGTGGAGTGTTTCAGATTAAATACATAACATTCCTTGCCACTACAATTTACCTTTACCTCTTCAAACTTTAAAACGTTTGTAATGTATAGTAACATATCTTTATGTATTTCTGCCCATCTCTGTTATCAAGGACGTTTTGTGTTTGTGTTGGAGGGCCAGGGGTATGTATGCATGTTACCGGTTTGCTAGAGGTCCTTCTCATCCTTTCGCTCCCATGTAGGGTGGGCATTTCTTCAGACATGGCCCTCAGCTGCTGCCTTTCTTTCGCAAATCTGTAAGTGGAATTTGAATATCATGAATGCACACGCCATAACTAAATGCTAAATCACTACAAGCCATCACTCCCGATATCAGCCGCGCCACTCCCCATTAAACAAATATGCTGTGGCAAAGTCAGAGTTTGATTTTGCATGACTGAGACAAGTAGCATGCTACAGTAGAACACAGACCTTCCCAGAGGCAGGAAGTGGAGCATCATCTTATGCTTGTAAAGGTCACGATGCAGCTCCTGGAAGTGTTTGTACTTCCTCTTGACTGTCCAGGTGAAGTGGCCATGTGTGAGCTTCACGGTGTACAATGTACAGACACGGACCTGGGAGAGATAATTAACTGATGTCGATAAAGTGGTAAAAGCATACTGGTTTGCAGTGGGAAAGGGTCGAAGTTTACTGTGGGAAATTGCAGATACAGTATACTGTATTAACATAATTAAAATAATTAAATTAATTTCCAATATAACTTTATCATTGTAATTACACTGTAAACTTCAGCAGTGTAGTCATTACTAACACATTAAATTGTAGTATTGATATGATCGATTGTTCTATATGATAAATTGTAGTATTCAAAGTTCTGTAAGTAATATATTTAAATGCTTTTTTATTTTTGTCTGTTAAGAAGTATAAGCTCTATATTCCGATAATAATCATTGAGTGCTTGCTCAGTATAAGGGGTCCCCCGTCCCCCCCCTCTCCAGCTCTTTAGTAAACATAAAATACATTTTCAGTTTGGTTACATATTTCATCCAATCGGGGGAGAGAACCCCACAAAGATAATATCAGCTTAAAATTTATAGTGTTCTAGTTCCAATTGTGTCTGCTCATTTATTCATAACTTTCAATCTTTCTTGTTTATTCTGTATCCTTTAAGATTTCTTTCTCCTGATTAGAGGAAACTGTTATCCCAACCTGAACATGTATTTTCTGTTTACTAAAGAGCTGGAGAGACCCATGTTATTGAACAAACACTATATACTGTATAGTTAATTTAATGTTATCAATGTTGCACTACTAATAGTAACCTATCAATATGCAACGAATAAGCACAAGAAATATGTACTAGTAAGAAGCAAAATTTCAGATATTCCTTATTGAAATGACACTATTCCATAGTGAAAGGTAATAATTCAAAAGTCATAGTGGCAATTACAGCAGTATCTGCTAAATTCCAGGAAGGAAACAACGGTTGCAGACCTTAGAGCGCGTAGTGTATCTCTCTGTGTTGGTCACTCTGCAGGTGATTGGTGTGTCAGGCAGTAGTGGAGGGATACCTGCTTCCTTCATTTTTAAAAGTTGATGTACCATCATAAAGGCCCGGCCATCTGTGTATTGGAAAATGAAGTCAAATTTATGCTTCAGCGACATGTCGCTCGACAAACATTACGTAATTTCTACTAAAACAAATTGTCAAACATATTAGGCGTATATTAAACATACAGTATTAGACATTTTCAATCAAATGCAGTGATTTATGATTGCATTATTCTCACCCTTGTTCACCATCATGCCATCTATCTCATCCGGGCTCAGATCAGTGTAGTCCCTTGTAAAGCGCCTTCTATTCACAACCTGTCCCTCTGAGCTACTGGCCATTATCACTTCTTCCTCTACTTTGGCCATCGCACTGATGTCTCTGCCAGCTGTGCTGGCGCTGGGACAAATTCAAAAGAACAGGAAGTTGTACATTTGTGGTAATTCAGGCACCTTTTCTGGTTCTTGATTTATTTTAAATAAAACTAAATTATTCCAGCATGTCCCTAGCATAATCATTTTTAGGTGATGCAGTTAGTATAGCCCACTAAAGAAATAATTCCATGCCATTTTCCAGGCAGCAACATAAGTATTGTACCATACCAACATCATACGTTGCAGCTCAGAAGGTTTGTTAGTGATGAAATCGCACAATAGGATATCTAGAATACTGCTAGAAAGGGTTTAGTTACTTTTCAAAAAATGTGCAGTACTTCACCCCTACACACTCCCATCACTCATGTCTAAACCATGTACTAATTTCGATCTAATTTAAAATTAGTTTTTTGATAAACAGTTAACTGCATCTCTATGTTTATAGAAAACGCCCCCTAAGATCAGCAGTCCTTTTCTAACCTTCATGAAGTTTTCAAATCCATTAAAAAAATGTATTGATCTATTTACAATTAAATACCAAAAGTTGAAGCTTTTAGAACTTCCTGTAGTAATAATAATGTTGTGGAATTGTATTAGAGTAGTAGATGTTAAGCAATAAGAGCAAAGGTTTTGTACAACTTTTCAATCTAAGCTGCATTGCATATATTACTGGCTGAGTGTACTGTTACTAGGGCAACCAGGCCATATGGGGAGGGAGTCAGAGACAGAGAGATAAATAGAAGAGAGGCTATTAAAGGTAGGTAGGGTAAGTGATTTACTTTGGTTAAAATAAGTGTTACATAACTCTATATTCTGATAGTACTCATTGCTATAGAGTGTTTGTTCAGTAAAAGGAGTTTCCCATGTCTCTCCAGCTCTTTATGAAACAGAAAATGCATTTTCAGTGCTCTCTCCTGATTGGCTTCAATTTCGTCACCAGAAAATGTACTATATTCTGTTTTCTAAAGAGCTGTAGAAACCCCTGTGACTGAACAAATGCTCTGTAGCAATGATTACTATCAGACTATAGTACTTACCTTTTTAACAAAAACAAAAAAAGAAAAATATCACTTATCCTACCTTTAAATCGTGGTTAAAAGTCACATCTAAAGACTCCCAAACTACAGTTGTCTTTCCATAGCCTATATATTTTTTGGGTTTGTCTTTAAATTCTAGTACTTTGACTATGACAGTTTTGTCGATATTGAGATAACCAAGCCTAGTCCACACACCAATGACCAATGATTCACAACGCAACAAGTTGCAACGGCAATCACTTGCAACCACTTAACAGAATCCCAAAACTGCACTGACCTGCAAAGGGTCAATTCAGACTGGTGCAACTGGTTGCAAGTTGCAACAAATTGCGTGTTGGTCTGGACTGGACTGGGTTATCAAAAGTTGGCAACATAGCCATTTCATGACATTCTCATCAAAGTAAAACATATATAAAAATGTGTTAATAATCAGAGCCAATGTGTAAGAAGAAATAATCTTAACCATCTTCTAATAAAACAATTAGAAAGAAATAATCTTAACCATCTTCTAATAAAACAATTAGGCTATAAAATGGAACCTTCTTGGGTATCGGACCCATCTTGTGTTTAATGTGTGTGAGTAGCTCCAGGTTTAACAAATGTGGGCAAAAACTGGGCAATATATTTATGTTTTAGCCTATAAATATTGTGATATGTGGCATTATTTGGTGATTTTATAATCAAAAGTGTATCCGCATAGGTTGAAGAAGCTATAATTTTAACAAAGTAGGCTGTGTAAGTTTGTCCCTTCTCTGTCAAGAGACATTTAGCTTTGACATGATTTTCTTCTGTACCTTTCAGAACCAAATGTACATTAAAGAATACAAACAGGCAACACAATAATGTAGTGAAAAGTCTCTTGGGCTCTAGATCCGACTATGTGGTAAACAACGAGCCACTCCTTGCCTATCAAATGTTCACATTGTTAGTCAACAAGTCATGAGACTCTTCTACAATGTTGGACTTTTAAAAGTTTCAATGCGCAGTTTTCTCGTCCCTCTCCACCCATTACAGCTCAGCGACATTTACAAATCCACGTCTTAAATAGTCTGGCAACCCATGTTACAATATTCCTGATTCTGTAATGATGACTTTTTCTTTGCAGAAGTGTGCATCCATACTGTGTAATATGCAGTTATCGATCCATTTAAACATTACATAGCGGCTGGCTGGCTAAAACGAACGGCAAAGAATTTGAGCTGACATCTATCTATAGAAGTTCAGGCCTATGGTAATTGGCTACTTAGTACTTACTTTTCACTTCAAATCGTGGCTACTCCGACCAGTCATCCGACAAAACTAACATAATCCGTTCCTGACGTCTTTTGATAAAACATTTACAACGTGAAGAAAATTAAACAACAGTCTCGTACAAAGTAATCCCGATGCCTAGAACATGGGAGTATGTGGTATTCTCAAGTCCCTCCCTCTCGTTGCTGCCTCCAGCAGCACCCTGGCCCATTATGAATGCTCTGCAGCCAGGGAGCACAATTCTTCAGGGGCAAAAACTTTATGGAAAAGGGCGCCTTTTTGTTGGACCCTATTAGTTTTAGTTTTGATTTAAATGTATGTATTCTGATGAATCATATTTAATGTGGGACGTGTGTGTGTGAGTAGTAGTACAGACAGACAGACTACACGTAGCCTACTGGACCTTGCTTGCATGCAGTCAAAAGAAGGGGACAAGTCTCAACTGGATGCAGTGAGTAAAAAAAACAAAAAAAGACAGGAATGCAAATGGGGATGAAGGGAAGGGAAGGGGGTTGGGTAGTACCCATAGTACCGGATCACTGTTGTTGATGTTGTGCAGCTCGGGGACAATCACAGTCACACAAGACAGGTCTCTGGCGTTGTACACGCATCACTGATCTGATGTTTCCGGTTGTAATGGTTTGTTTTCGCTGCATCCCGACCAGCAACCCCGGTGCACCGAGCTTCCATTTTCGTGTCCCGGTTTCAACCCCTTGTCGTGAGGCACCTCCAAAGGTAACCCACTGCGGTTTCTAGTGCAATAAGTGCAAGTGCATGTTATGGGAGGGAGAATATGACTGGATCATACCTGCGAAATAATAGCCAATGCTCTGGTAGCCTCTAGCGACATGCAGGCGACAGGCGTTGGTGGTCATCATTACGCACTGCTGCGTAGTACAGTATATCGACCGCATCGACTCAGCCCGTCACCACATAAAAGCCTGGAGATCGAGGCTACCACAGTTACAATACTGAATGATGCCATACCTTCTACACACAGATTATATCCCCAGGCTGGACCGTACCATACAACAACATCAATTTACTAGGGGTGTAACGATACAGTTACTGTAGCCTGGGATCAAGACTGTCATAGATGTATTTTATCGAGTCTGACTTTTACTTTCGTACGATGGTCTTGGCTAGTAGCACCCCCCAGCGCGTGCTGCACTCTCAGCAGTAAAGCCTGTACTTCTCCGTACGTGTACAAAACATATATATAAGGTGCTTACCCGATTGACCCAAATGGTAACTCACGCTTCGGAGTATTTGTGCAATGTATTAGTCCATATTTTCAATAGATATGTGTTTTAATACCGTCTGTGGCCGAACGCCATTTCCAGCCCCAAGTTTACTTCCTGTTTATATTGAGTGTAATTCCGACTTTCAACAGATGCGCCCGTCACTACCACCCATTGAGGAATACAGGGAACTTCCGACAGAATCTGACACAGACAGAATTAAAACACTTCTTTATTGAAAAATACGGACTAATACATTGCACAAAGACTCCGAAGCACTCCAACTGTATTGATGCAAACAGCAACATATCGTATTGTTTGACTTTGTTTCGTATCGTATCGTTTTGCAATGCAAATAATCGATTGTATCTATACTAAGTAGGCTACTTTAATTTGCTCATGTGTGGTCTATATAGCCTGGTAAACCCTTATTTTTTTTAACTCTATAGACCCCTTAACAGACGACGTCACACTGATAAGAACCAGTATGCGTGCAACCAGTATGCGCTAAATGAAACCCATTCTATCAGGTCTCGCTAGGACGCGCCTCACTAGCCAACACACAAGAGGGGGTTGGGATGTGCTGAAACTAGCGCACCCCGAAACAACAGGTTGGAAATTGATTGCGTGAAACAATCACCTGCGCATCCAGTCTCAATGTTAGTAAACAATTAATTGGTCTAAAATGGAAATGAGATTTCTGGAGGGAGGGTTTACCAGGCTATGGTCTATAGGCACACATGGGGCAAATCCGGTGGTATTCACCTGGTATTGCTAAACGTAACCTCAGGAAACTATGCCTAAACCTAACCCTATTCCTAAACGTAACCTCAGTAAAACGGTGCTAAAACCTAACCTTATTTCTAACCTTATCCTCAGTAAAACAAATACAAGAATACAAGAACCGCTGGTTTGCGAAAAAATGGGGGTGAGCGTGTTTTGGGCCGAGTCTTCCGGTTACCTCTACTAGGTACTATCTCCCCCCTTACAGATGCAGTGAGAGTACTGTTCACTCATCTTGTAAGGGCCTGGTAGTTAAAAACCTATGGTGCAAGACAGGGCCAGTGGGTCATTCGATAGAGTTGAATCTAGGTTGAATCTGTGTGTTGGTTAAACAACCAGGCTAGTGCTTGAGTTGTGTATGCACCTTAGGACCTCAATGGAAACAAGTCCTCAGGACTTTTTGGAGTTATCTTTTTAGACCAAGTGTATGGCTGTAGACAGTCGTGCTGTTTGCATTTCTGTCTAAAGTATTAAATCAATCAATCAAAACCAGGAGTGGTGGCAACTCCACTTTGAAGGGAGGTTGTTTAATGTGTGTTGTGTTGTCTAAATGTGCTATTTTTTAAAAGGTGAAGTTCAGTTATTTTGAAAGTCTTCTGTAAGTTTGCATTTGTGTTTCCCCCATGGGCTAATTTGTATTTGTATTTCTATTACATCCCCTGGATGTTCTCAGGGATGTACACTTGTATGGTGGATAGTTTCAGGAGAATCACATTTATTTCATCTTTTTGTGGCAAGCTTTGAGCAACCTGACTACTGGTTCACATTGTTCAGCTATCTGTAGCTGTTGTTGGGTAATGCTGTTTAGTTTCAGTTCACATGAAAATTACAAAACAGTGGCCTGGCAGTTGTCGTTTTTGCAGGGGCGCCATGGGCTCCTGTGATGGCCACCATGAATGCACTTCTTGTTTGGGCCTGACACAAGAATTATTGGAGGCTATTGAGACACAGGCAGCTGAGCTGCCAAAATTAAGGTGACAAAATGAGCCCTCTGCCATGGACTAAAAGGCATAAAATGTGGGCCAAATAGACCCCTTAACAGACAACGTCACACTGATAAGAACCAGTATGCATGCAACCAGTATGCGCTAAATGAAACCCATTCTATCAGGTCTCGCCAGGACGTGCCACACTAGCCAACACACAAGAGGGGGTTGGGGTGTGCTGAAACTAGCGCACCCCGAAACAACAGGTTGGAAATTGATTGCGTGAAACAATCACCTGCGCATCCAGTCTCAATGTTAGTAAACAATTAATTGGTCTATATAGCCTGGTAAACCCTCCCTCCAGAAATCTCATTTCCATTTGATTTCTGGAGTGAACTCAGGCCCAATATGTTGATTGATTGATTGATGTACTTTATTTAGTAAGACATGTGAACAGTACATGACAGTACATAACAGTACATGGAAGTACAAATTCACAATACAAGGTCTACTAAACTGGAAAGCTCATTAAGCACTAAGCTTGTTTAAGATGAGATCCCCATGCACACAAATCATGATGACATATAAGAGACAGACAGATATACACGCTACTATACAGAATGTCATACAATCAGTTTACAGGTTACTGGTATGAAAAGTGAAAAATATGTTGCTGTTGAGGTTCCGTTCCTGCTCCAGTGGAGGGAGTTTGGGACATCTCTCAGTTCCTCAGTCCCAGAAAACAGTTTCTGTGTGTGGAGATTATTTGCAGATGCTCAGGAAGGCGTGGGATGGCCCTGGTGGGGTGCCTAAATTCAATAGAGGCTGCAGTGCATGAGACAGGCTATGTCCAGTACGCTCCAGAGACTGGAAATGAAAGTACACACAAACGTACTCAAGAAAGAGCCAGTAATTGCAATCATATCTGATTCTGAACTACAATAAAGATGGCAAATAATCTACTGTCCAATCAGGTGCACTGCTACTTCCAATAACTTTGATGTTGTCAACCATTCGGTGTCCTACACGACACTCGGTGGAGTTTCTCAATGGAAGAGTACTAGAGAGACCACCTCCAACCACAGCAGATGTGCTACATTGTATTAAAATACTCAAGCTGGTTCTATTTTTTAAAGAATCAAGAAGGTTTATTCAGCTGTGTTCTATCTTGTTTCCTGTGTCTCTCCCCCAGGTACTACCCCTCCACCCCCGCCCTACAGCTGCAGTGAGTTGAATCTGCATGCTGGTCACACAACCGGGCTAGTGCTCAAGTTGTATGTGCACCGTGGTCGGTCACACTCCACTTTCGCAAATGTTCGCCTATAATGACATTGCAAAAATAGGGATACCAGATTGAGTGTTGTTAAAAAAGGTACACATCCGCTGCATAATTGCATATACAGATGTTATACCGAGGTTCAAGTGAAGAGTAACTGAAAAATGTTAGCAGAAAGAACAGCCCAAGTGCACCAGGTAACACAAGGTACATGAGAGGCAGGAAGAGTGAGGTGGTTTAGGTCTTTGTATGTTCTGATGTAAATTTTCAGTAATCATAACTCATAGTATGTGGTGGTGTCCTGGCTATTGTGAATGTGTGTAGCCGGGCTGG
Source organism: Gymnoscopelus microlampas (assembly GCF_963454915.1). Classification (NCBI taxonomy): domain Eukaryota; kingdom Metazoa; phylum Chordata; class Actinopteri; order Myctophiformes; family Myctophidae; genus Gymnoscopelus; species Gymnoscopelus microlampas. The sequence goes on from NC_139949.1 coordinate 30,428,010, forward strand.
GGTCGTATTTGTGTTCCCCACTAGTGCTACCGTGCAATGATTTCATGATCAATGCTCTCCACTTTGTTAATTAATTAATCATTAATTCATAGCGTTAATTCACAATGCATCACATTGTGATGCGTTTTTAGCTTGTAGTTCTGCTATTTCACTATTCTTCCTATGCTTTTTGAATCTCACTCCTGACTAACCCATATTCCAACAAAAAACTAAAATTAGTTTTTTTTTTTTTTTTTTTTCATTTTCTGTGAGGGAACTGGGGAGGGTGGGGTATATGTGGGGTTGTATGTCTTTATATTTGAAAAGTCTAAACTAAACTAGAAACCCAGGTAAAAAAAACGAATTAAAACTGAAATTGAAAACATAAAGTCAAAACAAAACACAAATAAAAACAAATGAAAAATTCAAAACATAACCTTGCTGATTTTAGGGCTGGCAACGCTCACTGTGTCCACAGGAGGGCAACTGAGACTGTGGAATAAAAACAAGGTGATTAATAGCTGTGTATCAGATACTGTGCAAATTACGTATTCCCTGAGCAGAAAATGTAAGCCAAATGAATTAATTAAAACATATGTAGCAGGGCTAGGAAAAGCAATGACTACGCCACCCACACATATAGGAATGAGGGATCCTTTAAACACATTAACCATATACTGTATATATATAGATATATAGGACTGAACAAGGTAAGGTTCCCCAGGAAGGTACGGGTTCAGAATTAACAGAACCAGAGGCTGATGTATCAAATGTGTCAAGTTTATTCAACAGTTGTTATAAAAATAGTCAGGTTAAAATACAGAACGGAAGAAAGCGGTTAGTGTTACGAGTTCTGCAAAAAGGGACTGAACTCAAGAGGCAAAGGGGGCAATAAGGGTAAGGGCTTCGGGGCCTCTAAAGTAAATATACAGAAATTAAACAAATCAAATCCAAATAATGCAAAACCAAAAGAAAATAAAGTAAATAAGTAACCAAAAGCAAATAAGCAAATCAAAACAAACTACAAATAAGCAAAACCAAAACCAAAGTCATGCAATGCTAGCTAATGGCCCAGTATAGCTCTGTCCTCAGTCAACCCTATTGCACTCAGTCTAAATAGTATTTATATATATATATATGGCACGGTGGGAAAAACAGTGATTTACAGTTCAGCTCCTACAAAAATCAAATAATAAAACATTAGACCAACCCTCCAACAATTCATCAATTCATTAGGCTCCTATAGCAAGATGACAAAATACAGAAAAATAACAAACATACCCAAATAGTCAATGTATGCTCATGGCTCCAATTGATAAAGGCCTGCACAGCCACAGAGTACTGCTACTCAAAGGACCTGGAGGCTTCTGGAAGTACAGATATATATTAGTATAATTAACAACAGGCCTAATATGGTCAGCCTATATAAACTCTTATACATATACTATTGTTACAATGAGTTATAAAAACCTTGTCATTTGTTTCAGATTGTCTTACCAAGAATTAGTCTGTACCCCTCATGCCTCCAGGTCTCTCTCACAAACACTCAAACCAGGCTTCTGGCTAGACAGGAGGCCACTAACCTGGCCACCCCTCTTTATGCACTTTCCTTAAAGGGCCAGTGCTACACATAGTAGATCAGTTTATTGTGATCTAATTTTATGGTTACTTAGCTAACAGCCATGCTAACAGCTATTAAACCTCATATTGTGCAGAAGTACATACAGTATGTAGCTTTCTTTTACCCTGCAAGTACCATAGTTCCCACTATTCTTGCCTACCCCTCAGCCGGCCCACAGTGCCCCAAACCCCCAACCCAGAGTTGCTTTTCCCCCCTCCTCCCTTCTCCCAATCTCCCATATCTCAGCTGCCCTGCTCACTTGACAGATTGCTGAATGTGCCTGCAGTGCCTTTAGCACCCCGATTTATACTTACTGCATTGTACAACAGAACATAAATTAGGCATTATACTCTCCCCCTCCCACATGTTTATTCACTGTCTATACCAACTCATCCTGACACCATGTTTATACCTTTCATTTTGTTAAAAGGCACAGTATCATATACCCTCTCAAGAGCTGCTTCAGCAGTCATATGAGTGGACTGATTCCCTTCTGTTCCAAGGATACATTCCATGTGAATCCCACCCTAGGCTACGACCTCTTTTTAGATTACTCAATTTAAATAACGTGGGGAGTATTTCTACTTCTACACCGATCCTAGCTCTCATAAAAGCCTGTTGAATCAGAGCAGAGGACTACATTGTCCACCTTCACTTCATCAACCCAACTCATTGCCCAGAGCCCACCAAAAATTGTATTTGATGAGTTACTGGTCAAATAGTTGAACTGAAAACCCTTTTTAAATATCCACTGGAAGCTTGTTAGCATGTTGTAGCAATGCTAATGGATAAATGGATATTAATGGTATCAGCTAGCCAGTGTCAGTTTACCCTATCCTGTTTACTTAAGTTCCAGTGCCCTTGCTCTGACCACACCCATCTTCGAACTCGGCCTTATCGTGATCTCAACTACACAGTTTCATTACTGCACCTTGCAAGGTTGTGATGCTATTATGTTGACCAAATCTGTCCATGGACATATAAACACTACACATAGACTCACAAAATGAAAACAATACCAGCCATGCTGTAATCTATGGTAAAAATAAGCTATGCCAAATTGCCAAATCCAACTTTTGGACCTATGGGATACCTTGAACCAGTATTTATCTGCAGGTATAGAGCTCCAATACTGACTTAAGTGCCATTTCACTTCACTTTGGATCACTTTGACAAGCTCATAATTTTCCTGTGACCCCCATAGCATATCCACCTCGACCTCTGGCTAGCCAGGGTGGTGTAATTGTCCAACATATGAAAACTCCCCCATTTTGTTCATTTCCCTTTCCTCATAAACGTTTTTCCTTTAATTCTGCCCTGCAAACTTCCAGTGCTCGTCCAGTAGGCACATTGTGGGAACAACTGTGGGAACAGCAAATTCATAGTTCATCATTCTTATTCAGTGGTGCCTCCCCAATTTCTAAACAAAGCTGGGATTGACGAGGTGTGAAACCACCCCCAGCACAACAATAATGCCCTTGCTTGCACCACATCTAACTGCTACAACAACCATGTTGAAGTAGCCGAAACATTATACATCATATAAAGTGTTTCTATCAGCACCCCATGTGTTCCCTGACAGACAGATGTGAACATAGTCTTACAGTATCTACTGAGACTCTGAACTCCCACTTATCAGCCCACCCCACCACCTCCTTATTCAAAGCACTTTGTACCTGCTTTGCTATATAAATTACATGTTACATTTATTGTATTTCCCAGATCTCCTCATCATCCGCAGGAAGAGACAGACCGTAACCGTGCCCAATTTGTGCCCAGACACTGAAGGCTCGGGGAGAGAATTTAGACGAGTGGAAAATGGTGATTACGGCGATGTGGATGATGTCTGTAGAGAGGCAGGGAGGAGAAAGCCAAGGAGTTGATGATGGAGTTGAAGAAGAAGAAGATGAGATGGAGATGGCAGCAAACGATTAGGTAAGGCGGGTGTGGGAGGGGAAGTGAAGGAGCAGGTGATGGAGATGGAGGAGAGAGCAAGTGCCTAGCTTCCTGCTTTGAAATTGAGTCTATATAGGAAGTGACAGTTCATATAGTTTCGCTGTTTTACCCCTGCTGGTGTCAGATTTGTTTTTTCTCCATTCAAGTGGGTGGGTTTTTGATGAAAAAAAGGCTTGATTTTATTGCCTTAATAAACATTGTCATAAATACTATATGCTTCCAGTCGCTAGTTTAAAGTCTTCTTTCAATCATCATATGCGTTTTGGTAAATTAAGGTCCCATTTATTTTCAAATTGACGATAAAGTAGGGTATGCTCTAGGAGGGGCGGGATGATTTGATTGACAAGCTACACAACCAATAGAATTCATTCCCCGCGCTCCCCGACTCTTTTATACAGTCTATGGGAGAGAGAGCAGGGTGGAGAGGGAAAAGAAACCTGTTCAGCATTAGAGTGACTGAATTTTTTGATTTTGACAGTCAGGAGTACTACTGTATTATTTATTACGTATCACTGCTGTCTCGTCACATTTTCATGTTTCTCCCATATTTCTCTCTTTCATTATTTCCAGATCACTCATAGTGGTTTGCCGAAACAAATGACCTAATTACATCAGTCAATCTGAGGATGAGGATGGATTTTTATTTTAAAATACTCTCAAAATGCAAAGTTGGTTTGCTTTCTTCACCATTGCAAACTTATTTCTCTCTGTCTGCATGTAGTAACATAGTTTGTAACATGAATAAAAACATTGCTACACTAGTAGTATCAAAACAATTACTCCCTTTATTCAAAGTATAGATTATCTCCTAGCCTAAAACAGAGAGAACAGGAGATTAAGTCAATTCAATGAATTCACTACAAATATTTGTTAATTATTTTCTATAATCTTTGATAGCTCATTATTATTATTATTAGTAAGGAGGTGGAATGCTGACTGAGTTACAGCGGTGAAATATCTCATCTAGCTCACTTCATCTTCAAGATAGGAAAGGAAACCAGGGAGGGAAACTTAATAGCCAAGTACCACAGTACTTCATCAATACTTCAATCGGATAATCAAAAAAAGATAATAATATTAATCAAAACATGATATTCTTATCAGGATCAGCATTACATGCATGTCAAATAAATAATACCAAATACGGAATATTCACTACCCATCAATTGTATCTAAAATGTTAAACCAAGTACAACAAAACCAGTTACTTCAAGTAACGGCTTGACATTCTAAAGTTGACCACTTCAGAGTTTATGTAACATTCAGTTCTCAATAAACCATCCATGTAATGCCAATAGTCATCTCATAGTGAAATAGATGGTATAATGGTGGTTATAATAGTTAACATTAACAAGCTGACAACCTGGTGCTATTTCATGATATTAGTCTCCAGTACATTATAAACTATATCTTATCTTAGTGGACACTGTCTGAGCGCAGCTGGCCTTAGGCATGGCAGAGACTATGTTTTGCACCCTGTCTGTCCGTCCGTCCGTCCGTCCGTGTGTGTGTGTGTGTGTGTGTGTGTGTGTGTGTGTGTGTGTGTGTGTGTGTGTGTGTGTCCGTTGCCCCGCCCGTCTGTGAACAGCTAATCTCCGGCACTGTTGGCTTGATCGCAGCGAAACTGTGCACACTCTCCCTGGGTGCCAATTCAGAACCTCTGCCCCAAATTTTTCACATGGGCCTGTTATAGCACCACCAGGAGGCCGATTTTTGCAATACAATTTGTTTTATATTACTCCCACAAATGTTGTCCAAACATCACGCAAATCGGTACAGTGATCAATACGGATCCGTCCGATTTTTCACATTCCAGCCTGATTGGCAAATTCCGAACATTGCTGTCCCACACTAACCTACCTGACCTGGCGGAGACCTGTGCTCCGAGGAGCACTTTCTTTTCAAGATTTATGAAATACATGTCCTAATATAATTTGCAATAGATATCAGATATAATACATTTCACGCATCATATTGAGAAGTGTTTAAGCAAATCACAACAAACATACCAGTGGCACAATGATACACCTCATTGTCATCTACTGCTATAAAGATGTAGAACGTAATAGACTCCAAATCAGAGTTGGCTGACTGATGTTACATGCTTAGGTTCAGATAAGACAAAAAAATGCAGGGGTATCTGCAGTATTTGTAGACAGACTGGGGCTGCATCATGGCTTGATTCTTCAAAATATCATTGCACTCCATGCACATTCTCTCACAAACAGACAATGCTTTTCAAATAATGTCTTATTAGAGTGAGTCTCTGCATCTTGTGAGAGACATTTGCACTTTCCACCCTGTGTGAGCAGGAACCTGAGCAGTACTTTATATCATCATCCTCAATGTGAATAATAGGTTTTTATTGATATTAAATCCCTGCTCCACACACTCAACCCTGAATTGTAGCATGAAAGGAAAAATGCAGGATGGCTAGCTCCTATAGATAGCGTGAGGTGCAAGGAAACCATGATAAGATTCTGATGGTGGTAAAGGCTTTTTAAGTGGGGATATATCTTTTATTCCCCCCAGGAAATGGAAACTCTGGCGCCGTGTTGAAGTGTCCCGTTAGGAAGATAATCACTGTGCCCAAAAGGAAGAGCAGAAGGGCGGCCCAGAAACACACCTTGTCAACCATCTTTCCAATCAGTACCCAGTTTTCAACTTCCTATTTGAAAGAGAGAAGATGAAGGAGAGAATATAAAGAAACACTATTGTATAACGTATATATTAGCTATTGAATTTGCATTTCATTTGAGATAATTTGTCTATAAGTTAAAGGGTAGCTGATTCCAAAGAAACACTTACAGATCCAAAATCGTTTTGCTGCTTTGTGCTCTCAGCAATGAAGTTACAGGCATCCACACACTCCTTTATCTCAGGTGCAGCTTTGGCCAAGCTCTTATACAAATTGGCTGTGGTGCTGATATCTATTTCATCCACTAGAGGGGGTAAGACACCAACAGTTAGATAAAACCACACACCATTAAGCCAAATGTATACTTTGTATACAAATGTATACAGTATGCTTACCAAAAATCAAATAAGAATTGTCGAGCAACGCTATTGTATGACAAAGGTTAGAGTAATTGTTGTCATAATAAGGTTACCAGATCATCAAAGGGCTGGAGAATGTGTGTATGAATCCTGCTGCACATACCATATCCATTTTTGATCAACTTATATCATTTAACATTTACAGTTTGAGGTATCAGGGCATAGTCACACCTAGCCACAGATCGCATTCAGATCATAGTTTTTTTTACACTTTTCTGGGAGTCCATAACTTTCAATACTTTCTACTTCTCAAAGTGTAACTGTGGTAATCATGAACATGACATACAATGCTGTGATCATATTACTATAATGATATGTACGTAACTGCAAAGTATTTTTTATAAGAAAAGTTGTTAGAGTATGTGCAACAAAATACCAGATTGGGGCTTGACAAAAAAACAACAACAACATTGAAGTAGTTTGAGGATTATAGTTCTTACTAAATGTTCCTGAGAAACCATGCCTCTCTTTCTGTTTATCAAACAACATCTCGCTGCGTGGTTGTTTCAGGACATATTCCTCTGCTCTCTGCATCAGGCCAAAGGAGCTACGCCGACGTTCCCTCACACCATTAACCTCTGGACCCTTCTCTTCACCTTCGTCCTCCACTAGAGGGGGCATGCCTAGGAAGCGAGGCACCACCCGCAGGAAGATCTGAGGGAGTCAGAAAAGGTATGACCAGCCCATTTACCCATTAGTCCACTGGTTCTGAGGATGTGGTCAAGGGACCCCAAGGGGTCCTTGAGGAGGGTCCAGGGGGTCCCCAGCTAAATGATTGAAAGTTAGGAAAGGGCCATTTGGTTCCATTTTGGACACCCTCAGAATTAAATTAGCTCTGAGGATTTTACAGTGTAGATTGGGGTCCCAGAGATAAAAACCCATGTCAAACTGGAGGTCCTTAAAATGGAAAAGGGTGAGAATCACAGCATTAATCCAATCACAATCATGGCTTGAATGGACCTGGTAGGGTGCAGGGGATGGGGGTTTGGGTTATCATACACATGGTGTCGGTGCATCATAGGTACGTACATGTTTGAGGCTCTGGGACATGGTGTGTGTCCGGGGATTGCGCAGGGAGAAGTTGAGCACCACAATTTGGTTGGTTGCGATAAGTGTAGTCACAGACATGACAAAGATCAGGTACCTTAGGGAGACATTAAAGGATTGAGTAGCATGAGGTCATGTGGAGTAAATAACCACCGAGAACTAGACAAGCCGGGATGAGAAGGATAAAAACACTGAAGGGGTTATTATTACAGTACGTAGAGTAGTATGTAATGTGTGAAGAACACACACTGACTCACTTTCCAATGAGAGGCACAGAGAGAGACGTCTCAGGGACCTTCCCTGCAACAAGAATCAGGAAGACAGTCTGACCAAGCAAGACCGAGATGGATACAGTCAGCTTCTGTCCCCCAGCTGTGAAGGGAGTCACAGGGACTGAGAGAGTTAGTGCATTCTCAAGTATGGGACCAAACATATTCAGCACAGATAAGTCCATGTGTATCAAAAGCTATGTAATATCATTATAGTAATTAAATAGTTATTTGATACACTTTGGAATAATTTGCTTCGCAGTTATCATAGCTATTATTTCTTTAATGTCGTTGCTGTCGGTCAGAAACGTTCCATCTACATATTTCAACTTTTTTCATAAATGAATGCCCTACTTCATCATACAAGTGTTGCTCAAAAGTAGTGAAAATAGCAGATGTGACGTGTTGTGAGCTCACTATTTTAAAATAATTTATAAAAGGACATACAAGGTTCCCAACCGGCAGCAGTGATATGAAGAGTGATTGTTGTTACATGCAATCTGTAACAATGTAGCAAGATTATTATTATTATCATAATTTGTTTATTTTTGTTGTAGTTGTTGTTATTGTTTTGTGGGATGGCATGGCACTACAGACCCTGAGCAGGTAGGAAACAGGCTAGGACGACCAGGGAGGAGGTGAGGGAGCAGGGCAGGATGACATTGATGATCCAAAAAAGAGGCTTCCTCTGGATGACCAGGTTGAAGGAGATCTCCTGATACTCCAGCTCGTCAGGAGAGTAGCGTGGGTTGATCAGCTTCCTCCCCGGACGATGCACAATGGCCCACTCACCGTTCTCTAGGGGATCACCACAGAATACCAGTCTATAGACGAGCAACACATACAGAGCTGTGATGCAGAATGTAAACATTTCATTTAACTGCGGTCTACCTGACGTCCCTATTTTGGGCATGTCATTCTGAATCTAGGCGAACCTTTCCCCAAGTAAAAACAAATTGCAGATCTACTCTTGTGAGCTTTTAGATCTTGTAGGCTTTTTTTCTCCATTCGTTGTGACAAAGTCTAATAGGATTGGTTACATACCCAAGTGGTTGGGTAGGGTAAGTGTTAAATAGCTCTATATTCTGATAGTACTCATTGCTATAGAGCAGGGGTTTTCAACTGATTTCGACCCAGGGACCACCATCCTGACTAAAAGCAACCTGGGGACCACCACTATTGTGCGTGGCGGGTCCATCATAGACCCACCCCACACAATAGTGGTGGGGGGTTCATGTACCACAGGAAGCTGGAGAAAATAGCTATAATATCAATATAATATCTAATAAAATACAGCGATTTTGTTTGAATATGATGGAAAATGATTAAGGATTACTGTGATTATGGTAAGCTCACATTTCATATTACACACACACAATACAGTAAGAACTCCTGTAAGTTATTAAAAGTAAAAAAATAAAAGTTTAAAAAAAAAAAGTTTTTTTTTTTTTTTTTTGGCCAGGGACCACCTGCAATACCTCCGCGGACCACCAGCTCCAGCTCTTTATTAAACAGAAAATGCATTTTCAGTGCTCTCTCCTGATTGGCTTAAATTGTGTTACCTACCTGAAAATGTACTATATTCTGTTTACAAAAGAGCTGGAGAGACCCCTGTGACCGAACAAATGCTCTATAGCAATGATTACTATCAGAATATAGTACTTTAACCTTTTTTAACAAAAAACAAAAAATCACTTACCCTACCTTTAACTTTGAATTCTCTGCAAGTGTGTATACAGTAAAATCTTTGATGTTCATTCAAAGGTAGGGTGAATGATATTTTGTTGTTAAAATAAGTGTAAAATACTGTAGCTCTATATTCTGCTACTACTCATTGCTAGAGTGTTTGTTCCGTGACAGGATGCTCGATGTCTCTCCAGCTCTTCAGTAAACAGAAAATGCCTTTTTTATTATTGTTCTTTTATCGGGATACCACTTTGATCCAATCAGTATAGAGAACTCAGGCAGGATACAGATTAAACAAGTGAAATTAGAAGTGATGGAAAGTAGATATACCGGTACTGTAGCTAAATCCGGCATGTTTACACTTACTCACCTGTATGTATTACACAATGTCATAGTGTTCATTAATATACACTGTCCAGACCAAATAAATAAGTAAAGTGATGAGACAAAGAAAGGAGCAGACAAAATTGGAACTGGAACACTATAAAATTAAGTTGATAAATGCTGGAGAGTCGGGGAGACCTCTGTTACTGAACAAACACTATAGCAATGATTATTACTATCAGACTATAATGCTTTAAAATTTTAACGAAAAGTCATTTGTTTTAACCAAAGAATATCACTTGCCCTATCTTTAACCTTGAGAGTGTACAAATGTAACCAAATGGACCAATAAGGGTCCATGTACAGTACCTGTGAAGGCTGCAGGGTCAATATCTACCCACTCTATCGTTTGCCCACTCTCATCAAGAGCCAAGATGAGGTCCACTTCGTTAGCGCTGTATGTCTGGGACCTGGAGTGGACAGCAGAAGCCATGGGATATATAATATCATATGCATTCCCTAATATATTCAACAATGTTATTATATCATACCTGAATACCATGGAGCAGTTTTGCCAATCAAAGGGGAAGAAGGTGATCTCAACTGCACAAGTACTGCGATAGATGGCAGGAGGTAGCCAGTACATCCAACCCCCGTCAGTGATCAACACGTTGGCATAGTATGCAACATCAAATTTACCATCGATGCTACAGAAACGGCAAGAAGAGATGTTTAAGATCCCAGAGACTTAACACAGGAACCGAAAAGACACCCGATATGGGGACATGGCAAGCAAGGGTAAGAGGCAGGATCACCCCCTCCTGAAATGGCTTACTTGTTCTCAAGGACAATGTCAGGGAGCCACACGGTGCTTGGAGGCACACGAATAACTTCAATGCCATAATAATCTGATTTGTTCCATGTGAGGCGATAATCGGTCCATTGCTTTGGGTGTAAGGTTAAAGAAGAGTCAATGGGACAATGCAGAGAGAATAAGTGAGAGAATAAATAAACAGAGGTAAATCAACATGTAAACTTTGTGGGAGAATAGGAGAGTTGCCAAGAGAACAACAAAATAACTCACAATCTCAATCCAGACATTGGTCGTTAAAGTCTCTTCCTTTTCGTTCTGTAGGATATGTGAAACAATATATGAATGAACGTAAACAAAGAGCAGAACTGGTGTCATGCCGACATTATATCCAGTACATGATTGTTGATTCTGTCCATCTATGGGAATGCATGCTCCATAAAGCATTCTATATGTATTTGAATTGTATAGTTATTATACTATCAACTACACCCATGAGACATTAAGTACACATGAACCCGGTCCAGTTTTACACATTACGAGTTCAATTATAACAACATTTTTTGTTCCTAATGTGAAGTATTAGTAGTGGGTTCTCTCACCAGGGAGATTAGATTGGTGAGGGTCATTTTGAGTTGGACCTGAAGCTTTTCTTCAGGATGCTCTACCGGGCGAATATTCTTGTTGTAACGACCGAACAGGTGACTGATCAACTCTGATTCCTCGTTACAGCCCACTGCATGGAGAATGCGAGAATAGGACGAGAGAGAAGGATTTCATGTTTGAAAGGCACCTAGACACAGTAGGCCTATTCTATGAATTATACAGGTGTAATAAAAACTATTATCTGACCTCCTCCAGCCACATAGTCATATCACAGTGTTTTGAAGAAATGCTCCAAACTGTACAAATCCTGCCATGATTATTCTAACAATGTAGGCTACATTCTTGGTGCTGCTGTCAACATTTCTGAGGAGGCATGACATATAGAAATATCCCTCCTGTATATAAATCTTAAGAGTTTGGCAAGTGGATGTTACAGAATAAACACAGTGTGTCGAAGGAGGACGAGCAAAGAGTTTTGATTCAAGCCCCTAATCAGTGCATACTTACCATTTATAACAAAAGTCCCCAAAGTACATAAAACCAAAAATGTCCAAAATGAACGGCTTGCCATTGCTGTGCTCTCTTCTTGTGTTTACAGTTGTTGTTATTCCTTCAGATTGTGCACGTATGAAAGTAAGAAAGAAAGGCAGAGGTTATTTCCGAGTGGCTTGTAGGCGTCCCCCCCCCCCCCCCCCCAGACCTGCTCCCCCAGCTGTCGTTCCCCATGGCTCGGATTACATAGCAGCCGGGAAGCGCTAAACTTGATCTTAAAGTCACACTCAGGTCGTTCACAATAATCATCATTATCATTAGGCACTGGCAATTAAATGGACCATGAAGACATTTCTGCTTTCAAAAAGCAGTCTAATCACATGCAAACTGAGAGCTAAGCTCTGAATGTCTTGAAAGTCACTATATGATATTATCACATGGCCCACTAAAAACATTTGGCCATACATTCTTCAAAGTGTGTGTGTGTGTGTGTGTGTGTGTGTGTGTGTGTGTGTGTGTGTGTGTGTGTGTGTGTGTGTGTGTGTGTGTGTGTGTGTGTGTGTGTGTGTGGGTGGGTGGGTGGGTGGGTGGGTGGGTGTGTGTGTGTGTGTGTGTGTGTGTGTGTGCGTGTGCGTGTGCGTGTTCGTGCGAGCGAGAGAGAGGGGGGAGAGGGGGGAGAGAGGGAGAGAGAGAATGCTTTTGGGTGCAGCTGAACAAGGTGAACAGGTGACAGCCTACGATGTGTCCAGAGTATTATTACATTCATCAGTGCCACTTGTTGCTTGCACAGCAGGTCTTCAGCGACGCAGTGAGTATCGAGTCTGTTTGGGTTGGAGGTTTTTGGTACTAAAGAAAGTTTGTGTGTGTGTGCGCGTGTGTGCGAGAGAGAGAATGAACAAATTAATTTAGATTTTTGTGCCTTGTCTTTAGACCCATCCCTTACGAGATTAAAATACACCAACAACATGATTATACGATGTTACAATCACTGTGTGTGTGTGTGTGTGTGTGCGTGCGTGCGTGCGTGCGTGCGTGCGTGCGTGCGTGCGTGCGTGCGTGCGTGCGTGCGCGTGTGTGTAACAAGGGGAGCAGACTAGTAGGCTATTGGGAATGTGCAATGTGAGTTCCACAGTCTGTGATGCATTTCTAAATATACAGATCAGTGGAAGAGAGATGAGCTCCTAGTAACAAGACCCCAGAAGGCCTCATTGCCCATGGTCAGTTAGAGCTTAATAACACCAGCAGGGTGTAGCAAGGCTAAACACATGAAAATGTCAGAATGGCACTGGCACTACTGTAGGAAGTGTGTCTCATGCATTGTATATACACTGTATGAACTTTGAATACTGTCAATAGATCAGAAAGATCTGTGCTTTAATTTAAAAAACACATCTTGAAATACTGAAAAAGTGTAAACTGTTACAGATTACAAATTTACAATCTAAATATTATAATGAATACAATAATCAGATTAACCCTGAATTGATACATTTGTTATTCCTTTCTAAATAAATGCTTGAAATCAGGATAGTGTATAATATGCACACCATAAAAACGAGTAAACGTTTTACTGTAAATAATCATGTTCTCAAATCAATATAAAGGTTGTCATGACATGTCAGAGAGCATCTTATCTAAATTACCACCTTGCAGTCTTTGCAGACCTTTGCCCGCAAGATTTTCAAGCGAAACCCTTTGGATAACCCTAAACCCTTTGGTTTAGTAACTGAAATCTAATGGCAATATTTACAGTTACATTTATTTTGCAATGTAACCCCATTACATGATTAGATGAAATATGTCACCTCACATTCCTGTATGTAGGTTAAAGATGCAATCTGGAAGTTATTTTACTTAATATTACATATTTTTTATGTTAATACAATATAACTAGCACATATGCTGTGGTTGGAGGTGGTCTCATTACTCATTCATTAAGAAATGTAGACCCTGGTGTTGGGTAGGACACCTACTGGTTAACCAGAAGTATTACGTGAAGCTCATAATATCTCCCCTGACCAAGCAGGGTTTGTCTTTTGGATGAGTGGAAGAAATGTTAGAATCCTGAGTAGGGCATAAAAGTTATAGATTGCAGATACAAATAATGCATTTTTTCCGTATTTTTCAATTTAATAGTTCTACATTTATAGTCATATGAATGAGCTAATGTTTAACTCAACAGCAATGGATAAATTAATCCACAACTAAAACGAATTAATTGGGCTGCCGAGTCCATCCATATGCAAATCAGAGATACATAATACCCTGTAGCTGCCTCAGCCATGTACTCCACAATTTATTCAGCAAGTCTTCAGGAACACTTGCTGAAGGGGCCCAGCAGGGCCAAAACCTAAGTAAAGGAGTTTTATATAATTATATTTGTATACCAAACATAAAAAGTGCACTCCTCGGAGCACATATCTCCACCAGGCCTGCTCACCTACCCAGGGTCTTGTCAGTCATGGGGTAATCTTGCATAGCCAGACCCTTCTCAGCTCTGCCTACTCTCCACCTCTTTCTCAGGCGGAGTAGGCGGAGCTGTGAAGGATCTGGCAAATATGCGAGACAAGTCATGGGGTACAACCGTCAGAACATAAGGAAGCTGCGGGAATGGGTAGGTTGGGTCATGATCCAATGAATCGGGGAAAGATTGCACGACCTATGGTTCAAGAGTTATTGGCCAAAGCGTGAAGTGGCCTGATGAGGCACCATGAGGCTGATTTGAAATTGTGTGGGAGTGTGCGTGCAAAGTTTCACGGTGATCGTTCCATTGGTGATTAGTTCTTCATCAACATACACACAGACTAGGGCCGAAAAACATAATCTCTGCCTCTGTTACACAGTTATTGTCAATTGTTACTCAATTATCACTGCCTTCTGGCCATGTTTTGTGACAAGTCACATCTTCTTAAAATGTACAGATTGTTCTCCAGCTAGAAAATACTTTCTCAGTTCGCTAATGCATTCAAAAATCACAAGTAAACTTTCAAAGAGCAAGCAGCTGGATATCTCTTTTAACCTTTTCTTAATCATGAATCATTTAGAGCAGGGGTCTTCAACAGGGGGTCCTCAGAGTTACTACAGGGGGGTCACCAAATCTTTGTATGATACTACTGTAGGATCATTCTTTTTACATTAACCACTTGAACCCCAGCATCCATATTCTAAGGGAAACAGCCAAAAATAGCAGATCTACAAGCTCACAACACTGTGAGCTTGTAGATCGGCATTTCGGAGAGGTTTGGTGTAAAGAGCAGACCGTACAGAATCAAAGGTCAAGTTTACTATTGAGGATTTAAGAAAATACACATGAACAAAAATACATTAATCTACAGTCACAACACTGATGATTGTGCTGTCAAACAAGTCTATGAAGCTATATGAAATCTATGACAATGTTTAATCTGCAACACAATTTTATTACAGGCTATGTAGTGGGGGTCCCTGCTTCATCTCTTTCTCAGCTCCGCAGGGTCCTTGGCCTGAAAAATGTTGAAGATCCCAGATTTAGAGAGTCTGGACATTGTTTTGTTACAGTAGCAACAGAGAGGACAAATAAAATATAAAACAAGTAATCAATTCATATTTAAAAAAATATATAAATATATTGATTGAATACTTTATTAAAGATTGTTAACAGTACAGGTAGTACAATTCTTAGAATTATTGTGCCAGTTTAACCACTTTCAACATGGCAGCCCTATTTTTTTGGCATGTCATTATTGTCAAAACTCAAATAAAAACATAGTGGAAATTAGCCTACTGGTATTTACAAGCATTTCGCAATAGGGAAGCTGCAGTGGTAACGTCCTTAAGTTGGCATGGAAAAGTATGGGAACCCCTGTGCTACAGTATGTACGCCAGTGACACAGTAACTGTGTGTGCTGCTGACTCTGCTGAGATAAGACTTATGAAAGTTTTACAACTTTCACTTTTAATACACATTTGAGTCAGTAGGGCTGAATACAATGACACTACTTCTGATCATTCATTAATCTCATTATGATTCTGATTTGAAAAAAAATGAGCATGTGAAAAAACAACAACAAATTGATCAAAAATATACATTTATATTTATATTTAAGCTGCAATACATGAAGCTAACTGTTTCACTTAAAAGTGGTGTGGTAGTAAGGCCAATTCTTGTTTTCTCTCTCTCTCAGTGTAAAAATGGACCCTAAGGATTTTGCAGCGTGTGACCGCCAAATGCATGCTGCTATGGAATATTTGAGTACTATTTTAGTACATGACCATCAGGTTGAGTGCTGCTTCAATTTAAATGCGAACAGATGTTACTATTACTAAAAAATGTCAAGGTTTTGACATGCTTTGATTTATGTGACACCAACTTTAACCCGTTCTTATCGTAAGGGATTAGAACAGATGTCTGGGTTTGGGTTCATAGAGTTTTTGTGGGGTTGGAGTTCATAGGGCTTTGTGGGGCCAGACATTTCAAGTATTCCAAAAAGTGTCACATGCTTTCACAAGGTTCCCATCTATCTCCCCTCTCAGCCACTGCCTATTTTCAAATTCTGTCTTCCATTGGTTGCACTGAATAAGAGCCTCATGACCAGCCCCTCCTTTCCTAATGAATTCCCTTGCTTTCATTTTCCCGCTCCTCTGCCGAGAATACCATTGTTGGATCTCTCATGGTGAGCACATGTCCGGAGTGTTGGGTTCAATAGTCTCTTCCCCTCCCCCACAGCCCTGGCAGTAAACTCTATTAGACATGATAATGTCCGAAAGAGGAACACCCTTTATTCTCCACGTCATTCTTTCAGCTTTAACAAACCTCAGACTTCAGACACATTTTGCCAGGACTTACCACACAGGCAAACTCCTTTATTAGGACCGAAAGCAAGATAGTCACACAAAAAAAGAAAAAGAAGGGAGAAATAGTTTTGTTATCTATTTTTTTATGTTTTTTAAACAGAGGTAAACAGCTGTCATCTTTGACAGAGCTTTGATCCTTGAACCATCACAGCCATGAGAGGGCATGGTTCACTTGGTCTTAAAGTTTTCAGATCACATCTCTGTTTAATCAAAGTAATGACAAAGTAGAGAATAGAGGCAGTGTGTTTTTTCCTGACCCACTTTTAAATCAATACAGAAGTTTAGATTGTCTTGACTTTGTCACTTTGGCTCGTGACATGGATGACAAACATCATGTGTGACGGAAAGCCGGTCATCAATCATCGATCTGTTTAAATATAGGATGATTTTACAGCTTTCGTTCGTTTAAAATGTCTCCTTTTATGCTCTCAAATGCCTCAATAAGTTGAGGAATTTAGATTCAGATAGGTGTTGTTTATGATGGTTGTGGGGTTTGGTGATGGTGATAGTGAGTGAGTGAGTGAGTGAGTGAGTGAGTGAGTGAATGAGTGAGTGTGTGTGTGTGGGTGTGTGTGAGTTAGGCAGAGAAGGGAGGGACTGTGGGAGGAGGGGACATACATAGGTCCAGTGTTTACTTGAGCCAGACAGGAGTATAGCTCACACTGTATATAGAAGATGGGTTTGTGGGAACAGGGTTACTGGCGGACGTGCTGCAAAGACTTGTTTTTATCAGCCACTGACCACTGCTGATCTCTGGACTCTCTCACATTGAGCAACAACAGCAAGAGTGGCAATTCAGAAAGTTTTGAGAGACAGAGCAGGGGGATCGACAGAAACAACTGATAGACTGGCAAGAGAGAGAGAGACTATATAAAACAGCGATTGGAAAAAGAAGTCAAGGATTGATAGCGCTACTTACCCGGCGTTGGCTGCTTGAATCAGAAGCATGGTGGTGGTGCAGGGGAGGAGAGAGTGACTTTTTAGTTGAGGTTTTGGGGAGGGGTATGAATGACTTGAGGGGACAGGAGGGGGGGTTGAAGGCAGGGGACCAATAGAGGAGTGATTGTGGTGAGGACCGGTGCGAGGGGGGACAAGGACTCATGTGAAACACAGTGGGATCAATAGATTAAAGCTGGCTGACACAAGACAGGAGGAAAAAGGACTGGGCTTCAGCATGGGGGTAAAGAGCAAGGCTGTGGTAGCCATCATAGTTCTACTGCTGTTCCTTGGCTCACTGTGGCTCCGTGAGTATTCACTTCTTGCCAACACTCTTCCGTGTGTGTGTGTGTGTGTGTGTGTGTGTGTGTGTGTGTGTGTGTGTGTGTGTGTGTGTGTGTGTGTGTGTGTGTGTGTGTGTGTGTGTGTGTGTGTGTGTGTGTGTGTGTGTGTGTGTGTGTGTGTGTGTGTGTGTGTGTGTGTGTGTGTGTGTGGCTTTATGATACTAATAATCCACACAAGCCTCCCTTGTTTGGAATGTATAGGCTTTAGGTCAGGAATGTGTCACATGGTGAAGTGGCTGCAGAATCAAGCATGGTGGTGATACTCCCTTTTTTGCACTTTTATACTGACATCCATCCTGCTCTTTTCTATTGTTTTATAGGGTGTGTGTCTATGAAGATCCAGCAGTGACTTTGCTTGTGTTGTAACTAGCCTAAATGCAGACCAAGTGAACATGAGTTAATGTGTCCAGACAAAGCTGGCAGTAATGCTATGGTGCACTACAGCTCTACTTGTGATTTCAGCCATTACATTGTAAAGATTAGAAATCTTAGGTTAGGATGTGTTAGGATGGCCATAGTGCATGTTGATAGCCCTATCAACATGCACTATGCACATTCTAGGCTAGAGTGATTATCTGGTTGCCACAAGATAGCAACCCCATTGGTTAAATAAAGTTTATTTGATTAAGATATTTTTAGTTTTAGTGGGTAAATGGTAGGTTTATGGAACTATATACACACACACATACCCAGTGCTTGAGATGGTCAACTGAGGTCACATAGCCTGCTGTGTCAGTATCTGCATTAAGATATCACTTAGGCATACTCAAGCATTCTCCCTGATCCTGACAAAAGGCCATTTGTTCGTTTTTTTTGAAAGCCTGTGTCCTCTAAATGCATTAGAATCCAGTAGGAATATTCTATTTTCTTTTGCAAATTTCAGGTTTCCAGTGAATGATCTGTATGATAGGTCACTGATGCTGTTAGTCAGTGTTGTGATTTAGAATCCTCTA
This sequence comes from Gymnoscopelus microlampas, assembly GCF_963454915.1. Classification (NCBI taxonomy): domain Eukaryota; kingdom Metazoa; phylum Chordata; class Actinopteri; order Myctophiformes; family Myctophidae; genus Gymnoscopelus; species Gymnoscopelus microlampas. Next base: position 30,446,924 of record NC_139949.1, read on the forward strand.
GTTGGATGTTGTCACTACTCTTCTGCAAGCAAGCATGAGCTCTGAGAACAAGATGACACCAAGGCAGCGTCACACGACATGTTCCGAAATGTGTTAAGCACATACAGAGAATATACAGTGTACATTTGCACACGCCATATTAAATGGCCTAAGATATGTATGCCATGACTGATATAGAAGTAGGCAAGATAGGATATGAATCGGATTGATCGGAAGTAGATTGAAAACATGGTGTTCCAACAGGCAGATGATAGTAGTATATAGTTGGGCCTGCAGTATCTTGATAAAGGAGTACACATTGTGTCAGAAATATATTTATCTGCTTACATCATTGAAGTATAGTTCTACGATTATATACAGATACTTACTGGGATGTGGGTCAAGCGTCGTACATAGATATTACAGTCAGTAATTTATGAAAGAAGATATTCAAAGACATTTTGATTTATTGGAATAGTGAGGCAGAGGATTATCTGTCACAAGGAATGTCCCATGATCCATGGAAACAGGGACAACTTAAGACAACCAAGTACCTCCCAAGCATTTGAGAATGTTTAACCACTTGGACCCTAGCGTCCTTATTCTCGGAGGAACATTTGTAACAAGGGATTTTGTATAGACGGGGAAACAGAACAGGCTTAGAGAGCCAACTCGGGTCCAGTTTATCAAGTATAAAGGGGTTAAGTGTTTAAATATCAAACAAAATATTGGCTTATGGATAAGATTCCTATGTGATTTACTCAGCTTTTATACATTGTAATTGTTCCTTTCACACACATGGGTTACCACCTTGTTTGAGAGGACCACAATTGAAAAGTCCGGGACTTTATTCTGTTTTACCCCTAATTGTTTTTAACTGATTTTTACAGTATATAGACTTGCGTTTTATGCAATAAAAAAGTTTAAATATGCAGACATGTTTTATATGATGAAGCCTGTAACTGTAGTATGGGCCTGGGCTCCATATTCTGCATTTGTTTTTTCTCAGATTTTTTCACAACCTTAGACAACCTTAATGTAGTCTAGAGGCATGTGAAGTACCACAAACAAATATTAAAGGTATTAACATGTATTACCAAATGAAGTTAGGATTACAGAAATTGAATTGAAAACTAAATGGGGAAAGCATAAATCTTCCAAGAAGGCCAAAACTACTAACAGAAAACTCGCTACCTGAAAAGGAATGGAACTAAACTACATCAACCCAAACAAAAATAACAATCTAACCTCCCTCACTAAACAAACAGTCAACATGGGAATTAAAAGAAATGGCAGCACACCCAACCGACCTTTATTCCCTTGTCCTCACTTGAAACACAGTATCAAAGCTACCTTAAGTACCAAGCATAAGATATGGCACACAGCCTACAGACACAGCAACATGGAATGAACGCTAGCTCCAAAAAGGGTTCAGCACATGGAGGTGATGGATGGCTTAAGGGCTGATAGAGAGTTTCACCCAGGATTTTATGCTGGCTGGTTAATTGAGAAGTGAAGCCCAGGTGTGTCTCCAGACCAATCTCCAGTCCACCCTCCAATTACCAAGGGGCACTGAAAACTAGCCTGGCATTGGCCAGACTGATAACGTGGATTCACTCTCACGTTCCTCCATGATATCAGTCTGGACTTCAGCCATAGGGAGCGAGTATGAGAAATCAGAAAATGATCGGGCCAATCAGTGACTGTGTTTCAACTGCTGTCCGTACAACAGTGAAAAGCATCAAAATCATTTTCTGATTTCTCATACTGGCTACCTATGGGCCGAAGTCCAGACTGATACGGTGGAGGAACGTGAGAGTGAATTCACGTTATCAGTCTGGCCAATGCCAGGCTAACTGAAAACACCCAGAGAGGGTTAAAACACAGACAGACTACAGCCCCATAGGGCAATAACAATCTTCAAGAAATGAAAATTACAATATAGACAGGACAAAAAAGACAAAATAAGAAATTTACCACCCCCACTCAGTTATAGACTTATTTAGAAATGTATATATAGAAATGGTATAATTGTATTTTGAAAACATAAATATTTTCCCCTAATAACCATAGAAAAGTCATTTTGGTTCTATTCAAAACGTATTGTGATTAACAATGCATTCTCTGAGTCTGGAAACCACAAATATCACAAGACTTCGGGTATGCTATTGCCAGGAACACTAAACCTTTTTGCACTTCAGACTGCCTGGCACTAAATCACTCTGTGGTGCTAGGAATGTCATGGTTGACCAAAGGAGTATTTGTACAGAATCCACATCCTTTTTGACATTATGACCTATTCATCATATCGTCACTGTCGGGCAGAAAACGTATCTCCATATTTGATCTTTTTATGTTTTTTTCATATATTATGCCCTATTTTATACAGTGCGTTGTCATGCAAAAGTAGCTCATAGCCGTTCTACAAGATCTACACTTTTATTTAAATTTTTTGGAATGCCCAAAATAGGGATCCCAGGTTCAAAGTGGTTATGTCTGTCTGTGGGTTTTATGAATATTTAATCAATGAAAAGTATTAATAAGAGCTTCTGACTAAATAATACATTGGATTCATTGGAACACAGGTTCTTTTTTCATTTTCTGAAAAAATTCAGCAGCATCGATATCAAAAGTATGTTGTAAATTAACATAATAATCTACTCAAAAATCAAATCTGACTTTGTAATCTAATTGCATTTATTGCATCCCAAAGAGCAAACCATTGAGGGTTCTTGTGTCATCTTTAGGGTTTTTTCTTTTCTTTTAAGATAAAATAATGAATTTGCATCGCTCTCACTCCTCTCTCTCTTTCTCTCTCATTGATGTTAAATCGCAGAGGGAGGTTTGGACTACCACTGGGATACTTGTTTGAAAAGTTATAATCAGTTAAACAAGGTAAGAAGAGGGAGCAAATTATAAAGTCATTCATAAAGTTATATTTCAAAGCTGATTTTCTAGATTAAGTGAATCCAATGCATTTCCTGTCACCCATGCTCTCTCTCTCTCTCTCTCTCTCTCTCTCTCTCTCTGTGTCTCTCTCTGTCTGTCTGTCTGTCTGTCTGTCTCTCTCTCTCTCTCTCTCTCTCTCTCTCTCTCTCTCTCTCTCTCTCTCTGCTCGCTTCACCTACTCCCCCTTGTCATCCCCATCCCCCGCCTCCAGCTCCACGAGCCCGACCATCTGTCCAATAGCAATGAGAGTGGCGTGGACGATGACTCACTGGCCTTGCATCATTGTCCTGGTCAGAAGTTCCAGGTGGCACTGCTGCACACCCACCTGCTGGCTGCACAAGAACCTCCCTCAGATGTGCTGCTGCAGCCATATCTCGCCAGCTGGGATGAGCTTGTGAAGTAAGCTCACTGCTCACTAAAATGAAGCAGAAAGCACTGAAATGCATTCATTCATTCACTCTTGTTCATTCATGAATTCATTCATTCATGAATTCACTCGTTTATTCAAAACTAAATCCAACTTGTGTGAAATGCATTGTGGGTGTGCCTGTTTTATACTTGATTGAATACCGTGTTGCGCAACAAAAATAGCAGATCTTCAAGTTTGCAGCGCATCGCACTATGACGCATTGTGAGCTTGTAGATTTGCTATTTTTGGTGCACCGACACGCAGCTAACAATAAATCAGGCTTAAGCTGAGACCGAGACGGTATAATATAAAGCAATCGTTGGCAATATAGGTGGCCCATGGGCCAGAACTGGCCCACCAGCAATAATATCTAGCCCGGTAAATTATTTTGTAACTCATTTCACATTGTTTCTCACCATATCTAAGAGGAGACCTTGAGCTCCTATTCTATGAAAGAGCTTGTTTATCTCTGTTCGAAAGGGAGTTATTTTGTAAATCATTTACAGTATGTGACTGTCCCACATTTAGGCTATAATGTCCAAATAGAGAATCTACCCCCACCTTGAAGAATGTTTTTATCCATGTTCAGAGTGAATTCAGGTGTTTCACATGTTTCTCTCCATATCTAAGAGCCGACCTTGACCTTCTATGAAAGATACTTTTATCTCTGTCCGAAAGGGAGTATGACTGTAGTGTCCAGATAAAATATTCTTCACATTCTTGAAGTGCATTCAAGAATGTGGCCTGCACACAACGATTACCCAATATTTTCTATCTACACCTGTGACATTTGATTACACACACACACGCACGCACGCACGCACGCACGCACGCACGCACGCACGCACGCACGCACGCACGCACGCACGCACGCACGCACGCACGCACACACACACACACACACACACACACACACACACACACACACACACACACACACACACACAGAGTTCTATCAGTGTGCAGTCTTACCACACAAATCTTTATTTATGCATTTTCATATCAAGTTATTATATAGCTTATACAATATTATATACAATAAACTTATTGTATATAAGATGGTCTGCCAAGTTACAGTTCTTAAATTAGCCATTGATTATGTCCGGGCCCACCACCTAATGACCAACCCCTGATATAAAGGCTTTGGTTTCTGCCCTTGCAGGTTCATGGAGGCTCTGGGCCCAATGGTTGGACTGATATCTAACGAGATACAAACCAAAACCTCCATTATCCGCCAACTGGCCTTGATGTCAAAGCGGAGCCCAGGCGCAGAGTTCGGGTCCAACAAAGACTCAATCAATTCACTGAGTGTAGAGGTTGATGAGTTGAACACACTGGGGTCCTCGCCCTACTCTGGCGCTTACCAGTCGGTGCGCAGCATGATCCAAGCTGAAGTCAGCCAGGGGCTGGTGAATTTCCAGCGCCAGACGGACTCTGGGTGCCGCACGCTCCTCCGTCTGCACCGTGCTCTCTTGTGGCTGGAGAGCTTTCTAGAGAAGCTCGCTGAGACCCCGGTGGCGGGCAGGCTCAGGAGCCCCTCAGACCTCTGTCGCGAGGCCTACCAGGGCACCCTCGCAAAGCACCACTCGTGGCTTGTCCGTAAAGGTGCTGAACTGGCCTTCATTGCCATGCCTGAGCGGGCCTTCTTCTTCAGGCTTGTGTGCGTGCAAAGTCAGGAGGAGTTCAGTGCACTGCTCAACAAGGTGGTGAAGGGCATTGGAGAGGTTTATGACATGACTCAGGTGGCTCTGGAGGATAATAACATGCTGGATTTGCCATAGAATCTAAGGAAAGCAGAGCAGTACCAGCCCTAGCATTACCAGTACTGTTTACAGTGTTGCTGTATTGGTAATGTGCGGAATAATTAGCTTCATACCTGCTGGACAATGATTTCTTGCCACAGAAGGTCTCGGGACTTCTCAAGGCAAATGTGAATGTTTTTTTGAATCATTCACTATTTATGAGGGCAACATTTTTCTCCCAACCAAAGGGCGATGGGAACAATCATTTGATATTGAAAGTCTGTTTACTCCTCTAGACATTCCTCGCCATATCCTGTGAGATAATGTCTGGACCTAAAGTATTAGTGGAGCAGACAAAGTGTGACACTATTGTAATGAGTCTGTCTGTTGCTCTTGCTGTATGGACATCACTCTGTCCGCCAATTTGTCTACCAGAGGGGGGGGGGCAAAAAACACTAAACGTGGCTATGCACACCCCTATTTTGTCTTGTTAGGCCTATGTTAGTGACCTGTTAGGCTTATGTTATTTTATGGCTACTGACAACTGAAGTTGGTTGCTGACTAAATGTAAATTTTCATTGAGAGCAATACATTTTTTCCTGTTTGGAATAGTTGCCCTTTTAAAGTAATTCCAAGTGATTATTTTTCTACACTGAACCTGCATATTTTACATAGGCTAGATCTGGGACCAATCCGCATTATGATTATGCAGTTATTACATGGAATATGACAATAAAATAGAGTCTATATGGATTTTTACCGAGGGCCATAACAGTCTTTTACTAGCCTGGCATGGCCAGAATCTCTGTGTGGAACCTGCATTTCCAAGGGCTGAATTAAAAAAAATGCCTCTGGTGATAAACCCGCCCCATATTCACGTACTGGGCCCTGATTGGTGGCCCACAACTTCGGGGGTAGGGAAATCCAATCACAACCGAGAGGACCAGACCAAATTTCTTTTTTTTTGCACTGGCAGATTTTGGTTTCCAGGCTAGTCTTTTACTACAGAGGTTCTCAACCTTTCGGTCAGGACCCCCAGGGGATGACAGTGAAGTGACAATTGAAGGACTTTTATGACCTTTTTAAAACCTACAAAAAAAGAAAGAAAGAAAATAAAAAAGTAAAAGTAATGAACAAACTATGCTATAAAAACTGGTCAAACATTGGCCAAATTAAGACCTCAAAAAATGTCTTAAAAGTCCTTAAATTGTCACTTGAAAATAGCCGATCTACAAGCTCACAATGCGAGGCGTTGTGAGCTTGCAGATCTGCTATTTTCACAATATTTATCTGTGGAACCGAACTAAATGTTATGCCTCAACTTACAATTCCAAGTGCTTATCAGGGTGGGTGGTCCTCAGTTCAAATATGATTGTTTTGGGGGTGATGACCTGAAAAGGTTGAGAACCACTGTTTTACTAGGTAACATTTCTTCTTAACTTCCAGTGTTGCCATTGACCCATAGAGTTATGCATTGACCATATTCACACGGCAGCCATTTTGCTGTTACTTCATGCTCAAGGGGTGGGAAACCGCAGTTACCGCGCCTCTTTTATTTTTTTTATTTTTCATTTTTATTTTTTAAGACTACTGATTGTCAAACTATCTGTATTGATTATCGATGATCCATTTTCCATCATGAGTTCTAGTGCACTAACACAGGCTCATTCTTATCTTGGAAATAATTATTAACTAACTTCTGTAATTTATTGAAATGTGAAAATTGTGTTTACAGTAAGGAAATCATTACTGTAGATGTACAGTATGTCCTTACAAGTTAGACAGAATTAAGTATAAGTTCAAACTTTATTAAGAATCTTTAATGATAAAGATTGTATGACAATATTTTTGCACAGAGATGTGGAAGTGCATCGTAAAAAAAAGTGTGTGTGTGTGTGTGTGTGAGAGAGAGAGAGAGTGTGTGCGTGCGTGCGTGGGTGCACGCCATATCTTGAGAACTGCACAATGCAATTCTCAGTGTTAATTTATCCATTACATCGTAACATTGAGCATGTGCAAATAGAACCAAATGGCCCCATTTGTACTCTCTCAGGGTTAAATTAACACTGAGGATTTTAATGTGTGCATGTACAGTTATCAATTACTTGTGCTACCCTCTATCAGACTATTTTAAACCCTCAAATACCACTAATACCGGGTAATCCTCACTCTCCGTCCTCCTGCACTGGTTGACTTTCCAGTATAGGCAGTGCAGGCAGAGCAGTGCAGGCAAGTGCAGGCAGTGCAGTGAAGCCAGTGCAGGCAGTGCAGCCAAGCCAGTGCAGGCAGTGCAGCCAGTGCACCCTATGCAAGCAGGCAGTGCAGGCCCCTTTGTTCTCTGTCAGTGAATCCAGTGAAGAAAGGGGAGATAAGGATAGAGGCAGAGGGCAAACGAATGGAGAGGGGTCGAGTGAGGGTCAGAAAACGCTAATACGTCTCCGCTGTAATCTTCAATTCAATCAATTTGTCGTAGTCAAATGGCACTCACTAACAAAATGGAGATATTTATCAATTTCTATGGGATTGAACTTGGGTAGTAACATTTTTTGGAAGCTAACTATTTAATTTATTACTTTTTAAGGCCATCGATAGGGTGTGGAATGACGGCATTATACTTGACTACTAGACATGTCTACTTTTTCATTAGTAAGGCTTACATTACTTGGATTATGTTTATCATATGGTAATTATATCAATTAAGAAATGCAGCTTTAAATCTCTACTCTTGTTCTTTGTCATCAGTATTTGATCATCTCCCGTTATTGCACGGGTAAAGACTGGAGGTCCATATTAATTGAGCATAGGCTGTAGGGATCATGGTGAATGAGATTACATTAGATTATATCCACCTGACACTTCTGACTTTAACTTTATGGTGGACTTCTGTCTCATGATTCCGCACTTTTGACTTTGCGAAAACTTGCACAGCAAAATTCCAAATGGACCCACAAGGGTAATTTAACACTCCAAATTGACTGTGTCCAATTCATGATACATCATCATGAATGGAATTGTGGGGTTATTAATGTCCATCTGAATAGTTGTGCTGTTCACTGCTGTTTGAGAGGAAAGACTTACTGAGGAGGAGAAAGAAGAGAGAATGGCATTGAGTTCCTTTAAATTACATTTATTTATTTCTCTATCTTTTTGCAGTAAACATGAGCAAAAATATACATACAGTAACAGCAAAATATAAAGATCCAAACAAAATAGAATCGTCAGCCATTTGGACGAGAGTATCCCAACAAATTCCATGGATTTCCTCCTCATTGTTGTCTTTATCTTTGCACCACAATCTTAGGCAATATTTTGGGGGGTGCATGGGGTTTACTGTATTAGTTGATCATTTGAAACAAATATAGTTCACACAACCACTGGTGCCATAAAAGTTTTGTGCTGTACTGATTTTCTTTGTGTGTAAATTCTATAATGTACCGAATATACTGTGAAAGCATTGTTCATTCCTTAAAGGGGGTTGTATTTTCGTCATGTGATCCAGTTAATGTGAATTATCTCATCTTCACTCTTATACAATGAAGTCAATCTAGAGACATGCAGTATTTGCCTGAAAGAGCAGCCAGTAAGCTTTGATTGAGTTAGTGATATCACTGCAAACATTTTGATGGGGAGAGCTAAACAATTATGCATTAAATAAAAAACTGGTTTGCCTTCAAACTTAAAGTTGTCATGTTTTGTCATTCAGAATGTTTATGATGAAAACTTATCAGCTACCTTCCTTGTAATGAAACGTTCCAAGCTAATACATTCTTTCCCCCCTTACAACAAAATAGCAATATAAAATACTCTTCTTTTTAAATAAAACAATATTTTTCTGTTCAATCTTGACAATGCACAATGGCAAACATACTGTATATCTATATGTGGATGCAATATTTAGGTGCTCTTGCCCGTCTGCCTCCCTCTTGATGACTTACTACAGCCTTTCCAATAAACACATAACACATTCACACAGGAAATAAATATATTGCTTTTAGGAGACATCTCCAAATGATCACAAGAAACATGACAAAATGGAGATAAGAAATAACATTCTGTGACACTGGGGAACAATGCAATCTGTCCACCAGGAGGCACTGTTGACTTTTACTGAAACCTGTCTTTTTGTGCATATGGTTACATAAGAGTAGGCCTTTTATTAACTCTCAGGACCCTTGGCCATCCACCTGTCAACTGCTTTTGCCTGAGATCCTTTAGATGCAAATTATATTGTTTGAATTGTCATGGGTATCTTTGGTTGAGAGTAATGTTTTTGGATATAATTTTAAGAAAATGCACAAAAGTAAAATAAAAATGATCCAATCAAGTTGTTCAAAATGAAATGGGGTTCTATTTGTTGCGTTATTAACCAAAATGGATTACAGTGGTGTAAATCAGCTCTAACTGCTAACTGGAGAATAGTGGTTTGAAACTATCGGAGAAGGAGCCAGCACCAAAGACAGGATAAAGAACTTCAATGTGCCTTCTCTGGATTAGCTAACAGATTAAGAGATTACTGTGAAATTAACCAAGTGCGGTGGGATTGCCGATGTGTGTAGTGTCAATCCATTGGTGATCTGCACAAGACAAAATAAACCCTCATTGTTGTTAATTAAGGATGTAAGCTTTCATGATCAATGCCATTTATTATTATCAGAAATTGATCATTACATATTAGACCAAATAGACCAAACTTTATGGATTAGATCAACCTGGTGCCTATTAGACCACAGTGAGGAATGTGTAAGCACATTGACAAACATGCTATTCAGAAATCAGATGTCGGAAGCCAATCCTTAATTTGAGTGAACAGATGCTGAGTTCTAAATTTGTAGCAATGACGTGGCTGGATCACAGTAACATTGGCACAATGTCACAACCACGCCAAGGTAATATGCCTGAGTTCAACAGTACTTAAACGGCATCCAAAGATTCTGCCACTAATGTAAACAGACATTGCTGACTATGATTTGTTGCCCCAGATGAGCACCATAGTACAGTAACCATACATATTAAGTAAACTGGCCAAGCATAAGCTCAGATCTACATGCTCTCAAGAAGTTGGTCTGAAAAGCTGGTAGCCCTGTTGTGACGGCTCTCTTTCACCCTGATTTCAGCCATGTAGCAGTGTGTTGAGGATACAAAAAAAAAACAAATTAAATGAAATGTTTCTCTCCAGTTTTGTTCATTTCCTACAGGTCTCTAAAACAGGGCTTCAAAACTCAGATGCACTAGCACGTCACAAACTCAAAATCCTAATGACCTTAAAGAGAAAATGTAAAGTACAAATCCGATATTCTTGGTAAATATTTTGGATGGTGATATGAGTATGACACACAAAAAAGACAAAAAACAGAACAAACATATTCTTTCTACTTCATAATCCCCAGAACTGTACAATAATCAAATGAACTCATTTTCACACAAAAAGCACTCCCAGTGCAAAACAATAAAAAAAAGTTACAATGACATCTATTTCTGATATGATCAGACATATGAAACAGATGCAATAAATGCAAAAAAATAAAGAATCTAGGTGACTAAAGGTATTTGCCTTAGAGACACAAGAAATCATGTCTTGGATTTATGAATAAAATGTTATTGAAAGGAAATATAACATGAATGCGCAAGTGAAGGGTCCTTGTTTTGGATATTGTTTCTATGTAATTAAAGGGTCCTTTAAGCTGGGAGTAGAACAAAAAAAAATTGGAGAATACCTGGCTCAATTCTCTAGTAACAGCCAGAAAACTTTGGTACAAGTAGAATTAGTTTCCAATTTTTCATCCATTTCACATTACTGATATTAATGTGGCATTACTGGAGAATAAAATCACATATCCTACCACTCTCAGGCCAAAGAACCATGGAAATCTTCAAATGAAAAAATTATATAAAGGAAAGAATAAATTAATGAAGCATCCTTCAATAGGATACAAATCATCTCCTCTTCAGAATGGAATTACATAGTGACTGGAATATGTCAATTCATAACGTCACTTAAATGAATATTGCACAATGCATGCAATTTCCCGACCTACAGTATGAAACTGGACTTGTAAATGGAACAATCACCCACACACAGTGCACATAGATTTCTGCATTCAAACACGCATGTGCGTGCGCGTGCAAACACGCAAACACACACACACACACACACACACACACACACACACACACACACACACACGCATACATGCACGCACCCCCTCCCCCGACACACACACGCAGACTTAAAGGTTTTCACCTCTAACTCCTCTTCATGAAGATGATTATCTTATCTCATATTAGAAGCACACACACACTCACACACAGTAAAATCCTATGTAATAATTTAATACTGAGGATTTTACTGTGCAGAGTCCCTGTGTGGATTTTAGAAGATCACTGCAATGCAGTGTGGTCCCTCCTGGTGGTCAGTGGTTGAACATAACCTCACTTCACACATAGCAGAGAGATGAGACAATACACACACATGCAATACGACTCCATCTCTGCATCTCTCATCACATAATATTATATACGTCAGTTTGTTGGATTATTCTTTCAAGTGCAACAAAATAGACATACTGATATAAGGTTATGATATAAATAGATATACACCTTTTGTACTGTATTTGGTGCATATTAATATTTAGAGGGATACTCAGTGGGGAGTCGGCAAGAGAGAGACCAGCGATCAAGTGTTAATGTTGCTGATCCTCACAAACTATGAAATCACATGTTCATGTCCTTTAGTATATCCCCTAGCTTGTCATGCAGTATAAATAGACTTCACCTCAAACTAATTTACAGAAAATAAATTGTCCCCAAGCTCAGACAGAAATGATGACAGGATTACCACCCTTGATTCTTTCCTTCTCTCATCACACAATGGGACAAACAGTGCCCCAAAAGCTCTGGGGGCTGTAAACAGGTTCTACATAGAAGACTCAAGGGTGCAAATACTGTCATGTTGTTTCTGTGGGTGCACATTGCAGAGAATGAAGAGAGTAAACTGGTACTGTAGTCGGGCATTTTCAGGAGGGAACGCATCAGCCTAGTTGTTAGTGTTGATCCTCAGCCTGAAGGACACTCTTCCGGCAAACTTGTCTCTTTCGCTTCCTTGAGGAATGTTGTTGGCAATGATCCTGCACTCAATGTTAACATCTTCATTGGTAGTAATGTTAAGGAACTTGACGGCAACCAAAGGCTGAGAGTAGTTCACCTGGGGAACAAGAGCTGTTTAAATGCACTGTAATTCAAGATATACTATTTTGATACTGGAACCGACATTATCAATGTGGTGTTTTTTCTTTTTACTGATTATGTTCACATTCATTTCATTTGGATGAATAAACGTTCAGTACCTGAGCTTTCTTTCCATAGTAAGGGTAGTACATGAGGTTAAATGTGCCATTGGGGGGGAAGTACTGCAGCGCTCCAATTTTGTCAGAGTCTTCTCTCTGTGGGTGCAAGGCAAATTCGTCAGTTATGGCCTTTCAGATGACTTTCATAGAAGTGGAGGAACAGTGGCGGAAATCAGAAATTAGTGAAAGGAAAATCCTGGAATCGATTAATCTCTGTCTCTCTCTACACATTTAGTTGCCAATAATCTACTTCAAGACTTTCTATGTTCTATTTTTTAGAACATAGAAGGACACATGTTCTATTTCTTTGTCTACACACAAAATCCTTCCCAGATGGTGGTGCATTGAGCCTAATTTATATTTCGTCCTACTTAATGAGTTGAAATTTTAAAAATAAAAATTGTCTCTTTTCTGCGACAGACACTGTCGTATGACGAAGTATAAACCAGGCCGTTGGAAAACTACAACCTACACAGTGGTGCTACTGCATCTCACAACATATAATTCCACAGGACAGTGGATCCCATCGCGTTCTTACCCAATCTTTGCCATCTTTGTATCTCTGAGAATACACAGTGATGTTAAATGATAAGGTAGCATGCAAGACAGACAACTATGAACCAAATGATACATTTGGCAAAATAATGCAGATGTATGTCCCTATGTAACAGGTCTCCGATCACAAATGAGAGTGAAAAATCAAATCGTCACCTTTGGCCCGCAGGTGATAAATGGAGCCTGTCCATCCTTCCCTGGGAGCATGCCAATCACCTAATGAGAAAGACAGACAATGCATGATAGCATCGTTAGCAACATCACAAAAATGTTAATTTCTGAGTGTGGACTTGATGATAGTTAGTATCATGGTCAGTATCATGTCAGTATCATGGTCAGTATCATGGTCAGTATCATGGTCAGTATCATGGTCAGTATCATGTCAGTATCATAGTTAGTATCATAGTTAGTATCATGTCAGTATCATGACAGTATCATGGTTAGTATCATGGTCAGTATCATGGTCAGTATCATGTCAGTATCATGGTTAGTATCATGGTCAGTATCATGGTCAGTATCATGGTCAGTATCATGGTCAGTATCATGGTCAGTATCATGGTTAGTATCATGGTCAGTATCATGTCAGTATCATGGTCAGTATCATGGTCAGTATCATGGTCAGTATCATGTCAGTATCATGTCAGTATCATGGTCAGTATCATGTCAGCTTCATGGTCAGTATGGTCAGTATCATGGTCAGTATCATGGTCAGTATCGTGGTCAGTATCATGTCAGTATCATGTCAGTATCATGGTCAGTATCATGTCAGTATCATGGTCAGTATCGTGTCAGTATCATGTCAGTATCATGTGTCACAAGCGACTTGTGGATCTGCTATTTTTGCAGAATGTTCACCCCCAGAATAGGGATGCTAGGGTGCATGTGGTTATGTAGTTCATTGCTTTCACTGGTGTGATTTATATATTTTTCCCAGATTCCCCACCAATTTGATATCTCAGTAATTCCAAGTCTCCTAGCAACACCATCCCCTTGCTCTTCGCTTCATACCCGATTCAGCTTGATGATGATGCATGGTTTGCCTTCTTGGAATCCATAGTAACGGTCCTCAAGTCCAGAGCAGGAATCCAGGATGGTGCGGTTAAATTGACAGGAGCGCTTGGGGTTGTTCTTCACATCACCACTGTCGTCCTGCTTAAAGTACTGGTCTGGTACGCACTCATCGCTTTTCTCCATCTGGGCTGTGTTGTTGTAAGCTGCAAGGAAGGGGTAGGCATGATTCTATGAAACTATAATGTTGCATTAAGCCTCCATAATTCAATTAAGAATCTTGGCTAACTCAAAGCAGTACACCATTTGATGTGAGCCATCTGAAAACCAAAGCTATAGAGAGGCGAAGAGCCAGACTCACGAGCAAGGAACTTGTCCAGGGCTTGAGTGTGCATGTCCCAGCTTTCAGTTCTATGAATGTTATAGACAATCTCAAGGGCCTCAACACCTTTGGGCCTGATCATCAGACCTGTAGAGAGAAGTGTATGTTGAAGCAAACAAAAAACACAGGCAAGTTGTATGACTTTTGAGTGATTATGGTGATCTGTACGTACAATAAATAGTACTCAACATGAGCAGATAGCTTTGTCGCAAATAGCAGGTGATTATAATCAAAAGCCAGGTGACTATCATTAAAGGACAACCATGGCCAATGCACAGTGGCATTCCAACATGTTCTTCAGAAAAAAACACGTCATTATCATACTATGAATATAGTTAACTTAAGGCTGTACTATTGATTACAATGTAATGTGGTCAAATCTGTATGGTAGAGTATGTTAATACAATATAACTTAGATTTAGAAAGCAGGCAGGTGCTATTAGCTCAGTGGTTAAAATGTCAGCACTTATGCAAGAGACCTGGGTTTGAATCCGGAGGAGAACAAGAAAGTTTAACAACTTAAAACCTTAGACTTAATTGACCGGGGTCCCCCAGGGGTCTATACTTGGTGCCCTACTATTTTTTCCCTCTACACCAAATATCTCTACACCAACAAATTGCTTTGTGAGCTTGATCATCTATCTTTGGTGAAGACCAAAGATAGCTGATCAAGCTCACAAATCAATTTGTTGAAATGAGTTGTAAGCTTGTAGATCTGCTCTTTTCTGCAAATGTTTGCCTATTATGATATGCACAGAATAGGGACGCTAAGGTTTATGTGGTTAATACACAGTGGCTTGTAGCTAGCTACTGCACCTGGTGTGGAGAGCCTATCTTGCCAAGTTGGTTTGTGTTCATCCAAGGTTTGCAGCATAACATACATGGTGAGGGTAAACATGCCAGCTAGGAAGATGTAGAACACTAAGTAGAAGAGTAAGATGAGACCTGGGGAAAAAACAGAGAAGGATGTCAACCACTTGCATCGCCAATGGAGAAACAGAGCTTCATCACCGAAGTATGTTCATTACTTTCAATCATTACATTTTCATCACAGAGCATGAATGTTCAATTAAAATTCATTCAATTTAATTCAACTACAAATTTTAAAGGCCAACACGGAAAGAGAGAGAGAGAGAGAGAGAGAGAGAGAGAGAAAGAGAGGAAAATGTTACTTCTATTCATCTATAATCTTTTATAGTTTTATTATGATACAAGAATTGAGGAAAAAGGGGAAAAGTGATTTCTAAAACTGCAATTTTTTGTTGATACAAAGAAAAATAATAATCACTTATATACTTCTTATATCCTATATACTTTATCATACAACAAATAAGGAAATAGCCATTCATAAGTACATGAATGTTGATTTGTCCATACAGTTGGATTAAAGACTATATTACTATGTATAACCAATTCGCTAATTCAAAAGCATTACAGAGAACACAATTGCTTATTGAATATATTATTAAAATGAAGACATTTCGATTTTCTATGCTTTAGGACCGTGATTTATTAGCAACTGATCAAACATATAAAGGAGATCAGTTAATCACACTTAAACTATAGGCTCTTCTTTCCATCAGCACCTTCCCCATACCCACTCATGAACCACATTCCCTTATACACATAAAAAGACATGATCCGCATGGCCTCCCACACGTTCTGGCATGCATTCACACAATCCACAACCACAGCACTGTTATGTGCTTTAAGAAACACCCCGACACTGCCCTCCACCATTATCTGATTGTGTGAACTAAGCCAGGATTGAAGGGCTGGTCTTCGTCCAATTTAATTATCAAATTGCACTGATGACGGAAGGACAGCAGAGTGGGAGGAAGGATGACAGACGGAGATAGAATAGGACTGTGAATGGAGACCCCCTGGAGATTAGGGCGGAGGGTCAGGGGATTACAGTCCTGTAAATGACGTATATTAGCAGTGTAAGCACTGCAGACATAGTAACACATCACTGTGTTATGGCATAGGCTGCACGAGGTGTTGCTTTATAACATGCAGGTGAATAGGAAATTACCAGTTGTACACTATTACTGTAAAGGCTCTCATTCCATAGTTAAAAGATGAAGGCATTTCAGCCATTGATTAATATAGAGTGCAATTACTTTTTTTGTAACTTTTAAAAGTGCTCTTTTTTATCACAAGTCCACTAGGCCTGTTGGGAACCAAGCACTTTAAGAACAATGCCCTTCCGGTTATGCGATACCTGTTGTGCCCGTTGTACCCATTGTCACAGTACTTAGTGTAGTACACATTAACATACTGTAGTACTTGAGGCTGGTCTATATACTGTAGATGACATCAGGGATTTCCATCTGCATAAAAGCGACAGAGACAGACAGATATACAGACATTTTTGGATTTTCGCTTCTGGACAACCGCTGGTCCGACTTCCCACAAGCGGGTGCGCCAAGTTTGAAGGCGATAAGTTGGATGATTTTTTTGTTATGTGGGGGACAGTCACACACACACACACACACACACACACACACACACACACACACACACACACACACACACACACACACACACACACACACACACAGTGTGCATTGCATTGCAAATAAAATTGCATTGCAAATAAAATTTAAATTTCTCACAAATATTTCCCCACCTCCTCCACCCTGAGCTTAATGCAGGAGAGCAGCACAGTGGTCTAGGCCTGGAGCTCTGCAAGGAGGCCCCCAACATGGAGCCAAGCTCCACAGGGAGGCCCCCAACAAGGAACTCACACAACTGAATCTCCAGCCTGTCAGCAGGCCTGAGGCTGCATAGCCCCTCTCCTCCCATATCCCATATCAGAATGTCAAGGGGAAGCTCCCTCATGGGGGTGCGGGTTCAAATCATCACATCATATCTTATAGTGACTGCTCAGACATCTACCTAAGCCCCATCAGGTCAGGAGTTCAAGTGCACTAGATGACAAAAGATCTGACTTATGGACATCAATGTGCCTGCCTCAAAGCAAAAGGACCCCAAACTCTAAACTCTGTGTGTGTGTGTGTGTGTGTGTGTGTGTGTGTGTGTGTGTGTGTGTGTGTGTGTGTGTGTGTGTGTGTGTGTGTGTGTGTGTGTGTGTGTGTGTGTGTGTGTGTGTGTGTGTGTGTGTGTGTGTGTGTGTGTGTGTGTGTGTGTGTGTGTGTGTGTGTGTGTGTGTGTCTGTGTCTGTGTCTGTGACTGTGACTGTGCATGTGTTCCGGTCTGCCTGCTCTTAACAGTATAAGGTAAGATTTAATACCACCTAATGAAAAGCTGATGCCAGCAAGCGTCTCGTCCATCTAACAAATAAATAAATACAACCTGATGAGTCAGCCAACATATACTGTACATAACATATGGGCTCAGCCTCCTGGACAGCGTCCATGACATAGCCACCATGTAGGAGACAAATGAGACAAGGGATACAAAGAGATGGGACATTGTGCAACTGAAAAATACAACTATGTTCTCTAGTCTTGGGAAGACTACTTTATGTGCACACGTGCACATACTGTAGGGTCAAGAGTGCACACTGGGTGTCCAGTTCACAGGCTGACGATGGACATCTCTCTTTGATCTTCATTTTCCTCTCAGCGCCAGTTGAAAAAAACACACATGAAGGCGGGCTGGGAGGGCACAGTCAGCATCCGGTTCTTTCATGCAGAAAAATGGTAGAGAAGGTTTCCTTCTTCTCTCAGAACTGATTAGAACAACAGGTCGCACATTTGGCTTTTGAATGGTTGCTAAAAACTGAGCTTTGAACTGGAAATGGAAGGGTATGGATCAAAGGAAGAGGCTCTTTGAATATTTATGCCGCTTTGCATGTGGGTGTGTAATCGCGAACATGAACATACTGTACTGCATTATCTAGCTTCCTGTTGTCTGCAAAACTCGTCTGTGGCTTTTCACTTTTGAATGTAACTTAAGCCCAATTTGTACCCTGTCACTTGCCAAAAATAACTAATTTTCAGCAAGCAACACTATCATGTGATGGAGTTTTACTGTGACAGACATCAGATGTTTTAATATGTGAAAAGAAGAATGGCGTATTAGGCCTACTTCAAATGGAGGGAATCGTTAAGAGTACAGTATGCTTTGGTGGAGTCAGCCTGCAGCACTGCATCATCACTGCAAGTTGCAACTACTTTATAACCACTGGGAAAATCAATACCACTAGGCCCTGTACAAAATGAATAAAGTATGCCTGTACCTTTTGTACCAGGATTGACTACCTGTAAATATTCTGAAATCAAGCAACATTACATTGTGCTGTAGATGTGCATAGGGTGGGTTTGTCCTTTGGAGTGTAACGGAAGCCATAGGAAATGTTAAGTCGAAAGACCAAGTACAGCAGGTCTCCATGGTGTGGCTTACTACAGAAATATCCCAATTAACAGGCCTTAGAGAGCACAGCTTAAAGAGGCCACTAGTCCTCAAAGCACCTATGGTCTGAGCTGGATTAAGTGATGCATTGTGGGAGGATTCCTGCATAGATAGATAGATCCAGTCAATGATTCTGCACACACAGTACACTGGCATACATTTTACTTTCATGATGGAGGATATCAGCAGGGTGCCATTTTGCTAAGATTATTTCCAGTTATGATTCAGGGCCTTGAAGAAAGAAAATGGTAGTAAATGGTTGTCATTAAAATCATGTTCACAACCAGAAGTTCCTGGAAGTATAGGCCTACATCAGTCGATCTGACGTCCTGAATCGATGCTTTCCTTGTCAGCCAATGAAGCCATTAGATTAGGATTAGAATCCCTCACTGATTTACTCACACTTCGGAGGGGTGGGGTTGGAGGCGATACAAATAGAATTTGTCCCTCGGATTTAGCCAGATTAAAACGCTCCAATGTCATTTGAACACTGCCATATGTGCTCAATCATTTCACGAACATTTGAAATGGATTCATCTTGGGTGTGTGGCAAAAAAAAGGGATATGTTATGCTAATGTTACAACACGTCGAAGAGTCTGGGCACACATTATGTTTCCAAACCTCTGGAAAAGATAAAGTGCGAAACTAAATGTCATAATGACGAATGCATAGCTATTTGAAAACCCTACATTGTGGGATCGTTCGAGGTTTAACGCCAACAAATGGCTGCCTCCTCCCTTGAAGTGTTTAGCTTACTCCTCACCAGAACGCCAGATATGAACAGTAGCCCTATATAGGCTATAAGAGCGGAGGTAAGCTATTTGAAAATATAAAATGTAATAATGTGGGCACTCTCGGTTAAAATAAAGGCAACAACAGCCTCCACCCTCACGTTAAGCGCATTGCGCAGAAAACCCATGCAGTGACATAAATTAATAAATAAAACAAGGCAGGGTACATTTCGCCGGCATCCACAAAAAGCAACCCGCACCGATGCCGCATTTAATGATCAGCAGATTCAGCACCACGGTATAGTGGACAGCGACCAATTCACCAATATAGCATTAAACACTGAAATATACACAGGAATTGCTTTAAGAGGCCAGACACATATGTTTCGATTTCTGCTGAAATCTCCTCTTGATGAAGCATTCTGAAGCTTTTTTTTGTTCGGCTTATGGGGCCGAGAAAGGGACGTTATATAGGGCCAGAATCCTTTTTTTCTTTTAGGGCCAGAGGAAGAACGATTGCTGCATTGCTGTAACCATTATCTCTTATATTATGTCATATAGGCTAATCATAATGGTGGTTGTAATCTTTGCTGCATTGCTGTAAAGGTAACATGTCTAGGGTAGTTTTCGCTGCATTGTTGTAGGCTGAAAATAATAATAATAATAATAATAATAATAACATAGGTTAATAGTAGCCTAATATTTATACAATACCGTGGAAATTATCATTTCCACGGTATTGTAGTGGACTTACCCCAGCTGGACGCTGTCCTGCCCAGAAATTCCCGCGTTCTGGGGTTCCAAATGTATTCACCCCATCCACCTTTTTCTCCTTCCTTTGCCATTTTGATTCAATACGCTTTCAATTAATGCTAAACTTGATATAATAATTATAGGACAAAGAAATACAATCGTTGCTCTGACAACTGAGCAATAGGCTACAATCAGTCAAATGTGTCTGGTCAAAATGAAGACACTGCACGCATAAATGGACGTTTCCGAAGAAAACAAAATAAAAGTCCAGCGATGTGCTATATAGCCTATCTAATAAGAAAATGTAAAACAAATGGACGGAGCTAGTGATCCTCTACACTCAGTACAGACCTAATATCAGCCCTCCCCCCCAGCTCGTGTCTGCATGCCGCAACGTTTTGATGAGTGGTGCAGAAATCTAGTGATACTGCGGTAAAGCAGTCTCTCTCTCCGCCTCTCTTCAGCAGTCCCTCATCCCCCCCTCCTTCCTCTCCACTCACTCACCCCATACCCACCCCCACCTCCCTGCTTCCTACTGTCTCATCAAGAATCCAAAGTCCTGTACTAGCAGTGGTGGAAAAAGTACTCAAATGTTTTACTTAAGTAAAAGTATCAATACTACAACTCTGTTACAAGTAAAAAAATCCTGAATTCGAAATGAGTAAAAGTACAAAAGTATTGGAATCAAAATGCACTTAAAGTACCAAAAGTACAAAGTACTCATTATGCAGAATGTCCCATTTCACAAGTTTTCAAATGCACAGATCTACAAGCTCACAATGGCAAGATCTGCTATTTTCAAATGGTCGAAATGTATAAAGAGCTGAAGTGGTTAATGTATGTTTTGTAATAATAAAATCAAAATCTACAAAGTAACTAGTAACTGAAGTTTTCAAATAATTGTAGTGGAATAAAAGTACAATATTTGTAAAAGTAAAATAAAAATACAGAAAATTGGAATTACTAAAAATACCTCAAAATTGTACTTAAGTACAGTACTTGAGTAAATGTACTTAATTACTTTACACCACTGCCTGTACTAGCCAATCATCTGCAGTGCATTGCATGCACACTCCTCAAATGTTACTCTCCGTGGGCCTGTCATGCCTACAGTAGGCCATGCATAAGGATGTGGAAGTAGAGAAACAAACAACGCAGGCCAATCCCACCCCACTGCCACTTGCTATATCCTTAGTTTGCAATCGACCATGGGTCCAGGTGTCCAGCAAGAATAAAAGAATTACAGGTCAAAATAAAAAAAAGTACCAGAAGATAACATGTACGTGTCCAGAAGTAGGCTAGCAATCTAATTATGCAGATTTGTTTAATTTCAGGCATTACTTCCAATGTCCTGAATAGAATAGAATCATTAAGATGAACTAGAACAGATGATTGCAAAGCTTCTTTTTTTTGTAAATAATCGATGGCTTGGCTAAGTTTATCTCTGCATTGCGTGACTCAGACCACTGGTCTCCTCTTCAGCCAGTCAGTGTCTTGGCAGGTCAGGGATTAGATGTAGCCTAGGCCTCAACGGTATGCAGTGACATTTTCATTATGAATTTGTATTTATTTTGTTCCCACTCACTTAGGTACATGTGGGGTAATTCATGTAGCCTGGTAAGGTTCCACATTGTGTCACTTTATACAATCCTATGGGGAGGTAGGAAGGGGGAGTGGGGACAATTCATTTAGGGATCAGGATATTAACCACCAGAACATCAATAGCCGAAGAGATTTGGTGTACACAGAAAAAACGGTCCAAGTACAGTTCTAGGCCTAACTCAGGTCCGTTTTACCTAGAGAAGAGGGTTTAAGTGGTTAACAATCAGTCACATCACACACCACCACCACTCCTTTAACACACTAGCAACCACCTAATAGCTACACCAGCAAATGGGTGTGCATGCAGGTTGACTGCGTTACCCCTGCACTGAAGAGTGGAGATAGTGCCACCAGGTGGAATAAGGGGAGATTGCAAAATGTGTTATATATTGTATCTCTGCATAATCACAGTCAAACATTATTTCACCAGTTAGACCAGTGTGTCTCAGCCTTTGTTGGGTCAGTGCCCCCGATCCAATATCCAGGTCCCTTAACACCCCCACACCCAATTAAAATGTATGCTTTATTTTTATTCTGTATTGTGTTATGTATTTTAGAAAACATCTAATTGATTTCCAAATATCAGATTTTACATTAAACTGGGCTGTTACAGCAGTATGTGATTATTATGTAATTATTAGACCACTGCCCAGGGAAAAACAAAAGCCGATTATAAGTAGAATTGTATATGGATGTCAGGCCCTGAATGACAGGGCTATCATGGCCCTGTCACAGGGATGTCACCGGGATATCAGGCCCTGAATGACAGGGCCATGTCACAGCCCTGTCACAGGGATGTTGGCCTTGTCACAGGGATGTTAGGACTGTATCGTGGTCAGTACAATGCCAGTATCATGGCCAGTATCATGGTCATTATCATGTTAGTATAATGTCAGTATCATGATCAGTATCATGATCAGTATCATGTCAATATCATGGCCAGCATCATGGTCAGTATCATGTCAGTATCATGGTCAATATCATGTCAGTATCATGTCAGTATCATGGTCAATATCATGTCAGTATCATGGTCAGTATCATGTCAATATCATGGTCAATATCATGTCAGTATCATGGTCAGTATCATGGTCAATATCATGTCAGTATCTTGTCATTATCATGGTCATTATCATGGTCAATATCATGTCAGTATCTTGTCATTATCATGGTCATTATCATGGTCAGAATCATGTCAGTATCATGGTCAGTATCAGGGTCAGAATCATGGTCATTATCATGTGATGGCCCTGTGACAGGGCTGCCAGGCCCTGTAACCATGGCTGTTACCATGGTATGATGGGCATAGGTCACATCTACATGCCAACAACATTGTGACAAGTTGTTGGCTTGTAGATGTCTTCTTTTCAGCAAGCAACACCGTAGTACAACAGAGTATAAATTACGCTTCAGTAGCCTGTCCAGATATGCTTCCACCTGTACAAATCCCATTCAATACTTACAAATCTAGCCAATCTTCCATCATCATCCAAATAAACAACATGCAACTACACACAATTCAGAAACCACGTCCTCATTTGACTGCGGCGTTAATGAAAAAAGTCTAGGATGAAACGAAGAAAATGTGCACTTGAATATATTAAACTTCCGCCCCCCAAGGCCACCTCAGCGCCCCCATTTACAAAATATTGATTCCAGCGTCCGTCCCCCCGTCCCTCCCTTCTCTGTACCCCTGGAGGGTAGTACCACCCCTGTTGAGAAACACTAAGGTAGACTGATAGGCATTGTTGCAGTTCAATCAAGGAAGCTGTGAAATGACATAAAAGAGAGGTACATGTAGAAATTCTATTCATTGTATAAAGTTCATTATATAAAATTTATTTAATGACAATATCAATGCAAATATAGCACTACAGTGATTTCCAAGGTACACCGTATCTTACCATATCAATATAGTATGGCACTCATATAATGGCCACTGTTTTAGTAGACACACAAAACCAACAGCTCCTGTAAACTATTTTGGAAATGATGCCTAAGTTCAATTTCAGTCATTGAAAAACAAATCATAAAAAGGTGTTTATAGGTATCTGAAGTTTACCATAAATTGGGCTCAATAGTCAGTATCGTTAGAACAGTTTCAGTTTAAGGAATCTCTTGCATGCATTGCACTTGCCCATTTCCCCAGCCTTGTTCGTTTGAAAAAAGGGACTTGATAAGTTTGACAACCTGGACCCCCAACACAAACAGGTGGTATTAAAAAAAAAAGAAAAGTAGAGAAAAAGAAAAAAAGGCGAAGCAGTGTTTTCATACTAATCCGAACATTGACCTTTTCTTTTTCACTGGGTGTTAACTGTACAGCTTGGTGCGAACTATCAAAACAACAACGACCAAGAGACATTCAAGTGCCATAATACTAGTACAGAGGGTTTCACTCTTCAAGGTACAAACCTCATCTCACGTGGCTTTCAGAAATAAAACAAATATGTAACAATAATCACTATACTGATAATGTTAATCATGGTGACACCATGTATAGTTCAATGAACACCGGTAGTTCAAGATAGCAGCAAAGTAGTATGTAAAATGTCCAGACAATGAGCGAATCTCAGTTGTTGAAATCTGTACACAAATAAAAATTGAGTGTAGAAAAGGAATAAATAAAACAAGTATACCGCTTAAAGGGAGTCTTGCATAAATCTGATTGGACAACTGTTGGACTGTACCTTTTGTTCAGAGGGCTTACTGTGTATTGGTAGATCTTTAAGTGATGAATGGACTGCCTGCAGCAGAAAAAGTACCTAATTATTTTAGAAAAACAAACAAAAAAACAACAAAATGGTGTTTATACAATATATGCTACATAATATGTATTGATTACAAGTATGAAAATGGAAATAATTGCTACATTTTCAATACAGTTTTACATATCTATTTACAGTACATTAGGGTGTTTGTTTTTCCTAAGTATATTATGCCATGTTTTTGTGCAGATTGTTCCAGCATTTTGAGGTGATCATTATTCACAGTCCTATCAGTTGCACCATATTCTACAGTCTGTGGTGATTGTGGTGTCAGTGCTAACTTCTCATGGGGTGGAACAATCACTTATGTGCAACTGTAAATAAGCATGACATTATGAAAGTTTTGTACAATTAAGCTATGTCTGTATTTGGCTGGACTGCACAGTATGTGCCATCTGTCATAAAACCGTCTCTAATTATACCCTTAGCAACACAATAGTCTTTTTTATACAACCACATGATTTCATTATCATATTCACGATCTGATGTGTATGTAAAATTCTGTTATGATCCTCTCTAAACATATTTTTACAATACTGTATGTCTATTGTGACATGCAGAGAATGACACAGTAAATATGACTTGTTCAAGTCTTAGATATGTTAGGCTAGTTGACACAAGTTTTAATTATGTTGCTCCAACATTGGGAGTATATTGCTATAAAATTGCAGAAACATTGAGAAAGTAAATATATTTACATTACAAATATGCAAACAGTTAGGTAGCATTTACTCCTCCGTCATGATTATTGGCATCCACAACGACAACCTACTGGTACCAAGACACTTCAAGGACCTTCACGTTTTTCTGGGAACACGATTGTGTGTATTTTCTGTCGGACAGCGGTTAAGTGTGCCATAATATTATTGTGTGCATTCTTTCAAGATACTCTCCTTATACAGAAAGAGAAAACAGGATTCCGTTATGCCTGAAGTCATCAGGAGGGAATTTGGCAACACCAATCAAAGAATACATCAGTCTCAGTGTTAATAAATCTGTATTCTGTCGATTTATATTGTGGCAATAAATATTGAAATCATTGGCAATTAGAACACGTCAAGAAGGACATACAGAGCAAATACAAAGTCAAACCATCTGGATAAGAAATGGACTTAGTCTGATTGTAATGCTTATTTTACTTCATTCCTTTTTTCTCAAGAAAACTTTGATCAATCACTGCTTTTTTGCCTAAACAAGATGAAAGTCTTTAGGAACTTTCATTGATGACAGTTCTTTAGTCTGAGTTTACCATACCATAACAGTGTTTCTCGTCCTCATCATGTGCTTCCTCTGTGATGGTTACACTGTGACTTCTGCTTGAGAGAATCTCAATCTCTCCATCTCTCCTGCCATCTTCCACTATTTTGTTTGTTTTTGGTTCCACCATATTCATCCACTACCATTCTCTGTCACTGATGCTTCACAGTATCTGGCTTGCCGTTATGCCTCAGATAGCGGTGTCCCACACCACGGCCTGAGGCCTCTGGCAGGGTGGCGTGCCAGTTTTACCAGGCTCAGGTGTCCGTCTCCAGCTAGGGAGGATGGGCATGCTGTCCTGCTTGCACAGACTCTTGTCAGGTCGCCTGTGGGCCTTGATCTCTTTGCACAGGCAGCGTTTGCGCTCAATCACTTCCAGCAGTTTGCCGTCTCTCTGGCTCTGCGCTGCAGAAGAGGTGTTGCCCCCGGCGATGGGAGGTTGTCCCTGCGCCAACTGGGCGAGGTGCTGGAACTGCAGCTGGAGGTGGTGCTGTTGCTGGAGCTGCTGGAGTTGCTGCTTCAACTGCAACTGCTGCTGGTGGAGCTGGAGCTGCTGCTGCTGCCGAGACACGCTGGGACTGCAGGGAGCTCGAGACTCTCGCAGCCCGTGCAGCTGAGTGTGCAATACAACAAGAAAAGCAGGGGGGAAAGAAACGTTGAGTTTTATGGCATTTTTAATCGTACTGACATAAATATACTGTATTATGTTATATATTTGAAAAATAAGAAAGAAATACTCAAGAATGAATGAACCCTGCACTCCTGCTGGCCTGAAAGGCTCAGGTGTAACCTCGAGCTGTTAATAAGTGGCATATACTAAAGGTGTGGTTCTCAGCATCAGCCACCAGGATGCAGTGCTGCACTGTCTTGCTGTGCTATGTGAGGGAGGGTCGGCCAAGCACATGCAGACAGTTTCTGCAGCACACTCAAACTGCGTCAGCATTTGTTACGCCGCCAAGACTCTGGGTAAAATGTGCTGCCATTGGACTGCATCTCGCCACTCCAAAATACAGTACGGCACACTCCTCTGCCTCACTCACATCTGCTGTTCCTATCTCTGCTTACGTCACATTATGCATCTTCCCCGGGTCCTATTCTTTTAAGGCTGGCCACAACCTTATTCTGCTCAGTGGACATATCAACCAGCTATAAATAGATCTGCAGGAGCATTGTCTCCGAGGTGGGGGGGGGGGGGACAATACTTACTGCTCTCAATTGTATTTAGCATCAGTGATGATTGTGTTTATGCTATAGGTACAATGCAGATTACTACAGTACATTTACCTGAGTCAGAGCCTCCCATGCTGGTAGACTGCTCTGCCTCTGGACGTCTCCTGAACCCGTCTGCCTCACGCCAGAGGTAGAAGAGGAACGGCCCAGCCGTCCCACTTCTGAGAGAGGGAGAGCGAAACAAGTGTTAGCCTGTGCTCTCGTTTATTTATGGTACCATACGCATATATGTGTACAAGCACTGTAGGCATAGTTTTGAATGTCTCATTAGGATTATGGAATGTTTGTCTAACTATAATAATATACTGCTGCTCTATGCTATGCTGTACTACTACTATTTCACCTAATAAGGCTCATCTGTGATATAAATTAATCTTTGGCAGAAAAGTCACGTTAGACAGACAGACAGACAGACAGACAGACAGACAGACAGACAGATAGATAGATAGATAGATGACTGAGTTAACATAATGTATATTCTATCAATAGGTATAAGCCTAATGTCAAATCTATCACCAGTGAATATACAGTATACATGAATATAAATCTATCGCCTATGAATGGATATTGACTATATCAACAGTGGATATATGAGAGTGAAACAGTATATGTACTGTGTCGATGAGCCTTCAATAGTAGGTATCCAGATAATATATGTGTACAGTCTTCAGTCTATCGACAGCGATAATGACTACAATCTCTAAACAATTAAACTGTTACAACAGTTATCCATAATAGGAATCTGTCATGGTTCTGTAATGTACATCCATGTGCAAAGGAGTCCGTAATCCAAGAACAGAATAGAACATAATGGGGGTCAGGCTTGGTTGTGGAGCCTAATGGCAACTGGAACAAAGGACAGTCCGAATCTCTTCGTGCTGGGGGGGATGATGAGTCTGTGACTGAATGTCACAGACTCATCAATTCAGAGATTTAAAAAAATAACTGCACTGCAGAACCAATGCAAAGACTTTGGGGCGTTCCTTCATATTAGACATATGGTTTAACCCCAAAGAAATTGATACAAAAGGGTTTTCAATGAATTCTGGTGGCTGCCAGGAGCTTAGAATGGCTATATCTCAATTGAAAAATATATGGTTTAACACTAAAGAAATTGATATTTTTCAATTGATTCTGGTACCTCTAGGCATGCTTAGGAACATACAAACATTCTAGGAAAAGGCGTGATGTTCAAGATGGCGTCCAAGATTTTCTGCTCAATTGAAAAACATGATACAAAAGATTTTTCAATTGATTCTGGTACCCCTAGACATGCCTAATAACACATACAACAATCTAGCCTACCTTCTGGAAAGGCTACATTTTCAAGGGAGTTTAAAATAGCTACTGTATATCTCAATAAAAAAATGCATACAAAATATTTTTCACTTGATTCTGGGACCTCTAGACATGCTTAAGAACATACTAACAATCTAGTAAAATATACCTTACGGAAAGGTGTCATTTTCAAGATGCCGTTATTTAGCATGCCCAATACTACCAGAATCTATTGAAAAATATTTTGTATCATATTTTTCAATTGAGATATATAGTCATTATAGTCAGCTCCCGGCATCCATTGGACGCCATCTTGAAAATGAAGCCTTTCTGGCACGTATATTTTCCTAGATTTTTTGTGTGCTATCAAGCATGCCTAGAGGTACTGTACCAGACTCAATTGAAAAATCTTTTATATTATTTTATTCAATTGAGATGCATTTCTAGCTTCTGGCAGCAATCTTGGACGCCATCTTGAAAATTACACCTTTCCGGAAGGCATATTTTCCTAGATTTTTGTTTTATGTTCTTAAGCATGCCTACAGGTACCAGAATCACTACAGACCCACAGACCCATCTATATAGAGACTGTGATTTGTTTTCAAATCAGTAGGCGTAGGTTTGTCTGCGGCTGTTTTATCCGCTGTTCTAGCCCCTACACAATGCACATTGGTACAGCACTTACATTTTATCTGCCTTGTTTTGCATCTTGGTAACTCTACATCTAAACAGATTTTCAAAATAACAACATTGTTAATTTGAAAATCAGTTATTAGCATAAATTATGCTTCACTCTCAAAGGGGACATAGAATTGCAGCCTTCATGTAGTGAAGAGGACTTTATTTCTGAAGCAGAGTTCCCCCCGAGGCAGACATAGCCCTACAAGGAGCTAGCTAACCATGACCTACAGCCAAAACGAATACTGTTGCAAAGGATGTCACATGTGAGGAGCATACAGATACAGTCAAACCGTTTATGGAACACATCACATCTTGGCTATGCTTCAACAAACACAGTGTATGGCCAAGATTCACGAGTGAAGGGGGTAGACTTCAATATGAAGGAAGGAGTTGAATGCAGATCTATCTCAGCCTAAAGATTGATAAGACATGTATAGCTTCAAAGCTCTTCTAAGAAAGAGCAGCATCTCTTCTGGAAGATTGACTTGAGGCAGAGTTGGAAATGATCTACTGCATCGTCAAACGAAGAAAAAAATTGTGTGTGAGGACATCCAACTTAATTGTGGCAGGGTGCACAGTAAAATCTGCAGTAAGGGTAAATTCGGTTACATTTGTACACTCTCTGAGTTACAAATGGATACATTATAGCTGCTGCAGAGCAATGGTCAGGGCCGGGCAATTGTAAGTGGAAGTGGGAAAAGGAGGATGTGGACTGTGGAGGAAGATGGAAACTAGCAGGAGGAAGAAGACAAATGAGAAATACAGGAGGGTTGAAAAGCATAACTATCTGGATGAAAATGTTAATTAAACCTTAAACTCATTAAGTCTCTAATTCCACAGTATGTCTTAGTTAGTTCGACAGTTATCCAAAGGAAGTCTGGCATAGGACTGGACCTTGTGCAGAATTGTATTGATACCACTCATTCGCTGAGGTTAGTGCTTGGTATCAAACCCAGAAACGTTTGACTCAAAGGGGAGTGATCTACCTACTGAGGCACGCACCATGGCTTTGCTAGTTACTGTTCAGGAAATGATGACGAGAACAAATTTAACCAAGCAATTGTGTATTTAATGGAATCTTTTGCAGAGTTGCACATTCACTTTAGTCTCTTGCAATACTATAGACAGTTACTGTATAGGCCTATATCGCAGTATAAAACGCTCAGTTGACATCAGTTGGTTTACTAAGTACTAGATAGTACTAGTACTAGTATCTGGTAAATTTTACAAATTGACCATTTGTCAAGTCCCGCCCGTGATCCCGCCCCTCTTCCACGCCATTGGTGGCTGTGTCCATCCACTTCCATTGAAAAAACTTGTTTTGTAATTGCCTTGTATTGTAATTGCCTTGTACTTGGAAGCTAACAATGAAAGATATAGCGATATACAGTAGGGATTTGTTCCAAGACAGGCCTTCCATTGACTTCCATATTAATTGTTTAAAATATGATGACTCATTGTCATGGCTGATGTAATCTTATGCAATCTGTCTAATTAGTGGCACATGCAAATGTTTGTTACGCGCTCCTTTTGTAATAATTTCCAAAAATAGCTGATCTACATTCTCACAATTCATACACACACACACACACACACACACACACACACACACACACACACACACACACACACACACACACACACACACACACACACACACACACACACACACACACACACACACACACACACACACACACACACACGTGCATATGCATATGCAAATCAATGCATTGAGCCTAACTATGTTTTTACCCCACATTACTTTCAGTATACAGGCACTCGCACAGAAACACAGAAACACAGATGCACACAGACACAGACACACACACACACACACACACACACACACACACACACAGACACACACACACACACACACACACACACGCATGTGCATGATAACATATGTAAATGCATAGGGCCTAACATTACATTCAATGTATATGCACTCTCGCACATACACAGGCTTACGCAGCGCATGTTAACACGAACATGGACATTACATGCGCAAGGTGCATGCATGTGTACTCTTTTCCAATGTTTTTTTTTTTTTTGTAACTTCTAACCATTTGTCGTACAGACATGTGAGTCACCTCATTGGGCTAAGTTGAGAGTCCCTGTCCTTCACTGGTGTTAGTTAGCTCCGCCCCTGTTCTGATAGGACGATATTTAATAGTTACTATCTTTCCTATGTTTTTTTTGGTCACTTTTTAACCGACTGTCATAGCGACTTGTGGGTCGCCTCAATGGACTCAGTTGCGAGTCCTTGTCCTTCATTGCTGTTACTTAGCTCAACGCCCTTTCGTGATTGGTCAATGATTAAAATCGGAAGGCTTTAAAAAAAAAAATCTTGGCTTGCTAAATTAGTGAGAGAGGCCTATTTAAAAAATCCATATACTGTATCATGAACATCCAATCAGCCCCAAATTTGGATTGCATGTTATTGAACACAATTCTTCCCAGCGGATTCCTTGGGTCTCAACGGCAGCAACATACGACTTGCGTCGGGGAAACTACACTTGCAATTTCTCAAAATTACACCTTTCAAGTTTAGTGTACAGTAGCTTAATTTAATTTAGCTTTAGTTCAGTATAGTTTAGTACAATTGTATTGGTGATTTCAGACAGTTTAGGTCATAATGCTATTGTTGTATTTGTCCCTCTATATTACATATTGGAATAGCATTAGCATGATTGTATAAATTAATTATAGCTTTTTCAAATTATTATTATCTTAAAGTACGACTTCACCAATTTTCAACCTGTCTTCATATAATTGGGCCTTATTAATGCCCATGATAATATGGTACCATTCTACTCAGTCTGTGTCTCAGAGGAGGGCTGTGGACAGTTCAGAAACCCACTTACCAGTGACATCATCGTTAGGCAGGTTTTTTTTTGGCATCCCTATTCTGGGGGGAACGTTCGCAGACCTACAAGCTCAGAACGCGTCGTTGCGACGGACCTGAGTTACAGTTGCAACTCAGGTCCGTTTTACTACGTATAGAGGGATTAAGTGGTTAACTATAGGGCTACCATGTTTGCCTACCTCCATTGCGACAGGCAGGGAAGGTCTGACATGGCAGAGGATGCCCTGCTCTGGGTAGTGCTCTGAATCCTTGGCTACTGTCCATGCCAGCAAGGGACTCACTGTGGCCCCTGCCACTGGCACTGAAATGCACTGGGATGCCAGAGTGACCTCCTCTAGACCCCATACCAAGATCTTCTTTATCCATCCTTAGCAGGGCATCGGCGCTGCCGTTCCATGCCCGACCATCCTTTTCTGAGAGTGACAAAAAACAAAATGAGTCAATACAAGCAACAAAGTTACAAATCAGTGCTATTGAACACCCTTTACATTTAAAGGTGTGGGTTTTACAAATATTGAAACAATGAAATGTATTAAAAAGCGCTTTTGACTAAACCTCCTAACTCCATTGGATCCTCAAAACTGTCGGTCAAACCTCCAACTTTGGAGATAGCTGTTTTTTCCATCATTGATTAGAATGACAAAGTCAGATGGAAAAGACCCTATCTCCACATTAATGGTCAAAAACGTCCTAACTCCACTTGAGCTGAGTGATGATAATATAAGGACACATTCAAGTATCTGACAATGTATAAAGTCACCATACCAACTTTGATAAGGCAGTATTGTGTTATTCTATAAACATGTTTTCTTTTTTGAATTTCCTCTAAAGTTGATATTTTGGACATAGCTGGTTTCTGCCCGAAAGCAGAGATATATAAAGCCTTTGTTTTTCTCAATTCTGCCACTCCCCATTTTGTGCAAGAATATACTGTATATCAGGAATACCGTATGCTCTCTCATTCTCTCTCACATACTCTCTCTTTTTCTTCATTCTGAAAAGTTGGACTGGAGTAACATACAGTAAAGTGGTTGCGTTCCCTCGCAAAGCCCCCGTGTTTTAACAGAAACAACTTACTCTCTGTATCTCTGCTCCCATGGCTAAAGGACAATTTCCTCTGCATGGGCCAATAAGATCCATCATCTGCAAAGGCCAGACCAGCACTGCTGTCCCATGGCATGAAGCCAGCCTTTGCCTGGATGGAACTAGATCCTGCATTATTTTTAGTCGCCCCGTCCCCTCCTCCTGAGAGACCTGAGGCTTGGTGCAGGGCAGAGGGCGTCTGAGAGCTCGCTCGCAGGCTTTCGTAGGCTGGGGGTCTCCGGAAACCCCCCGACGGGTAGGTCCACAACAGAGGGCTGTCGGAGGAGGGAGGCTTGTAGGCTGGCAGCCCGTGTGGGGTGTGAGAACGGAGGTGTGGCCGGGAGTGAGACCGCTGCGATGAGGACAGCGGCGTTGGGGTAGAGCTGGCACTACTTTGAGATGTCTGGCTGCTGGTGGTGGTGGCGCTGTGGTCCATCTGGGAGGAGTGGCCTCCTCCATCCCTATCACGTTCCCTCTCTCTGTCTCTGTCCTTATCCCTTTCTCTGTCCCTGTCCTTGTCTTTATCCCGGTCTTTGTCTCTCTCCTTGTCCCTGTCTCGACCTCTGTCTCTGTCTCTCTCCCTATCACGGTCCCTGTTGCTCTCTCTATCGCGGTCCCTGTTGCTCTCTCTATCACGGTCTCTGTCTCTGTCCCTGTCTCTCTCTCTATCACGGTCTCTGTCTCTATCTCTGTCTCTCTCTCTATCACCTCTGTCTCTATCTCTGTCCCTGTCTCTGTCTCTATCGCCTCTGTCTCTGTCTCTATCTCTGTCCCTGTCTCTCTCTCTATCGCGGTCTCTATCTTTGTCTCTGTCCCTATCTCTATCTCTATCTCTATCTCTATCTCTGTCTCTGTCTCTGTCTCTTTCCCTCTCTGCTTTATCTGTCTTCAGGAGAAAGCTGACCGACTTCCCGACGGCCTGTGTCTGTGTCTGCGTGGTGGACTGACTGGCTGCCTGTGAGCTGCTCTTGGTGGGATTCGGGGAATCCCCCCTCTCTGGCTTCCGGTAGTGATGGTAGTGTGAGGGCCGATGGTGCGGGTGGTGGTGGTGGTGATGGGAGAACGGGGAGGTGGACTTGGAGGACGGAGGCAGCGGTGTGGAGTGGCTCCGGGCCCTCAATCCCGGCGCAGGCCCCAACTGGCTCTCTCTGTTGTGTTTGTCCTGTTGAGCCGCGCTCCCCCCGGACGACTCCTTGGAGCCCGACAGCAGCACCGGGAGGGAGGAAAGAGCGGAGGTGGAGGAGGAGGAGGTGCTGGCTTGAGCCGTGACGCCAGAGCTTTGAGTTCCCGTCTTGGCAGAGGCCTTGTGTTGGACCCCGACCCCGCTGGAGGCTGCAGCTGGCTGGGGGAAGGCAAGCAGCGGAGGGCGGTGCTGCAGGAGGTTGGGGAAGGGGGCAGGGATCTTAGTGCTGGGCTCCGTCTCTGACTTGCCCCCCTGCAGCAGGTAGGGAGTGGGTGCCCGGGGAGTGTGCGGACTCGACGACAGGGCCTGGGGCACGGGGGTGGAGGACACGGAGGAGGGCAGGGGAGAGGAGTGGGACACGGACACGGCGGATTTAGATTTGGAGCAAGAGGGAGAGGAGGAGGAAGGTCGCGGCAGCGGCGAGGAGGAGCTGCCGGAGGACGGCGTTGAATGGAAGTGTTTGGAAGATTTCAGTTTGTCGTGTTTGACAGCGGGCCGTCGGTGGGCCTCCCTGTCGTCTTGCTGTGGGTACTTCATCTCCTCGTAGATGGCCTCACTCTGGTCTGAGTCCGAGTCTGGCGTGGTGGCCACGGGCGTGACAGGGTGAGGGGTGGCGGTCTGGCTCTCTCTGGTGAACACCTGTCCCACCATCTCTATGTAGACGGGCTCATCGTCCCCGTCCCCTCGCTGAGGCTTCGTCTCTGCTCCTTGGAAAGGCAGCGAGGTGGCAGAAGGAGTCGAGCGTGAAGGCGTGTCGAGCGACAGCTGAGTACTGGGGCTCCTCTTGGGTTTTAACGGAGGCACCTTCTTCCCTCCTACGTCTCCTGATTCAGACTTCTTCATGGCTGTGGGAGAAGTAATGGGTTAATAATAATAATAATCTTCATCGTCATAATGATGCATAGCGCTTTTTGTTTCAAATCTTTTTTATTGTGAAGCACAGGTTATGTTTATACATTTCTTTTCATACATGGATAGCTTCCTTTTTTTAAACAAAAACAAACAGACATAAACACAAAACAGACAGGTAACATGAAAAAAAAAGAAAAAGAAAACTCAAACTTAAGCAAAAAACAAAGGGACCCTCCCGCCTCCCTTCCCCCTCCCCAGAAGTGCTGCCCCAGATTACGTGCGACACGGGTCATCCACAAGGATTAGCCTTTCAACCTTTAAGAAAGGAGACTCCAAATCTTTTCAAAATCTTTCAGTTTATCTTTGAGTATAAATCTGATTCTTTCTAAATGTAAGGACTCTGTCATCTTGTTGAGCCAGAGTTTGATTGTGGGGGTCTCTTTCTTCTTCCAAAATAAGAGTATCAATTTTTTTGCAGCAATAAGGCCGTATGAAAGAAGGCGCTGTTGAGGTAGTTGTAGTTTCTTCATCCCTTCTGATACCCCCAGGATGACTTGCATAGCGCTTTTTAAACACAAAGTTACAAAGTGCTTTAGAAACTGTGCAATAGTCCAAATGGAAACAGGAGTCTATGTAACATTTTAAAAATACTTTATATGGGGTGCACCGTAGCAAACCGATGTGCTTCCCCATCTCTGCCCTCAGTGCCTTATCCATTGCTACAGTCCTATCTAAACCTGAATAAAAATGTAACAAATATACATAAATAAAAGCATGTAAGGAAAACACACACGCACATGTGCGCGCGCACACACTCTCTCTCTCTCTCTCTCTCTCTCTCCCATAGATATAACTCTTTCAAAACACCAAACCAATAGCCTACCGTTCTTCTTATCTGAATGTTTGGCTTGTGAGTGAGTAGGTGGGGCAGGAGGCGAGGTCTCAGGGCGTCCTCTGGGGTCCGAGGAAGAGGTGGTGAGTCGAGTGGTGGGGTGTCGTTTAGGTTTGGCTGGGGGGCAGCGGCCGCCGTGCTGCGACTGGGTGTCAGAGTAGTCATCATCACCATTCTCCAGACCGGCATCTCCGGCACCCACAGCGTGGCAGGACTGCGAGCGCGGTGCCATGGCTGAGGCACAGGAGTGAGGGGACAGGTCTTGGGAGGCCGGCATGGTCATGAATCCCATTCTGAAGTGCCGGCGGAAGGAGGCCAGGTCGCGGGCTTTGCCGACGGTGGCCGAGGGGTCATTCTGAGTGGAGCTGAGGTGGGATTTCGGGGCAGGGGAGAGAAAGACATTCTAGAATTTAGCAATTGCAGTTGAAAGTAAACAAAGCAACACATTTTCTATCCTTTTTAGTTGACCTCATCCCTTCCTCTCCCCTAAATATATATATATATACATAATTAGTCATTTCGTTGGGTGTCTTGTCTCCCTTTCTGTCTATCTCTTTGTTCTGCAGAAAACACACACACACACACACACACACACACACACACACACACACACACACACACACACACACACACACACACACACACACACACACACACACACACACACACACACACACACACACACACACACACACACACACACACGTATCCTTGTATTAGGGAGTTCAGCTGAGTTTTCCTCCACTCCTGACATCACAAAACTGCTCAACTCAATGTTGGGGACGGGCAATACTAACTGTTCAAACTCCTTTTTTCAACATTTATAAAACATATTTATAGTTTATGAGAATGCTACATAAGTGATGTTTTTCGCATTATTAGAATGTCCAGCATTTAAAATCATCTGTTGCCCTTGCCTTTAGGTTTTGTATAGGTTTCTCTATACAAATCAAGCGTAGCAACAACACCAGTAGCAGAACATTTATGCGGAACACTAGCCAGGTCAATTAAAACTTCTTTTGGCATTTGGGATTTGGGGAAGTTGGGGGTTAATCCAAAGTGTAAGGTTAAAGGAATCACAAAGAGACTTATAAAACCAGCAGACACTGGTAATACCGTATCCCTCCATTTCTTCCCTCATCTTCTCTCATCTCAAACACATTCCATTAAGGAAGTTACTTTTCACTGCTGACCACCCAAAACAAAATAATTCTAATTTCACTTTCTCTGCAATCTCCAAACAACATAATTACATCACTCCATAATGAATACTGCCAATGTATGGTACCATGTCTGTAAGTGTGAGCTGTGATGTGTATTGTACTATATTTGTTAGATTTGTTTCTTTGAACTCATGAATTTATAATAATTAAATAAATGTGCTTTCTGTTGTCTCTTGTATGAATTCAGTTGAGACGCTTTAAACTCTGACTGAACAGAAAGCATTATTGCTGTTTTCTGCTGCCATCCAGGAAGAAATCACTGCTGTCTCATAGATTTTATTTAGCAACAGTCTCAGATTTTATTTCAAGGTATGTATTGATCTATTATTATCTATTGCCTCAGCAGAGAGATGGGAACATCTAGATATCTATTTCATTGTGTACATGTGTGGTGAAATAAGATATTTCATTTCTCAACATCTAATCAAATCCCTCATTTATGTGGTTATTATTACATACAAACACACTTCAGGGCTGGATTTGTGTGCTTGGTTGGTGCCAAGGGAAAGCAACAGTATGCAACATGAACACTTAAGCTCAATTTACCATGGCACGTTGTTGGGTTGAAGATCAGCTCTTGTCTGCAAGGACGACGATCAATTGGGGATTTCAGGGCATACAGTGCTGTTCGTGAAATTGAAACCTCTCTGACACTGCTCATCATGGACAACAAAGATGCAAATGTTCTTATCGCATTATGGGAGAAGGTTTCTGTGTGCATAAATGTACGTGAATGTTTTTGTGTACAGAATGCTATGTCTGTGCATGGGGTGTACACATGTCATAAATAATCATAAATACAACAAGCCCATATTTAGCCTACAAAAGAAGCTGTGGAGCTCAGTAGCTTATGGGTCTAGTTTCTACTTCTTTGCATCTGTATATCATATTCTTTCCCACCAACCTCTTACAGTATATAGCACTTAAAAGCAATTAACCACATGAGCCCTAGCATCCCTATTCTCGGCATGTCTTACAGGTGAACATTCAGTGGAAATAGAAGATCTGCCAGTTCACAACGTGCAAGAGATTTGGTGTAGAGGGGAAAGGGAGGGGGCCAATAGACCCCCGGGGGACCCCAGTCAATTCATTATTATAAGGTTTCAGTGGTAAAACATTAGGTAGGCTGAACCAAAGCATTCTTTTGCAGCCTTGATTATTGTCATGTGCTGAGACAGAAGGTGAAAGACTACAAATCTTTTAAAGCTGTTGCCAAGGTTTTAACCACACACTAAAAGTGCCTTTGAGTGTGCGAGTCAGAATTGCAAAAATAATGTCTTGTTCTTAGACACAAAGCCTAGAGACATGATTTTTATCAGCATAGAATCGTGCATGGTTATTACACACAATGGTGTGTAACACTCACAATGAACTCACAATTCATTGTGAGTGGAAGCGCAAAGTCACCACAGTGGTGACTTTCGTGATGCCACCATATTACCGTTGCAATATTCTGACCAGTAGTGCAGATTACAGCAAATTAAAATCTTATGCAGACTTTTGCATATTTAATAGATAATCAACTGGTTAACCACATTATGGGCAAGTGCCATGGGCCACATTAAAGGCATGAGTGTGACATGAATAGTCAGCCTGCTCAGCCATATAACTCAGTATTTCAAGGAAAGGTGGTGAGAGATTCACAAATCTCTGATGACTAGGGTGCCATGCTATGAATGAGAAAACTCTCTGTTGTAATAGTCCTCCTGACCCATAATGTTACTAAACCTGCTGATACTTTGTTTTATGAATACCCCAGTATCATAATCCAGTTGAATACAGTTTTGTCCCAAGTAACTATGATAAAGACCTTACATTTCTAGGCATAGTCAGGTGTACATTTCTTATCAAACTCAATCTCTGACCTTTTCATTTTGCTTAGAAACTCATCAATGATTTTACCACGTCAAGACTTCATTAATATAATGGGCAAGTCTGGAACTGATGCCTCAGGATTTATTTTAATGAATAAAACGTTATTTTAACTGATCTGTATGATAGAGTATGGTAATACACAGTGGTGGAAAAAATACTCATATTTTTTACTTAAAGATGGAGTGCCATGATATTTTTCAACCCTAAAACCTGATCATAAGGTATTATTATTATTTAAGGATTTTTTTCAAAAAAAAAAAAGTGTACAGAAATTGTTTATAAAAATGTTTTTATGTGGACACGCCTCCAGTTCATTAAGTATGCCTGGTTCTCACCTTAGCACCTCCTCCACCACCTTAGCACCACCCACCTGTCCTAGTCCCTCCTCCTCCTCCTCATGCCCACACCTGTTGTGTTATGATAATGAGGGGGAGGGTATGTTTTCTGGGGGCTCTGTGATGTCACTATGCCCCTGTTTTTGGATTGGCACGTTTGACTCTCAAGGTTTCAGCCTCCAGGAAAAAAATCCAAATAGTCAGAGAAGACATGAAACACCATAAAACCACCAGCGGGGGCCTTAATGAAGTTCTATCAACCTCATAGACACATGAAAAACAGAAAAAGTGCAAAACCATGGCACCACCTCTTTAAGTAAAAGTATCAATACTGCAATGTAGAAACACTATGTTACAAGTAAAAGTAAAGTAGTAAAGTAAGTAAAATTGACTAGAGTAAAAGTATAAAAGTATTGGTACCAAAATGTACTTAAAGTACCAAAAGTCGAAAGTACTCATTACGCAGAATGTCCCATTTCACACGTTTTCAAATGTATAAAAATGTATACAAATCTTTAGAAAATAGCAGATCTACAAGCTCACGATGCGTCGCATCGTGACGCATTGTGAGCTTGTAGATCTGCTATTTTCAAATGGCCGAAATGTACATAGGACTGAAGTGGTTAATGTATGTTTTGTAATAAAAAATACATCTACAAAGTAACTAGTAACTAAAGTTTTCAAATAATTGAAGTGGAGTAAAAGTACAATATTTGCCCCTGAGATGCAGTGGAGTAGAAGTAAAAGTGCAGAAAATTGGAAATACTCCACTAAAGTAAAAATACCTAAAGATTTTACTCAAGTACAGTACCTCAAGCACCTCAACATGCACCAGGGCAATCTCACAAACACTTTGCACTCAAGAAGATGACGAAGAAAGCCAAAAGGCTTTAAAATTGTTTTTTTATGAGGGGTTGACAAGCTAGTACAGATGTTTCAGCCTGTGGCTCATCAGTGTAAAATGTCTGTGCTCTTATCAAACCCTTATAAAAAATGTCTTTTAACTTTCTTTGTAATGTTGTTGAGTGCAAACCTGCAAAGTGTTGGGAGTATCCTGGTGACTTGCACCATAATGTCTTGAGCGCAGGGAAGTTGTAACTTTTCCGGGGCAACATCGCTATGTTGTGAAATACTCTGTAGATGCTCATATTAGTGCATCAGAGATTCTTTCTAAAAGTCATCCAAACTTTTCAGTGAACCCTGTACACTAAACCGTTGTCCTGTTTCTCTCCATTTCTTTACATCCTCCTATACAAACCTACACTGACCCTGCAGCTATTGCTGCTCCCCCCTGCCTGTTTCCCAGGTTCTGCAATTTCTTTGGTGACCCTGCACCGTTCCTAATCACCACTTATCCCGTCCTGTGGCTCATCCCCAACACCATGTGTCCATGCTTATAGGTTGGTCATTCATGCTGTGCTGTGCTGCCCTACACCTCTGCTCTGCAATCCACTTTAGTGCTGTTCTGAAGCTTGACTATACTGCCAACATAAGTGCTGTAACACTTTACAGTTTGAGTGAATCTGTCAGCACTGGCCTCCTCTTTTTAACAAGCTATATAAACCTCAATTTATCCTACTAACCGCAGCTACATCAATAACCACTT
Organism: Gymnoscopelus microlampas; assembly: GCF_963454915.1. Classification (NCBI taxonomy): domain Eukaryota; kingdom Metazoa; phylum Chordata; class Actinopteri; order Myctophiformes; family Myctophidae; genus Gymnoscopelus; species Gymnoscopelus microlampas. The sequence goes on from NC_139949.1 coordinate 30,487,887, forward strand.
TGCTTTCTTTCTTTACTGATTTCATTTACTGGATAAAAATGATACTGTGAAGTTGCTATGTGAAAAATACTTCAAATCTGATTTGATTCGATTCCAAAATGAGAAAATGCAGGACAGGACTTTTTTCGGTTATCCTTTTAGCCTAAATGTCTGACTGTACCTTGTGCTGTTTACATTTCTGACTAATAAAGTATTCAATCAATCAAACATACTGAGTGTTTTCATACAGGCTTTCTGTAGAGGCTAGAATATGATATTTTCGACCGTCTATAAATCTACGAATGTATTTGCACATACTGTAAATGCATTTCTGATGTATTACAACTTAATGAATATGAAGAACAATTTGCTGCAGTTGTGAAGCTATGCTGATTTAGAGCCAAGTGAAATGCTGCATGTTTAAGAATAACTTGCTTCCATCTAACGGAAACAGGACGCAGGACGATGGCGATAGGGCTTCATCTCAAATTCTCATCCTCTATTCATACAACAACCACACTGACATTTCCTGCTTCTCTCTCATAATACTGTATTTTTATTTGGAAAAGCCAAAATTAAACGGCTGAGTTTACGCTCTCTACATTTCCTCTTGTTGAAATATTGCTATACAGACAAACCTGCATGACTGTTTTGGAAACTGTTCAACAGAGAGAGTGTGTGTGTGTGTGTGTGTGTGTGTGTGTGTGTGTGTGTGTGCGTGCGTGCGTGCGTGCGTGCGTGCGTGCGTGCGTGCGTGCGTGCGTGCGTGCGTGCGTGCGTGCGTGCGTGCGTGCGTGCGTGCGTGCGTGCGTGCGTGCGTGCGTGCGTGCGTGCGTGCGTGCGTGCGTGCGTGCGTGCGTGTGTGTGTGTGTGTGTAAAATGACAGGTCACATTACATTACATTATTGCAATCATTACTATGGAGTGTTGCTGTGCAACTTTGTCCAATGATTGTTGGTCAATGGTTCTCTTGACTTCATGATCCATGCTTCATGAGCACACCTGCTTGGTCAGGGGATGGAATTCAATGTGGACCTTCAGACAGTACCACTTGTCATTCAGTAGTGGTCAGACCCTACCACAGAATCTAAATTTAGACCAATGGAAGATCAGGGAAATTGAATACAACAGAACCAACTTAAAAACCCATTAAAACCATTTTGTCATTTTCGATTTTTGCGTTGGCTATTCAAAAAATAGCAGATGTACAAGCTCGCAGTGCAGCACAAAGTGACGCGCTGAGAACATTTTTGAAAAATCTTGAAAGAACTACTGGTTTAGAAAGCATTTGTAGAATCGGCTTCAGATCTTGATGGGTTAAAAAGAAGGAAAAAAGGCTCCATATGCAGTGATTTATTTGATTGACATTTCAGCCTGTTGGCCTTCCTCAGAACCAACCAATTGCAGTGAGACAAACACTGGTCTCTTATATAGGCCACATCAACAATCAGACAATCCTATGACAGTCATGTCTGTTAGATACTGTAGGGTGGAGAGAACAATCAAGGGGCCTTTTCAATCCAATAAAGACAGTGTCAGCAAATACAGGCAATCAACTAACCACATGACAAAGACATACATTTAAAATCACACTTTACAGTTAAAATATTGTATTGCATATTGTATTGAAGTTGTTTTTTATGAATAAAATATATTTGTGTCCAATCTGTATGGCAGAGTATGTTAATACAATATAACTTATACAATTGGGGTGGTTGTATTTTGTCTCCCTGCTCTTCCATTGAGACATTTAGATCGTGTCAAAGGTCATGTCTCACCTAGACAAGAGGATCTGACAGATGGTCAAGATTCAATTTATCCCCTGAGCAAGCAGGCAGGCTCTATTAGCTCAATGGTAAAAATGTTCAAATCAGATTGGTTAAAATAACATTTTATTCACACACAAAAAAAAGTAACGTGGCTTTGAGCTGCTGGAATTTAATAACTAAATTGGCTAAGAGGTTTAAATTTACATCATGTCATGTCATGTCATTCCACCCAGCCTGAGCTTCTCACCTCTTTTTACTGCCCTCTTGGTCCCTTCCTTGATGCCTCCAGTCCAAACGACTCTTACGATACAGTAGGTTCATGTCGCTACAGGAACGCTCCTCCTCGCAGCCTATCACAGCACAATGCAGCCGCTTGCTCCGCCTCTCTATGTCACGCAGGAAATGCTCGACTGCCACATCCTGGGAGGAGCCAGAGTTCATGGTATAGAAGACCACTCGGTAGAAGGGGATGTATGTCACAGCCGGCCTCCTCCAAATCACCTAGACATGAAGATAGAGGCAACGTTATTTATACATCATTTTATATGTTCTTTAAAATCACGTGGACAAGAAGACAGGCGCAGCCATTTCTACATCCCCCTGCTTATATTGACAGAGGATTCAAGTGTTCTGATGAATACATTGATTTTGTTGTTATTTCGGCTTTCTGAGACTATTGCATGGTTAAATCAATGAATTTTATTTCATGGCGGCCACTTCTTCCTGGTCTGGTGGAGTTAAAACTCAATTTCTAACCACTATCAGCCAATGTTATGTCTTGCATATGCATGTTACTTCAGTAGTCTGCATACTTTTACTATATTGCATTATTAGCTGTGCTTATTGTTTGCGGTCAGTGCATAGATTTGCTGTTATTAACATAATAACAAAGTCCTCCATGGTTGTTAAAACAAGTATAAATAGTTGGTCAAAAATTAGCCTTCCCAATTCTCAGCCACCTGTAAATTAAATCTAACCATTCTTTTTTTTTGTAAACGAAAACTAAGCTATATAGGGGCTGTCAGAGCTCCAAATGATATTTGAATTGGCAGAATATATTTCTTTATCGTTCATATACTTTGCATAGAAAGAGATGCATGTCAAATAATGCATCACTCTGTTGTCCACCAGCCAAATGTCAGTTAAACTGCAACGATTTATAGTTGTCCACCCGTACAAATCCCTCATGCTTTGTTGTTTTTTTTTGTTTGTCATTTCATAGGTACATTCACACAGACAGATACATAATGACATATTTTGAATTGCAGGAAACGCATTTTTTGGTCATGTTATGAACGCGGAATGTGTTTTGGCATTTGTAGATAGAAAGGAGACGTGAACGTGCAAACTTAGACTTCACACAGACCCAACACAAACCCAACTGGCTACACAGGGTACAGTACGTTTGGTCCAATAAAGAATTGTCATTGTAAACATTGAACAGTTGTTTTTCTATGATTTGAACACAGATTTGTCTTGTTTTTTAATATAACATAACAGGGTACAAATAGTGTGTGACTACTTCACTAGAGTGAGCAATGCCCATGGGCATAACACCAGAAGGAGCTCATCCAACGTTGTTCACCCAAGATTCGGCTCAAACATGGGGAAGCATTCTATGCTGCCACTAAAAAGTGGAATTATCTACAAAAACGAATCAAGGCGACTAGATCAAACATTAAGATACTCACAGACAACTACATACAACATACTGGCAGTGAAGGGCAAACAGCAACACATTGGAGACACAGGTGCATATGTATGGACAATCAACACACGATTGGCTAGGGCTAAACAAGACACAGGTGAACAACATTTGCAAATGACAGGGTGAGACAAGACAGGTAGCAGCAAACAGGAAACACTCAGACATCACTACAAAACAAAAGGTACACAAGTGTAAATGAACTCCTTGAACACCTTGGTAGTAGCATCCTCTTGCCCCCCGCCCCCACCCCTCCGTTCTCTGTAAATATACTTATGATGCTACTGAGTTTTCAACCGATATGTATTGTATTGTATTGTATTATACTATACTTTATGTATACACATAGTGCAGACTCCAATCAATGCAGTCCTGCCATGATATACCCAGTACTTTTACCCGCACAATGTTTAATACATGTGTGCATATATGCATGCATATAACAACATATGTACATCCGTTTTGGGTTGACGCATTGCCACACGTCATCCCTGCTAATGTCACATTCTGCCTCTTACCAGGTTATTTGGCCTAATAGTGAGCCTTGCCAAGCCATGAGGCCCATAGGGCAGGAGCCTAACTCCTGTTTCCTTAGTGTGAGGCAGCTTGATGTACAAGTACATCCCCTGGACATGACGCTAGTATGACGCAGGGACTTACCCCAATTCAACCCTTGATGCTGAGTGCCAAGCAGGGGGGGCATTATGACCCGGCCGGGGATCGAACCCACTAACCACAAGGCCATTGAGCTAGCTTGGCCTAATACAATAGCAAAAAAGGAGGGTAGAGCCAATCCTACAGTATGCAGTGGAAAAAAGGCAATACACCAAGCCTGGTGGAGATCTGCGCTCTGTGGAACGCTCCATTCTAGTTTTAAATATGATCTAAACAATCACCTAGACATGAAAAGAGAGGCAATGTTATTTATAAATCATTTTAAATATGTTCTTCAGCATGTACAAGTATCTCAACCAGTCATATCCAACTGTCCAACTTGCCTCTCAGTGCACGATTAAGTGTATAGGCAGGCACAGCGAGTCTGCAACACAGATCACCTGCTTTCAGGTGACATGACTGAGACTAATTTATTTTAACATGACTCAAGTTATGTCATCAAAACTATTAACAGCAGTGGGAGAATCATAACTCATTAGTGTCAGTTATGGAAGACAACCCTGCCCATTACTCCTATAGGCCGGCTTCAAAGCACAGTTACAGTGATGCAAGTTGACAGAGGTTGCATTTTTTATTTTATCCCAACCTCCAGTGTATCACATGCAAACTATTTATATTTTCATTATCCACTTATGAATATTTGAGTAAGCACAGTAACTCAGCTGCAGCGCAGCTCTGACTGCAGGCCTTGGGGTGGCCTAGCTAAGGTTGTCCGCCATCCAGACAGTAATGCGGTTTGTCATATGTAGTGCATGCACAGCTTCCTACACACGCTCACCCCATGAGAAGTCAGGCTTGTTGTGGGGCAGATATTTGAAGGCCCAACTGTGTTTTCGCATTGGAGACAGGAGATTGTGAGTGTGCAATGCAATTGGCTAAGAAAAGAGCAGCTGTCAGCTGATGCATGTTTCCAGTATTTTTCCATCCATGTTAAAATGGGAACAGAGAGTTTGAAGTGTTTTTTGGAGGTGGGCACTGGGATGTCTAAAATTAGTGCTCCTGGCATTTTTGTGTTAGTTTGTTTTGAGTTGAACTGCATTGTCAAAACTGGATCAAGCACTTTGAATTTGTTCTGTGGGGCATCCTAACTGACTGGCTATGGCACTTACAACTTTATGGGTTTCAAATAAAAATGGCTGATAGTGTTTGTGGCACATCATTGGCTGTTTCTCCCTCCTGTATGACGTATCTTTACAGAATCAGGGAACAGAAAAACTTTAAACATAAACAAACATTACTATTACTTTATTTAATGAATTAAAAATGTTTTGATATTACATGGTATGTATACTATGTAATTATAATGTATTCAATTTACAGTATAACAGTAGAGTTAAAGACATGACCCTGAGTTAAATTCAATTCAATTCAGTTCAAACTTTATTCCAGACTCACAGGGAGTCCATAGAGCAAATATATAGAAAAACATACATTAAAGACTTAATTCTACCACACATTCCATTACATAATTCTTAACCCATTTAGACTTGTGGCTGGTTCTACAAATGCCTTCTAAACTAACATTTTCAAACACTTTCAAAGATTTTTCAAAAATGTAAAAACAAATAGAAGATGTACAAGCTCGCAGCGCGGCACAAAGTGCGCGCTGTGAACTTGTATATCTGCTATTTTAGAATAACCAATGCAAAAATCTAAAATGACAGAATGCTTTCCCGGTTTTAATGAGTTAAAACATGCATATAATATTAATGCTTGTGCCGCCAATTCAAATTGTCTGTTATATGCATGCCTTGCCTTGCCATACTAGATGAGAGCTAAATCAACCACATGAACTGGGCCATGCATCATGTGGAGGTGTGTAACGGTGTGATTCCAACATGAATCTATGTGTAATCTAGTATGTCAGATTGGACCACTGCTATTCCTGTATTCCACAGGCCTGACCACAACCCCCACTGCTGTGGCTGCCATGCTGGCTAACTCAATGTTAATTAGGTTAGGGAGCTGAGACTGTAAGTTGGGCTTTTGTTAAACATCGGCTTTGATTTGGGTTTCCAGAATCTAGCAGCTGAGCGGGGCAGCCTTATTGCCGCAGTCACAATATATACACAGTAAAATCCTTAATGTTCATTTTTAAAACTCTGACATTGTAAATCCATTTGGGTCCATTTCTCAGAGTTGAATTAACCATGAGGATCTTGCTGTGTATGTTATAGCCTAGATGTTGTTGGTAGTGTGCAATTAGCCAAGCTGAAAAGAAGTGCAGACAGGGTCTTCTCATCAAACATGTAAGCGGCCACAGCGCTTCTCTTACAAGAACATGGGGTATAGGTTAGTATAATATAGTGTAAAAGGGTTTTCTTCGGTACACATACATGCTAGTGTTTCATGCGCGTGCGCACACGCACGCGCACAAACACACAAACCCGCGCACACACACACCCACGTGCACACACACACACACACACACACACACACCCACACACACACACACACACACACACACACACACACGATCATGTACAGTATGTATGTGTCCAACCTCTACTTTAAAATACAAATTGTGAATTTAGGGAACATGAGGCATTTTCAGGGTCAGAAATCATTCAAATCCCCCTCATTAGAATCAGGAGGCAGATGGAGGCATGATTCATAGCTGGATCTGAATGCAAGGCTGCAGAATACCCATTCATGCACGTAAGCACACAAATCACAGACACACACAGCACGCACACGCGCACACACACACACACACACACACACACACACACACACACACACACACACACACACACACACACACACACACACGTGCGCTATCAAGCTGTATAATCGCAAATGCTCAGTAGTTGACTTGAATGCAAAGAACTGATGGCAATATAATTTCATAATATCAGATATACAGTACTCTCCCTTCCTGTCCTCTGTCCAGCAGGTCCTCCAAAGGTAGTGGTGGTACATCTGCCTGTCACAATTATTACATAATTGCCTAATCGTAATTATTTTAGATAATCACAATTATTTTGCATAATAGTCATAATTGTTGAAACATTTTCATACATTTAAAAAAAAAAATAGCCGACAAGCTTGTAGATCTTTTTTTTTTTTTGTATGTCAGTGATATCTTTGTGTATTTACCTAATAGCCAAACAGAAATGTACATTTTATGTTCTGATGTTCAATAACACAATTAAATAATTAATCGCAATTATTTGTGTGACAATTAATTTAAGTTAAGTATTAAGTAAAATGTCATAATTGTGACAGCCCTCTGGTAGGTACACCTGGCTGTCTGCGAGGCGGCAGGGTAACATTTAGCGTGGTGTGGTACACCTGGCTGTCTGTGAGACATTGAGGCATTAGCGATGGTGGTGCAAATGGCTGTCTGTGAGATGATGACAATGTAACGTTAGAGGTGGTCATGCTGCACCCGATAACTATATTCGCATCCCATTGAATGGGGCCATTATCACTGTTCTCCTGCCATAGCTATGGCCCAGTAGGTCCCTACTGGCCTACCAGAAGGCTCCGGTAGGCTGTTATCAGCCATCCTATGGAGAATAGACTACCAGGAGGCTCGTAAATCATATTTTGGGAAAATGTGGTCCCAACTGCCAATCAAAGTGACTACTGGCCAATCACAGCGTGTCTTTTCCGGCCAATCACAACGCGTCTTTTCCGGGAATTGCGTTAAGGCTGATAACAGTCTACCAGAGCCTCCTGGTAGACACTAGACAGCACATGCCGTAACATTGAATCACCCATAGAATGGCTGATAACAGCCTCCTGGTAGACCAGGGACCTACTGGCCCATAGCTATGGGTTGATAACAGTGATAATGGCCCCATTCAATAGGATGATAACATGAAGATCGGCTGACCTGGCTGTCTGTGAGATGAAACAAGCCACAAAAAAAAAGCAACCCGCAACTACCAATATTTACAAGTAACTTTACAGAAAAACAAACCATATCGCTTATAATACGCAGACTTGGCATTGGCAACACTGCTGGCTGTCTGTGGGATAGCAGGACAGGTTAACATTAGCAGTGGTACACCTGGCTGTCTGTGAGACAGCAGTTTAATGTTAGCAGCAGTTGTACACCTTGTAGTCAGTGAGAATACAAGAATACCAAAACACACCTCAGAACGGTAGCCACCAGGTATTCCTAAACGTAACCTCAGTAAGACTATGCCTAACCCTAAACTTATTCCTAACCTTAACCTCAATAAAACAAATACAAGAATGCAAGAACCGCTGGGGGCGAGCGGTCCTAGAAAGAAATGGGGGCGAGTGTGTTTTGGGGCGAGCGTTCCGGTTACCGTCAGTGAGACATGCAGGCAGGGTAGCATAATTACTGAATACCATCACAGTTCTGGTCCATTATGGAGCCCCACACGCCACAGATGGGCTGCATTTCCAATGCATATACTACATAGTTAATTCATTTTGTGTGTATATATTATTTGCATTTTTCAGGCATCCAAACATCTGCATGCTATCATGATATGTTTCTGGACTAGCATTTCTTTAGAAATACTGGCTTACATATTATCTAAGATAAAGACTGTTTTGATGATTTAAAAAGCGATTAAAAGCACAAAAATTAAGAAAAAGAAAAAACATATTTTGAGCAGCACCAAATAGATTTAAAGGGAAGATAACAAAACATCTCCTAAAGGATATTACTCTCTACTACACATCACATGTAGGTACCCTTATCAGAACACAGCCTATAGTTCATGTTCATGTCAAATTCAAATTGAACTGAAACAAACTGAATTCAAATGGCTTTCTGTTCAATTACTTTCTGATCTCGTAGTTTAGCTACATTATGTTCTCATTGGCTATCAATCAATTGACAATGGGCAAGACTTTGTCTGTGAATGTTTATATATCATATGTTTCCATACCATATCATGCCATAGGGCCATTTACAAATATATTATATTTGCTCAAATTCAATATAGTGTATATTTCTCCCTGTCACTATTTTGTATTATTATTATTATTACACTTATTATTATTATTATATTACTTAATTTGCTAAATGTGTTGAAGTAGTATACTGTTGCGTAATACATTTTGATTATATTTGTGCTTACACCACTGCATGCTATTATAACATGACCTCATGGTCACACTGTAAATGACACTCTGATGTCAGCCTGACAGTGCTGCAGCTCAGCCACAGTAATGGACCAGGAGAGAGGAGAGGAGAGGTTCAAAAACAGAGCAGTGTAGAGAATGAGCAGCTGGAGACACGTACGTAGATGGAGAGGAGGGGAGAGGGAGATGGAAGGGGGCACTGGAGAAGATGGGGGAGGCCAGTAAATGGGCAATAGAGGGAGCAACCATGCAGGCTGGAGATAAATATGATTAGTCTGAAAACGTAGCCGAGACAGACAGACAGAAGCCAATATTAAGACAGAAAATTTGAGTGTGCAGAAATAAGCAAGGAGTCAAGGCAGAGGAAGAGAGGATAGAGAAATAGTGAAAGGGAGCTAGACGCGGAGAATGGGGGAGGGATGTGAAATCAAGACTCTCACACTAGTCACTGTGTGTGGTCTCCTAGCAACACTGTCAGCAATGCATCTCTTCCTAGCCACTGAATATATGCACAAAGCAAGATGTTAGCCTTGTCGTTCATGATTATCTACGTGTAAAAGTTAACATGCTGCGGATCTGATTTAACACTTCTAAGCACGTGTTTGAACTTACCATGCCATTATATCTTAATTACTATTAGCATCTCTAACCAGTGTTAGCCACAAATGGCATGAGCAGCTAACATCCATGGCATAATAAGCTACAATGATGCACACTTTCCACATGACACATCACCTTCCCATTCCGTACATCTATTCCAATTAAATTAAGGGGATACAACGAAACAATAATGTGGTCCCTATGCAAGTAATTTTATTATGTGGCAATTGCATTCCTTTAAAAACAACCCAGCACTGACATTATGTTTTATATACTGTGTGTGTGTGTGTGTGTGTGTGTGTGTGTGTGTGTGTGTGTGTGTGTGTGTGTGTGTGTGTGTGTGTGTGTGTGTGTGTGTGCGTGCGTGCGTGCGTGCGTGCGAGCGTGCGTGTGTGTGTGTATATATATATATATATCCCAGCCTGATGGACAACCGGAACCGTCATTTTCAGTAGCAACTTACTAGACCTAAGCTTTTGCGCTTTTTGTCAGAGTAAACATTTCTGTTGCATATCATGTTAATTATCGTATTGCGACGATTGTGTTAAAGGTCTCCAGAGAATGAGTATTGTAGAAGTATACCATTTTTGAGACCTATATACTGGACATGTCATAATAGGCTAACATTTGGCGAAAATAGCAGATCTACAAGCTCACAATGCCATGGGTTGAGTGCCAATATTCTGAGATTTGGTGTAGAGGGGAAAAGGAGGGGGCCCCAGGAAAGACCTCTGCTCAATGAAGTATATTAAGTGGTTATTATTTTTGCTCAAATGTCTTCAAATTGCATGTTTTTTTCCCCTATGGTCATAATTTTGTTCAGTTCATTGTTCAAGCTTGAAAGTAAACTTTGTCAGACTGTCCAATCAATTCATTTGATTGGTTTGAGTGGCGTATTTTAAAGCTGCACCATGTAACTTTCCTCTTCTACCCCGGATTTGAACCCGGTTTCCTGCGCAGTCCTGACATTTTTACCATGGAACTAATAGAGCCTGCCTGCTTGCTCAGGGGATAAATTGAATCTTGACCATCAGTCAAAATTTGTGTCAGATCCTGTGTCTAGGTGAGACATGACCTTTAAAAACGATCTAAATGTCTCAATAGAAGAGCAGGTATACCAAATACAACCACCCGAATTGTATAAGTTATATTGTATTAATGGGACTACACCATGAATTTTAACTTTTTCTTCCTTTATGTGCGTTTTTGGTCTCCCCTACCTCTCTTCTATCCCTAAAAAATACCCCAGTTTGAACACTCAGGCTTTTACAGCAAATCTGGGGTTTTCTGTAAATTGGTCTCAAAACAGGCCAAACTGATTTGATCCCTGACGTGACGTCACGTCAGGGTACAGGGTACCTTTTCCACACAGAACCAGGAGATAACATGCATACAAACTCTCAATAGCACCCCGTGCCAAACAGGACAATGTGGTATTGCAGGTGAAAGTGCTTTATAAGCCAGAGAGAAGTTAGTTGGAATGAGTATATCTGAGGCTTGATTTTGGCTCAAACCTTTTGAAAAACGTTTCAGGGACATAAACAATATGATATTAAATATATATATATATATTTCATTCATGGTGTAGTCCCTTTAACATACTCTACCATACAGATTGGATAAAATTACATTTTATTCATAAAAAAGTTACATAGTGCCGCTTTAATGCAGCACCAGCACTGATCAATTTTAGGTTTAATTTGTTACGGAACAGGCATTTGATACCAGAACTTGCAATGACAGGACAGGCTATGGCCGGCCGGCCCACCCTCCCATTAGCTCATTTTAACAGGATAGCAGATCTAAAAGCGCATGCACAACATGTAAATTGGCTATTTTATAGGTAATACAGGGCTTGTTAATGGACTCTTGGAAGCAGCCCTCAGGCTAAAAGAAGTCTCAAAAACTCCAACATAACAGAACATCCACATTTTTGTGATCATGAGAAAAACCCAGCATGTAACAACAATAGGTCTACTAAAACTCATGGTCCAGCAACATTGAACTCACTTAACATGGGATCAATACTTGTATTTGAATAGTGAGTTACATGAGACAACTGAGAAGTAACAATTTGATTGTTTAGGAACAACAGCACCCAGAGGAAGAGCTAGTTTCTCAATTTTGTAAGCTATTTTATGTCTTAGTTTGTAAAAAAAAAAGATATTACAAAATTTGAGAGCCTAGCGATAAGGCACAGTCAGCCAATCTGACATCTAGCCAACATATACCAATTTAAAGCATTTCTTATAACTTGAATCCTGTTTTTACATATTTTGTTTAAATGTATAATTGCATTTTATTTCTGCCTATAGTTACAGTGAAACAATGTGGTGAATAAAAGCAGCAATTCATTCATTATTTTTTTTTTCTTTCTTTCTTTCTTTTTTGTCTCTAAATATTAAGCTGACAAGTATATATATGCTTGCATTTGACCGAGACTGTTCTCATACTTTATTTGTCCATACTACAGCTAATTAGCAAGTTATCTAGCTAGTCTAGTACTGTACGTATTCTGCTGAACAATCTACTCACACAGCACCTTGACAACTTGGACTGTAGACCCTGGAACTTAACCTCAAAGCAACACGCAGCTTCCTGTTTGTTTCTTTCTTTTCTTTATCTAACCTGTCCCCTTCACACTGTAGTTTCTCTGAAGCCCTATTTTATGTGATTTCCCCCTGTGGTGCAGAACAACCTCAGACTTGTCACAGGCAAGGTCATCAGAAGTACTGTCAAACCAACTCAAATGTTCAGTCTGGCTTAACCAGGTTTACGACAGCAACTGTGGTGCTTCTGTATATGTGCCGGTACAATGGTCCACTGAGGAAGACCATTTGTTGGTCGAAAAGTTGTCTTGTTTTCACCATTAAAGACTTCTCAGAGAAGCAGCTGTGTGGCAATCTTTTTTTTTTTTAAATATACTTTTACTTTTTGTCCTGCACCAGCGACCTATATGTATGTGCATAACAATTCATTTTGAACCAGTACAATGTTCACTCATATGTCTCTTTCAGCGGGCTTCCACATTTCTCAAATTGATTTCATGCTTTGCACTTGAATCTCACATGCCAAGCCGTTGCAGAAGGAAAACCCTATCCTGATCTCAGGTGATTTTGAGTGCATCATGTCTCGGTCAAATGCAAGAATAAAGATCCGAGATCTAAACTCAGTCTCTCTACAGTAGCCGCTCAGATTATATCCAATGTCATACACTTTATACTGTGGTCACACTGTGTGTGGTGTACTTTACGCATGAAGTTATGACTGATAGCTCTCCTATACCAGGCTGGTATGTGATTACGTTAAAATCACAGTCTATCGTTTTCCTCTTCTCCAGCAGACAAGACATAACTGAAACCCATAACTGAAGGATTGTGTCAAGAAAACAATATGTCATAATCTGTTGTACAGTAGCATCTAACAGGAGAAAGAAATCAGAACTCTGTAAATAACAGGAGATGATGAAGGGTAGAGGGGTAAATAGTATTAGATATATTGTGTCAGGCAAAAAAGATCAGATGGCTAAATCAAAGAGAGATTATACTGTAACTCAGTTAACCATTAACAAAATTGACAAACAGGTCAATAAAGGAAAACAATAAAAAAAGAGGTCAACTAAACACATATTATGTGTTCATAAATACACATGGATCGAGCACGCTCACACACTTCAGCTTCCCTTCCCCTTGTACAAACTACCGATAAATCTTTCATAGACTAGAACCAAAAATAAACTTCAAATGAACCTCCCTGGTTACCTCTCTCTGCTCTACTGAGGTGTAAACTTGAATTGTAAACAATGTATGGAATTGCTTAATGTTTGTCTTATCTATTCCACCAGCAGTATGTTAAAGGTGTGTGTGTGTGTGTGTGTGTGTGTGTGTGTGTGTGTGTGTGTGTGTGTGTGTGTGTGTGTGTGTGTGTGTGTGTGTGTGTGTGTGTGTGCGTGCGTGTGCGTGCGTGCGTGCGTGCGTGTGTGCATGCGTTCGTGCACAAACGTATGTATGTATAATGAGTAGAACATAATGGCAACAGCTGCAGTCGCACTGAATATTGTATCACAATGTAAATGAAAGTGAAAATAGTGCAGCCCTTATCTGTCTCCCTGTGGTTTCAAAATAAAAGCCCAGTCCACTCCGCTCTCCATTCCCCAACCCAGTCTGCCCTTGGCTTCATCATCTCTTGCTGGAATCTGCAGTAACCAAGGTGACCCAGTGCACTTAGCATATACATGAACACGTACTGGCTTACAGATTCACGCATGCACATACGACGCCATGCGTGCTCTCACTCGCTCTCAAGCGGCCACTGTGTGCACGTGAAAATGTTGAACATGTTGTTGGGAAAGGTCATAGTTGACCCTGAAAAAAACAAGATGAAAAAACAAACAGGAAGGCCTCTGCAGACGGGCCACAGCACCTCCACTGTCTGAGGCAGATGCACCCTCAGCAAGGAATGACAGACAATTTATTTGCTCTGCTGGAGTCTGTGCATGCATCAGTAAGTGCAAAAGAAGGGAAGAGAAAGAGAGAGAAAATCAAGTGGGAATAAGGAAACCCAAGAGCAGCCTGGATGTTCAGCATGTATGGGGTACAAGCAGCATCAGTGGACATGGAAAAACAAATGAGTGCTGATATTCATTCAAGTCATACACTAGATATACCAGAAGTATGGATTGGTCATAAGCGCCCTACTTCTGTGTTCACAGCCACCGACTTTCCTGGGGGACCCGGTGATGCTTATTGCTATGGATACCTTAACCAACACATCTTTATATCAAATAAATGCATCACAGTCGAGGTCCCCGTGGATTGGTTACTTCCTGGAAACAAAATGCCCTTTGTATTTCTATGCTCAAACTCTAGTCTGTGGTACTGTTGGCCTATAGCGGGATATCCTTGCTCAACAAGATAATCTTATGCCTTTGAGGGATATTGTCCAGAATTGCGAGTAGTTTACTCACATCAGTTATAAACCTTCCTGGGCCAGTGCATGTGAGATGTGTTTGATGGCTGAAAAAAGAGTGATAATTGAGAACAAGTGATTTTCTAAATTGGATTTTTCTCGTGTTTCAGCTCATTTTAAACACTGATGCAAAAATGAGAGTTTTAACAGCTACCCCCCCCAACCCTCACCTTCCCCACAATGATGAACAAAGTACCTCATCAACCATATAAAGAGGAGCCAAACAGCCTCGAGCCTAATGGTGGAACATCCTGGAAACTGCAAATAATTAGGTTTTCCATATTTACAATCTACAAAAGTGCAATAAAGAGACTATTACTTGATGGGCTCTACCCAAACAGCTCTTCACAAAATGACTGCAGTTCTCTTGAGGATAGGCTTTTTTCTTTCATGAACAAGTCCACTCAAGGGGGTATCCCCATGACTAAAGTGGTTAGGGTGCTTAACAAATGGGTGCAGTGAGTTCAGGCGGCCGGACTATTTGCTGTATGTCTTTTCCCTACTCTCTCCACATTTCCTGTCACTATCAAAGGTTAAATGCTCACTTAAAGAAAAAAGTCCACTGAAAAGCACCTATGCTACAATAACTGTTCTAAGCTATGTGCAGATACTTACTTATTTGTAACTTATATGCAAGTGATTCAGTCGGGTGGAAGTTGAGTCTGAGGTTAAAAATCAAGTTTATAAATCAAGTTTTAAACAAGTTTATTACAAAATAGTTAGCTGGTATTTTGGATGATGCAACTACAAAAACACACAAATGCTAAATCTAGTAATCAGGTCCTGGTGCCATGCTTAAGATGCTGGTGTACTTGATGAATTACCTCTTGTGTTTTCAGATGAAAAAGAGAGTAATTTAACAGAAGAACATGAGTCACTGGAAAGGCGGGTGGGTACTACAGTACCTTTCTGAGTATATGGTTTAGCAAGCACTTTCAATTTCACTAGTTAAGGAAGCCACTGTGTAGTTCATATACTGAACATACAGGTAATACCTCTCCTACTGTACCACTACAATCAATCCCCTATGCCGTGTTGCATACCTGTGTGTGATTGTTGGTTAATAGAAAATAATGTATCTATGGGTTATTTTTTGGATGGAGAAAGAGACAGAGGAACCATTTGAGGCTTCACTAATGAAAATGTTTGAGAGTTTTTAGAACTTCCTTGACAAGCATTCTTTTATCACCCTGTCTGGGAATTGAGAATCGGATTTGGATGTCATGCAAACAGAATTCAATCACTGGCTTTAAAGAGTTGTTGGAAAAAGCCATTTCTAAAAGCATGCCACCCATCTGGAGAATGAAACCTATAATGCTAGGTGTCTGCACTGTGAGGTGCGGAGCAAAACGCTGAATGACACCCATATTGGAATAAGTATGCATCTACAATATGCATGGCTTTCATCGGCGTTAACGACATGATTGAAAGCTTTTCAGTAGAGGGGTTTGCATGAGCAATTCATATTCTTATTAGCTATGCATTATGCTGAGTATGATAAACGAAAAGGAACTGTGGGAAATGACAGATGATAATGGGTGACTTGATTGCAGGGCAATTAATTCAGGCAGCATTTTCTGTATTGTAGTTGGTTGGTTGGGTGTAGAAGGACAGATGGCAGGGCAACAATATAAAATGGGAAAATAGCACTTTAACAATCTAGGAAATTATTAAATTGTATATCTTTTGTGAGTGGCAAATGTTTCACAACACCCACTCCATGAATTTCACCCCCGAAAGCCTTTTATAAACTATTTTCTGTTGCAACGGTGGCTAGGGTAGTCATTCCCGCGAAAATGACGTCATCCGGCCGGAAAACGGAAACGGAAATGCACCGGTTTCCTGTTTGGCCAGGAACTATTGCGCCGGTTTCCTGTTTGGCCAGGAACTACCACGCTAATAACAAAAAGGTATCTCACGCTGTTTTTAAGAGATTGTAGGATTTGAAGATCGAAAAACAACAGCAAAAGAAAACACAGCTCAAGGTAACTAAAGCTCCACTGGCTAAGAGAAACGATCCGCAGATAGTATAAAACAATTAAAAGAACGCTTTTTGAAACGCTTCCGGTGAAAACAAATGGAATTCTGGATAACACAGGAATAAACGAACGACCTGCAGTGGCGGTAATGACCAACAGAGGCTGCTAAAAATCGTTATTTGTGGACCTGCATTGTATTACTTTAAGTGGCTCAAATTTAAAAAAAATTGCAACAATTGTATAGGCTATCATAGACCTACCTCAATACATGTATACTGTAAATGTGATTTTCCTTTAACCAATCATCCCAGAGTGTACAATATTTCAGATCTGTTCAATTTTCAACTAAACTCGATTGATTGCGATTGATCAACCTCTCAAGACTACAGTTGAAAAGCAATTCAACATTAGAATGGAACCTGAACAGAACAGCCTATATGGGGAGGCACTATGTAGGTCAGAGACAAGCCACTGATGACTTGCTGGCCACCTTTGTCCCTGACCGCCATATCACTTCCTCAACCTACAAACTAAAACAAAATAGGGTGCTAGTGCTAAAACTGTGATTCTGTGACCCTCATAAACATCCAGCATTTGGAAATAATGTAAAGAAAAACTTGTTTTGCATTTGTACTTGAATCTCAACAAAATAAACACCATGTTAGCTCAAATATTTGTTTCCTATTCTTGCCTAAACCATATTGTGTTGTTTTACATTGTGACCTCTAGGAATGTCAAACAATGTCTTCACACAGGAGGATTCTTTCTCACTTTGATGAGAACATTATGCATCTATCTCATGAAGACAACCATGACAATGCATACAGGCATAGATTAAGTTTTTAAAACGGCTACATTCTTTCATCACTGAGCAGCACCATTTACATTACAAATTAAAAAATCACAGGGTCTAATGATAGCAGTGTGGCTCCCATGTGGACCTCTGGCTTAATGTGTCCTGTCTGTAATGTCAGTCACCTATAGTATGACGTATGATTCCAGATTTGGAGTAATCCTGACCCTCATTGACTTCCATTATAAAATGTCTGCACGCATGTTCGTGTGTGAGTGTGTATGTATCTGTCTGTGGCGTACCTCGAGAACCGTTCGACCGATTGACTTAATACTTGGCTTGAAGACAGTCAGATCAGTGATTCTCCAAAGATATCCAAATATGCAAATGTCCATAAATGGACAGATCAGCGGTTCCGATCTCCATATATATATATATATATATATATATATATATATATATATATATATATATATATATATTTTTTTTTTTTTTTTTATATCCCGCGATTTTGTAACCCTTATTTTTCACCCGGTGACAATTTTCTAAATGAACCTGGGCGCTACACTCCCCTCACCAGATTTTGTAACCCTTATTTTTCACCCGGTGACAATTTTCTAAGTGAACCTGGGCGCTACACTCCCCTCACCAGCCTAGGGAGGCCAGGGCCGAGCTCATGCCTCCTTCAATGCATGAGAGCCAACTGACCTTCTTGTCACCTGACAGGGGGGAGTTTGCCTGGTTGGACGTAGTGCGTGGAAGGAACGCGTTATTCCAACCAGTGACTGAAAAATTCCGACAGACAGACAGATAGACAGACAGACAGACAGACAGACGGGTACAACGGGTACAACGGGTAGTATGGTACTCTGTCAACGTGCTTACTTGATTCAAGTAAACACAAATTATTACTATTGGAATTGTTGACATTGCTATGTGGGGGGAAAAAAGCTAAGCTATTGTTGGCTAGCTAACTAGTTACCTTGCTTTTTAAGCCTTTGAGGGTAGTTATAGCTTGCTAAAGACATACATGTGCTATCAATTTCAGACCTTATATTCTTTTTGTGATACTTTTTCATTGCAGTGTCTGCAAGGTCATATGGGGTCACTTTTCATGTGTGGGAAAGGATATTGGCAATATTTTGAGGTACAAATAGTATACTGAACCTTGTAGGTCAAGATCGTTTTAACTGTCTGGCTGGATAACATGACGCCACAGTAAAGATATCACGATGGTCTCTGTTAAGTCAAGCCCTGATCTTGTGAGTGGCCTACATCGGCTCTGGCTTTAATCAAAGATCAGAGGAGCACAATTATACTATCATCACAATTATACCTATCATGTGAACTGCTGAGCTGATTTAAAGTAGTAGAAAGAATATCTCGTTGCTGTCGGATAGAAACCTGGTATCTCCACATTTGGAACTTTTCATGTTTTTGTTTTTTTTTCTGTAAATGAATGCCCTACTTTGTCATACTATAAGTCACACAGAAGTAGCAAACATATTTTTTTCCCCAGGTTTTGAACTTACGAGGATAATTAAATCAACTATTTGCAAATGCTCATATTATGTCCCGTTATCACACAGTCGTACATTTCTTATAACAAGCCTTTCTTCCATTCCTACAATACATGAGGTATGATATGTAGAAAGGTAAGGGGGAAAAAAACTCAAAGAACTAGCTGAAAATGTCAGCATACTGTATACCATGCCTGTCTCAGACCCATGAGGACCTTGCTCTCTATTACTGTCCTCACTTCCATGAGACTCTGTTCTCATTCTCCCACAGTCTAGGTCTACAGTCAAACAAACTTAAATAATTTTCTTGGCCAGTATTTCAGTCCTCTGATTCATAGAAATGCATTGTAAATATCATTTTATTGAATGGACTTAAAACATTTTCTTAAAGGTGCTATTAGGTGCTATTTTCTGGTTTGAATAAAAATGATAAAAAGTTAAAAGCTCTATATTCTGATAGTAGGCCTAATCATAGAGTGTTTGTACAGTAACAGGGGTCTCCCCATCTCTCCAGCTCTTTAGTTAACAGAAAATACATTTTCGGGTGGGTCACCAATTCCATTCAATCAGGATCGAGAATCCATTTATCATCTTAAATGGTATATTGTTCCAATTCTGAATTTATACTGTTCATTTATTTGTTTCATCAGTTCCATAATTCACCTTTATCCTGTATCCTGTAGTTCTCTCTCCTGATTGGAGAGAGAACTGTTTAATGCTGGCGAGACCTAGGTTACTATATATGAACAAGCAATGATTATTGTGGAAATAGAGCTATTTAACACCAAAAGAAGAAAGAAACACTTACACTCCATTTAAGTCTACATGTCAAAACCTTTCCTTGTCTGCGATAAATGTAATTATTTATAATGGCCCATGAACCTCAAACACAATTGAAAGATGAGAATGTAATACAGAATGATGCACGAATATAAGTAAAAACGAACCCTATGTTTTGATATGTTTTACTAAAAAAGAAAGAGCCCTAAAAATTGGGTCACATTTTCAAAACATGAGAAAGAACAGGAGCCTTCAAATGCTACTCAATCTACCACTACAAACTTTCACAGATGCAGTTATGGATTGACTCTGGGATCTTGATGATGAAAATTCATGTTGTTTGTTTGTTTTGGTTTGTTTGTTTGTTTGTTTGTTGGAAAGGGGGTTTCTGATTCATATGGTACCCAAAAGTGTTAATTATGCATCTCCAAGCTTCTTGTTTTTCTAGTAGGCTAGTCTAATCAGTAGGCCAGGCCAACAGCCACATAAGTTCAGGAGTTCTCATGTCTGGTTCCTCCAATCACGTTCTTTTCCAAGGTCAAGTGGCACTTGTGGGTACATAGTTTAATTTCAGAGGTAATTAGTGCATTGGCCAATATGCTTAGTATCAATGATACGGAATAATTAACAGCCATGGCCCATGAAAGTAGACGGTATGCCTACAGAAAAAACATAGTTCTGCATCTGCAGTCACAGAAGGGTTAAATTACAGTAGGCTACAGAGCCTTCACAGCCAGGGTTTTCCTTGTTTTTTATTTATTGGAAGAGCATCTGGTTAAAGCTACCCAGGTGAATGTAGCCTACACTGTCCCCAATTCCCAAACAACAGCAAATTGAAAGGGTTTGCATTTAAGTGGCATTAATGATGAGGGATATTTAAACAGTCTTGATGCCCAAACGCTTATTGATCACACCAGGGGGGGGGGGTCATTCTGACTGGTGTGTCTGAGGTGTCTGTTGTCACGCCCGAAAAAAACACACCATTCGGCTATTCGCTACGATCGACATCCCCTGATCCTTTGCGAACGTATTGCCATCAACATTTTGTCTTACACGTTGCTATAACGGGTGTTAATCGTGCCATGGTTGTCTTGAACTAAACGATTAGGAAAAAGCCCACCGCGTCCAGACGACCACCTCTCTCCAGGCTCCACACTACAGTCACCTGCCTGCAGCACGCACGCACGCACACACGCACACACACACACACACACACACA